>NW_006408575.1:1770037-1807066 GCF_000296735.1 Chrysochloris asiatica | reverse complement strand
TCCAGCAGTTTCCACTGAGCCATTATCATCATGAAGACCTGGTAACAATCTAACTTCTTCATCGAGGGGGCATCACAAAGTTCCTGGAAATATGGAATGACAAGATAATGGAATTTTCCCACAATTTTTCTGAAACCTCTTTGTAGTCTGCCCATTATCTTTTAGACTTGTAGAAATTCTTCATATATTATTTGTACATCCATATAATTATTTTTTCAGTTTGTTATCATAACAGCTTCTAATTTGCTGTTGTTGTGAGCTGTCCAGTTGATTCTGACTCAAAGCTATTCTGCATATGGTTTCTGAGGCAATTACCTCTATGGGAGCAGAAAGCCTCATCTTTCTCCCATAAAGCAGCTGGTGGATTTGAATCACCTACCATGTGTAACCCTCTATGCCACCAGCGCTCCTCTCTCCTCATTTAGGCTTTACCTTTGCAGTGTTGTTTTTGATGAGCTGAAGTTCTCAGTTTTAACGTAGCTGAATTTATCAATCCTTTTGTTTATGGTTCGTACTTCCTGGGCCCTGTTTAAGAGATCCTTTCTGATCCTGAACTACTAAGACAGAATCTCCTACATTACTTTCTGAAATTTGTTCGGTGTTGCCTTTCACATCTAAGCTAATAATCCATATGACATTGACTTTTGCCCTACATGAATACTTAATCATCTCAGCACCATTTATTAAGTAGTATTTAATCCTTTGTCAATTTTTCACGTATGTGAAAGGTTTCCTTCTTTCTCTGTATTTAGTTCTATTGGTCTATTCAATTATCGTTAAGACAAGACCACCCTATCTTAATAGCGTATAATAACAAGTCATTAGTTTTGGCAGGATAGTATCCCTGCTTTGTTGTTCTCTAGGAATTCTGTGATTGCTTGTGGCCCTTTGTCAAGAATTCAAATTTTACATGATTTCTTAATTTCTATGGAACATTTTGTAACTTATATTAGAATCGCCATGAATCTATAGTTCAGCTAAGGAAAAACTGTCATCTTTTTTTACTTTTAGTCTTCCTATCAAAATTTGTAGTATATCTGTTCATTTTTTAGGTCTTCTTCAACATCTTTCACTAAAATTTTCTAATTTTTATCATAAGGGTTTATACAGCTTCAAAAAATTATTCCTAAATTGAAAAAATTGCCAATGTAAATGGTTATTGTCATTGTTTTTAAGTGCCATCGAGTTGGTTCCGACCCACAGTGACCCTGTATAGGGTTTCCAAGGAGTGGCTGTTGAGCTTGAACCACTGACCTTGTGGCTAAAACTGGCCCTGTGGCCCAGACCTTATTCTACAGAGTCTTGTTTTAAATTCCACTTTGTAACTGCTAATAATGTGTTTGCTGTTTGTTGTTAAGTGATGTCGAGTCAGGTACAGGGTTTCCAAGGAGAGGCTGGTGGTTTTAAACCATTGACCTTGTGGTTCAAACAGACCTTGTGGTCTAGTGCTTATCCTAAAGCTCCACACCCAGACTCTGCTAATCGTTGTTGTTGTTAAGTGCCATCGAGTCAGTTCCGACCCACAGTGACCCTGTATAGGGTTTCTGAATAGTGGCTGGTGAGCTTGAACCACTGACCTTGTGGTTCAAACAACTTTGCATGAAGCCACGTAGCCACATCAGGACTCCTTCTAATAGTGTATATAAATTAATTTTCTTCAAGAGTTTTATAGCGCTTACATTTAGGAGTCCTAGTGGCACTGAAGGGTGAGCCCTAGGCCTCAAGGTTGGTTTGAACCTCAAGGTAAGGGGTTCAAACTCACCAGCTGCTCTTTGGAAACCCTACAGGGTCACTATGAGTCGGAACCTAATATAAGGATTTGTTTTTGGACTCTTAATTCTATTCTAAGGAACTCTGGTAGCGTAGTGGTTACGAACCAGGCTGTGAACTGCAAGGTAAGAAGTTCGAAACTAGCAGCTACTCCATGGGAGAAAGATGAGGCTTTCTGCTCCTGTAAAGATTTACAGCCTCGGAAACCCTGTTCAGGGCCACTATGGGTTGGAACTGACTCGACGGCACTTAACAACAACAACAATTCTATTCTAGTGATTTACATATCTATCCTTAAGCCAATACTGCACAGTTTTTCTTATTTTTGCTTTGTAGTAAGTTTTAAAATTGTAAAGTGTGAGTCTTCCAACTTAGGTCTTTTTCAGTTTTTGTCTGGTTTACTGTAGCTTTTTTCATACGTTTTGAAATGGAGAATTGTGAGTTCTTGAAAATTTTCCTTTTTTAATTTTTAAACAGACTGTTTTAGCTATTTTGTTTTCCTCAAATTTCCACATAAATATTAGGATCAACTATCAATTTTTGTAAAAAAAAAAAATCAGATGGGTTTTGATCATCACATTTGTGGAATGGTTGCCATCTTAACAACATTAAATCTTTCAACCCATGGACGTGGGGTTTCCCCCCGCCATCTATTTAAGTCTTCTTTACTTTCTTTTAACATTGTTTTGTGGTTTTAAGAATATAGGTTTTACACTTACTTTTAAAATGTACTCGCCAATATTCATTTTGATCTTATCGTACCTTGAATTTTAATTTCATTTTGATTATTGTTATTGTATAGAAATTAAATAGATTTTTCTATGTTGTTATTGTTAAGTGCTGTAGAGTAGGTTCCGACTCATAGCAACCCTATATTGGGTTTCTGAGGAGCAGCTGGTGGATTTGAACTGCCAACCTTGCAGTTCTCAGTTCAGCCCTGATTCTACAGTGCCACATAGTTATGTAGTTATATACTGTCAGAAAAGTCCAGTTTATGAAGTTTTTGAGGCTCTAATTCTGTTCTCTGTTGTTTTTTCAGACTCTTGCTCCATTGTGATTTGTGGTTCATTTTGGTTTAGATTGTGAGTTGCTCGTTTTTCTAATAATTTTTGCTGTGGAAATTTAAGGCCTGGAATAAAGCTGAGTTCCTTCAAAGAGGATTATTTTACGTTTCTGCCATTTGCCAAGTGTCGGATCATTTTCTTTTAAATTCTCTGTTTGACTTTTTACTTTGTTGTTGTTGTTTACACCAAATAAGGAGTCCTGATATGGCACTGCAGGATAATGCACTGGACTGCAAGGTCCACTCCTTGGAACCATCAGCCACTCCTTGGAAACCCTATATAGGGTTGTTATGAGTAGAACTGATTCGTTAACACTTAACAACAACAACAACTATATAGCAGAGATACAGTCTATGAATCTATCTAAAGACTAGACTATGAATACATATTTTCATACATGTCATATTCCCCTTTACTCAGTGCCAAAGTTGAGTCTGGTAAGTTTCCTTGCGGTTTTTTTCTGTATAATCAGTTCATTTCTTGTCCCTCTCTATACTGACAGAGGTTTGGGTATGGTCTACTTATACAGGAGTCTACTAGTAGATTCCTGTTTTGTTTAGGTTCTAGGCCTTGCCTCCTGTCTTCCATAACCAATGTAGTCATCAAGGCAAATGATCAAGGTCTCCAGAGTTTAGCACAAACCATCAGGACAAAAACCAGCACAATCAGGTGCTCTAGGAGCCCTGATTTTATTTTTGCTTGTGACTTCTGCAGGTTCCTTTTTTCCATGCCAATCAAATCAGTGCTGACTCATAGCAACCCTGTGTAAGGTTTCCAAGGAGCGGCTGATCGGTTTAAACTACTGATCTTGTGGTTAGCAGTCCAGTGCTCATCTTACAGCACCAAACTAGGACTCCATGCCAGTGCAATTGTTGTTGTTGTTAAGTTGGTTCCAACTCATAGTGACCCTGTATAGGGTTTCTGAGGAGTTTGAACTGCCAGCCTTGCAGTTCAAGCCAGCCTTGCATTCTAGTACAATATTCATGTTAAAAGAATTATAACAAATTATTTTGTAGAGAATTTAAAATGTCCAAATGAAAAGTTATTTAGAGTAACTAATTTCCATACTGTTAGAAGTAAAAAAATCTCTAATTTGTTTTACTTCTGAGCAAGGTGACATTGAAAATATTCAGGAAAAACAATGGTCTACTTTTTTTTTTCCCCCTTAAAAGTCTCCATTGAATCAGATTCTACAACCTTCCTGCGGTAGACTGTGAAAATGGCTACAAGTTCTTTCCCCCTTAGCATTCACACCTTTGAAATGTGTTGCTGCAAACCTGACTCCATAACGTTTCATTTGGGCTGGATACTTGATTTTTTTGACCAAAGGAACATTAACACGCATGATACAAGGAGAAGCTTGAAAAGCACTTGTTTACTCTTATTGTACTTGAAACTCTGAGACCATCATGTGAATGAACCCCGCTAGGCTACTGAAGAATAAGAAATTATGTGGGGGCACCAAGGCCAAAAGTCTGCCTATTATTACCAGCAGATCTACCAACTAAATGTGTAGTACCGTGATAAAGTCAGTAGAAATCATCAGGGCCAGTTCAGACTGGTACAACTGTCTGGTAAAACCAGAGAAATTATAAGCCAAATAAAAAATATTTTAAAGCTATTGAGTTTTGGCTTAAGTGAAAGGTACCTGATAAAGTCCCTGAAGCACATAGTTGTAACCCAAATCTCCTTGTAAAGATTTTGTTGTCTTTATCCTTTGTGTCCTTTCAATATACTTATTCAATCTATATGCTTGAGCAAATAATCCAAGAAACCAGAGTACATAAAGAAGAATGTGGCATCAGGATCAGAGAAAGACTTATTAACAATCTTCACTGTGCAATATGAATATGACAGACACAACCTCACTTGCTGAAATTGAAGAAGACTTGAAGCATTTATTGAGGAAGATCAAATCCTTCTGTATGTATAACATTGCAACTAAAGAAAAATTCTCACAACTGGACCATAAATGGAGAAAACATCGAAGTTGTCAAGTATTTAATTTTACTTAGATCCATAATCAAAGCCCATGAAAGCAGCAGTCAAAAAATTAAATGACGTCATCTTTTCTGTCTCCATTTCAGGCCTCACTGCTTCTCTGGGTGGAGTCCCGCTCTCCGCTCTTCTCCACTGATGGTCCCAGGGCCCTCTGCTCCTAGACTGAAAGGTTAATTACTCCCCTCCTTGCTATAAAATGTCCACCTTTACATTTCCAATCCTCACAATCAGTCCTGGTAAAAATTATTCACTATTGCGTCACAAGAGACCCATCTGCATTTCTTTTCATCAGCCCTTCCTAGACAGGTTGGATACTACTCACTGGAGACTCTACTATCCTCCCCGCCCTGTGGATCTAGGTTCTCTCTTGAAAGCTTGTAAGCTGGGGACTTCATATCCAGAGAGGGAAAGGGGCTGTGCGCTGAGGACTGTGGGGTGCGGGGCAGGCTTGCAGGGTATACCCTTTGGTTGGGTGATTATGCATGGATGGGATGGTAACTATGGCAATGAAATGATCAATGATAGAATGAATGTAAAACTAATGTTCTCCCATGTAAACTATCACACAATTAAAAAAATTAAATGACATATTGCATTACACAAATCTTCTGCAAAAGACCTTCCTAAAGCATTACAAAAACAAAGATGTCACTTTGAAGATTAAGGTGTGCTTGACCTAAGCCATGTACTTTTGGTTACCTCATGTACATTCAAAAACTTTCCTGTGAATAAGGAAGAACAATGGATGCTTTGAATAACGGTACTGGCGAAGAATACTGAATATACCATGGAATTCCAGATGAAGGAACCTGTTTCAGAAGTATAGCAAGAATGCTTCTTAGAAGTGAGGATGGGAAAACTTTGTCTCATGTACTTTGGACATGTTATCGCATAATGAAGGAGGACATCATGCTTGTTAAAGTAGAAGGTCAGTGAAAAAGAGGAAGGCCCTGAATGAGATGGATTGAGTTAGTTGTTGTAACAGTAGGCTCAAACATAGCAGTAATCCTAAGGAAGGCACAGAACTTGGCATTGTTTTGTTCTATTATATATAGGGTCGCTATGAGTTAGAGCCAACTCAATACCACATATCATAAAAATGGTAATTCACCAAGATACCAAGATATCCATGCAAGTCAATTTGCCCTTAAACATTCTTACAAATTCTCGATATAAAATTTAAATCATAGTCATTAAATTATATCCCATATATGTGTATACAAACAAATTAGAGGAGATGAGTATATAATTGATTTTATGAATACAAAGTCCATTTAGACAATGACAAAGGAAGTCTAGGATATTTTCAGTGGCAGGGGGAGCCAATCTCAGCTACAAGGGACAGAGGTAAAAGAAATTACTGGTGTGAAAAGACCTGGGGGTTTGAATTGACCTTAAATTCACTATCAGCTAATACTGTGAAATGAGTCACTAGAAAGTCAATTCAATATTAGTTACATTCACAGAAATCTCAGCCTTGAGAACTGTGATCTGCTCTGGGCATTATGCTTTAAGAAGGATAACAACAAAGTAGAATGTGAAGAAGAAGATTCCAGGAGGATGACTCATGCAGAAATTATTTTAAGATGAGGCCCAGTTAAGGAACTGCCATCTAGTTTGGGGAAGACCAGGCTACAAATACCTGAAAGGCAGTTATAGAGAAAGACATACACAAAGTGTTCTTCAAACATTTTCAGGACAAATCTAGAACCAACAAGTGTGATTTAGAAGTTAAGATGAAACAGTTTCTAGACCCACAAGGCAACCCAGCATCAATGGCTGCTCTGTGGAGTAGGGAAGCCTAGAAGAGCTCAGGTAGTGGAGGCTGGAAAGACATTTGTCAGGGACATGGTAGAAGGGAGTGTTGCTCTGTCTGGATGTCGCTGGTGAGCTTGAACCACCAACTTTGCAGTTCAAACCAACCTTGCAGTCCAGAACATTAGCCCATGGTGCCATACCAGGACTCCCTGGGTAAGTGTTGTTGTTAAGTACTATGGAGTCGGTTCTGACTCAGAGCAACCCTGTACAGAGTTTCCGAGGCTGTAAATCTTTATGGGAGTAGAAAGCCTCATCTTTCTCCCGTGGAACAGCTGGTGGTTTCAAACTGCTGACCTTGAGGTTAGCAGCCTGATTTGTAACCAATACACTACAGAGTTCCTTGTTGTTTGTTGTTAAGTGCCATCGAGTTGGTTCAGACCTATAGTGACCCTGTGTAGGGTTTCTGCGGAGCAGCTGGTGAGCTTGAACTGCCAACCTTGCAGTTCAAATGGCTTTGCAGTCTGGCACATTAACCCACAGCGCCACACCAGGACTCCACCAGAGCTCCTTAGGACTCTATAAATAAGCCTCAGGGAAACTAATGATTAGAGGTAACCCAATATCCATCAGCTCCTAAATTACAAACCTTACTAAAATGAAGTTGTATTTTCTCCTTATTAACCTTAATTTTTGAGGATTGTCATCCTGTTATAGAGTAGGCGCTCATCTTAAAGCTGTGCTAAATTTTAGCCAAGACAGCTTGCTCTTTTATTAGTTCTCAAATTGATTTAGAGGCAATCTTTTTAGATAGAGAAGCTTGCAGGGCCCACTTTCCCCCTCTCAGTCAGTAACTACCACTCTGAGATCACTAGGCTCCCTCTATCCCTCAGTATCTCAATGCTTATAGCTTACTCTAACCACACTCTTCATGGGACACTCCTTGAGGGACAATTCTCCTAAGAAGGGGCTGAAGAGCATCTCTTTAGGCCTCTACAGAGAGCTCTGCTACCTGTGTATTTTCTTCCTGCCCCAGTGGCATGTCCTGGGATGAAAGCATGGCCCGTCATTTGAGAAGTTAGTTTGAAAATGGAACCTCCTACCTTGACAAGTGAAGCATCTGATGTGGAAATGGTTGTTGTGGACTCGAACCACTTCCCCTTTGCATGTGTCTCCACATCGGTAGCACTGGATGACATTGGAGCTGCCCCGGGGATTGTAAGGATTCTGCTGATAAGGTACTGCAGAAAGAAACAAAGAGACTAGTATTCAGAAGGGTCTAATTCTTTACAAACTATGCCATAATATATTACCATAATCTTAACTGAAAGGAAAAACAAAATGGGTGGAAATGATTAGCGAAGTAATGTATCACATCATCAAGTTGCGTATGCCTAGCTAAGATAGCATTAAAAGGTGAGTGGTGCTAAGATGTGAGTCCATATCCTCCTTATGCAGGCAGAAACCTCTGAGTGAGCATAATCCTTTCTTGCAGCAATCGAGGAAAAAATCATGAATGAAGAAAAATAGAAGAAGTAGAGATGGGAGTAACTGATTTCAAGGTCAATGATCCAGAAATATCCTGCATCAACATCAGGAACCAAACTTCTTAAATGGACCTTGAGTCTTGCCATTTTCTCATGGATCTCAAAGAAATAGGTGGCTGACCCTGTTTCCAATCAACCTTGGAGTTGAGAAAGTATGTTCCTTTTCACATCGATCAAATGAGGATGGCCAATGGTAGCTCAGGCTTTCTATAAAAGAGGCACTAAGAGGGGCCCTCTGGTTAAAGAAGTCTGACTTAAGATGGGAATTTATCTTCAGGCAGCCCCTGAAAAGCTCTTCCCATAAGACTGAGAAAATGTCAAATGTGTATAATTAAGATAAACGGACTGGTAGAGATTATGAAGGGGCTGAAGTGACTGGGAGTGGGGCTGGGATGGTCAGCACTGATGATGCCCAAGAGTTCCTCGAGTCCATTGAACCTATTATTATTGTCTTGTTAAAACCTCAAGGCCACTTTTCTAGATCTTCTTTTTCTATGATGTCTTTGCCTGCTCTTTCTAACTTTTGGTCATCTGTCATGTGATGATAATAGTTGCCTACTGAAAACACAGTTTCATAGTTGAGGATGCTAGCAGCTGTCTGATTCAATCTCATTATGAGGTTGACGTAACTTTGCTAGTGAGGAACTGAATCTTTTCTCTTATGGGCAACCCAGAGTGGTGGAGTGAGCGCTATTCAGTTTCATAATTTTCACTCAACTATGAAGTAAAAGGCCAAAAACTTCTGTTTATATCATGTTACAAGAAGACTCACTCTTGTCCTGGCTATAAAGATAACTGCCTGATTGAAGAGAAATTGCTGTTAACCAGTTACATGCATGTGAAAGTTGGACAGTGAATAAGGAAGACTGTAGAATTGAAACATTTAAGTTATGGTGTGGGAGAAGAATATTAAAAGTATCACGGACTGCCAGAAGAACAAACAGATCTATGTTGGAAGAAGTACAGCTACAATGCTCCTTAGAAGCCAGGATCTCTTGTACTTTGGACATGTTGTGAGGAGGGACCAGTCCTTGGAGAAGGACATCATGCTTGGTAAATGGAGGCTCAGCGAAAAGAGGAATACTTCCAATGAGGAATGAGATGGACTGGCATAGTGGCAGCAACAATGGGCTCAAACAGACCTGCAATTGTGAGGATGGTGCAGGACTGGGCAGTGTTTTGTTCTGTTTTGCATAGGGTCATTATGAGTCAGTACCAACTTGACAGCACCTAACAACTTATATGCATAGACTTATTGTCTCAATTCTGAATAAGTTAGCTTGAACTCACAGAAAACTTGCAGAACTTAACTGATCACCAAGTTCAGGGGTTCTTGATCTAGAGTGGCATATATTCGTTCATGGAAATTTAGATCTTTTCTTCCAGGCACATGAAGGATGCACATAGTAATTTGTAACTGTGCATACCACTTCCAGTTGGAAGCCTAACAAGTCAATACGTGATCTGCCAAAATGCCTCTCCTAACCCAGTAGGTAGTTAGTGATGTCTTAGCTGGTGTGCAGAATTCATCATCTTGGACCCCTGAGTGAGGAGACATGGAATAACATTTCCAGTTAACCCATGATGAAAATATACCAGGAACAAGATAAAAAGTTTGTTGTCAGAAGCTTCCAAGACTTTTTTTGTTACTGCAGTATAACCTATACTATTTTGATTGATACACCTAAAACAAAACAAAACAAAACAAAAAAACAAACAGCAAGTCGACTGTCATTGAATCAATTCAGACTCATAGTGAGCCTAGAGGACAAAATACAACTGCCCCACAGGGTTTCTGAGATTGTTAATCTTTACAGGAGTGGATAGCATTGTTCCCTGCAAAGCAGCTGGTGAGTTTGAATCACTGAACTTGTGATTAGCCTTCCAACATTTAAGTCACTATGCTACTTCTAACAATTGTAAATAGCTACAGAATTTGGTGTGTATGTGCATTACCCTATAGTTTTCTTCAGATCCTCAAAGGATTTAAGACCTCCATAACTATCTCATTCACGTTGCCCCTCCCTATCCCCCCCCCCCCCCCCTTAACTTTTTATGTTGGGTGAAGGTTTACAGAGCAGGTCAGTTTTCCATTCATTCACAATGCATACACATCTTGTTTCATCTAATTAAATTGACTTATTGTGAATTGGGTGAAGGCTTGCAGAGTAGATCAGTTTTCCATTCATACACAATGTGTTTCATCTCATTGACTGCAATCCTTACAAGGGCACATTGCTTTTCTTACTTCCTCTCTGTGCTTCCTGCTTCCATTCCTCCTTCTTTCCTAACCCTCTGAACTTTTCCTTGGGTAAATGTTGCCTGTTTGGTCTCAAATGGTTGATCATTCTCAGGGGTGTTCTTACCTCACTAGTGTTATTGTTCCACCAGTCCCTATCTGACCAGTAAGCCTAGTTTTATTCACACCCACTCAGAAAACAGATCTTCTGACTATGCCCACTTGAATCACAAGTGTGTTGTGGGGCAGAGAGCTGATTGCTTAACTTTGAAGCTGTTGCTCCTGATAACTTTGTTGTCTGGGGTGGAAAAATGTATCTTTCCCACTGTTTGTCTCTCATGGGGCTCCTGCCCATTATTCATCTCTCTTTTTTTTCTGTCAAATTATAAATAAGATTTTAAATGCTAGCTAGCTAACAAAATCATGAATGAACTGGTTAAATGCATTCAGTATGCCACTGCACCATTGCTAAAGCTTGGCGTAACCCTTCCCCATCCCATGGAATGTCCATAAATAGTCTCTTTAGTTTTGTCTCCTTTTCTTTCTGATTTTTGCCCAATGTCCCCTAGAAAAACTTCCCTCTTACCATTCGCTCAACTTGTGAGAAATCTCTGGACCCTGTTTATAAAAGCAGTGTAGTCACCTACCATTGTTAAAGGAAAAAACTAACAAACAAAAAAAACAAACTTATGAGTCTGAAAGTAAAATAGAATGAATAGCATAATAATCATCACCATCAATGGTGAGAGCTCTTGTTAAGTATCCCAAAGTCCCTTCAGGAGCACTGTACGATGTTTCACCTACCTCTTCTAATTAAACCTTTTTACTCAAGTACCAACTTCCGAGATCAATTTGATTTTTCTGGGGAAATGGATTTGGGAGCGTGGTCCTCAATCAAAACTAAGTCTTTGAGCCACTTAGATAAAAAGACTGAAAATCAAACTGAGAGGATGGGTTGGGAAAACAGGTTGCTTCCTGGAGTCCTGGTGTGGTGCTGTAGTATAAACATAGGATTGCTAACTGCAGGGTTGTTTCAAGCCCATCAAGTCACTTATCACAAACCCTATCTATACAGAATTTCTATGAGTCGGAACCGGCTCAACAGAACTTAGCCACAGCAACAATCTTTATGGAAGTGGGCTGCCACATCTTTCTCCTACAGAGTGGCAGATGGTTCGAACTACTGACCTTTTGGTTAACGTTTAACCATGTGCCATCAGTGTTCCTTAGGTGGGCATGGGGGGGTGGTGTCATTTCTTCTCACCAATACATAACCCACTGGACACAGTAAAATGTTGTTAATTTTGCGCTGCAAATTTCTATTAGTTTTTTAACTCAAAAGGTACTGGGGTTTAGTCACATGGTTTATATAACATGTGTCTTATGGGAAAATGCCTTCTGAATTCCAAATTGACTTACACATGAATTTTTGAGCTGCCTTATATGTTAGGAACTGCCTGTCCTTGAAAACAACTCTTGGAGCAATCATGAGTCTCAAAGGACATTAGCTCTGCTCACTTAAGAAATAATTCATGAATTTACAAAGTTTGGAAATATAGATCACGATATATTTCTAAAACACAGACAGAAGACCCTTGATTTCTATTTATTTGACCAATAGGGAAAGATATTTCCAGTTGGTAGCCCTTAACAGTGCTTTCCAATGGAATTTTTTGAGATGATTGAAATGTTTTATATTTGGTGATATACTATCCCTATGAAGCCACTTGCCACAGGATAAACACTGGACTGCTAACTGCAAGGTCATTGATTCAAACCCATCAACCGCTCTTTGGAAACTCTATACAGGGTTGCTATGAGTCAGAACCAACTTGGTGACACTCAACAACAAGCCATAAGTGAGTACTGGACACTTGAAACATGTTAGTGTGACAGAGAAATATAAGTTTTTATTTTATTTGGATACATTTAAATGTAAATAGCCACGTGTAGTGGCTACTCTCCTGGATAGTGTGGTTGTATAGATTTAAAAATGGAATACCAGGCATTGAGGCTGGGGAAAAAGGCAGTAAACCTGGATGGATCCTATATAATATGTACAGATTAATACAGGAATGTCGCCAAAGATTTATTCTTTTTATTCCCAAATACTTTTAAAATTTATTTTTTAAAAAAATTGCAATAGGAACCAGTTACACACATAATCACCCCTTTCAATTTTTATTTAAAAACAAAAGATTGTGAGCAATCTATTAAATATTGATAGTAAAATTATCACAAAAATTTTTTCAGGCACTGTAAGATTGAAATCAGACAGTTGGCAGTAGATGTCATCCTAATTTTTAGACAAAAAGTCAGCTGGTCAATGTCCTTGAGGTGAAAAATTAAGGGTATGAAACATTAAATCCTCTTTGATTCATACATTGAATCTTTAGAGATCTATGAGGAAATACACCTTAATTCCACAACTAGATTTGCTAACCAAACCAAACCCACTACCATTCAACCCATTCCAATTCGTAACCACCCTACATATAGTTTCCGAGCATACAGTTGGGAGCAAACAGCCTCATCTTTCTCCAGAGAAGCAGCTGGTGGGTTTGAATCACTGACCTTGTGGTTAGCAGCCTAATGCCTAACCCACAGTGCCACCGGGACTTTGAGCTTTCCTTGAGTGGTCCAGAGAAAATTTTAAGTTGTTGGAGCAAAACAACATATTGGATTGGGAGACTTGACTGACTTTCTGAGGTGAGAAAACAGTGTATGAGTTGTTGGCCCCTGACTCATGGGGACCCCATGTACAATAAGATTGGACAGCTGTGATTCATTGGGGTTTCACTGACTGATTTTTAAGATGAGGATTGCCAGGACTTTCTTCCTGGTCCATCACAATCTGGAATCTGTTCATCATCACAGTAACAGACAAGGATCCACTGATTGGTGGATGGCAACTGTGTGAGAGGTTTATTGGCCAGCAATCAAACTGAGTCTCCTGTAAACCAAACCCAAAACCAAACCACGGTCATTGAGTCTATTTCCATTCAAAGGTTGTAAATCTTTATGGGAGCAAGTGGCCTCATCTTCTCTGGAGGAGTGGCTGGTGGACTTGAACCACTGACCTTTTGGTTACATTCCCGTGCTTATCCTACAATGTCATATGGAAAGTGAGATTTCTATCATTGAGCCACCTGAATGTAATAGGAAATGAATTCATCATTGAATCCCTCCCCGTGTCTGTTGTTCTGTCTGATAGGCAGTGTTGGGAGAACGAAGGTTCCAATTCCCTCCTTGCTGTCACCTAGTTTTATAATCTTGGGCATGTCATCTAACTTCCCTGGCCTCAATTCTCTTGTTAGTCACCAGGAGACTGGACAGATTGGTTTATAAAATTCCCCCCAATGAAAGCATGATCCTACCTCCACATGTCCCTAACCCTCAATACTCTGTTCTCTCCATGAATTTGTTCTGCTTTTAAATGAGCCTGTGTTTTAATGTTATCAGATTTATTAGTCTCTTTTAAAAGCAAATAATGGCATAGTACCTTTCTTATAAACAACATGACCTAAGTTGCATTCCTTTTACTGAGGCAGTGCCTGCATACTTTTTTCCCCTCACCCAAGAGTCACTTGACCTTGTAGATAAAAATGTTCCCACATTCGAAGATAGTTGTCTTTAAAATAGTCCTTAAAAGGTAGGAGCACCTATGCTATGCAGGGCTATAATTAAAGAGTTACAGAACTGACTTAGAGACAGCATAACAACTGTGAATAATTGGCTGGAAGTGTAATAAAAACACTACAGCTTCTGGTTGAAAGGTGAAACATCAAGCAGAGAATCAACAGGTTCAACAATGAGCTTGCAACAAACAGCCCGGGGACTGGGAAAAGGGAGCTGGTGACCCAGAGCAGCAGCTGCCACAAGCCAGCTTCCCCACGGCTTCATTAGAGCACTAAGTACTCTGAGTGTGTTCACAGGCGCTCCTAAATACCGCAGAGCAGACCCAAGTGTGGATCCAGACAGTTCACACTAGAAAACTGTCTGCCTGGAAAGGTCTGCATATGGGAGTGTCTAGTACTTCACTAAGGGTGGCTCAAATAGTTAGCTCTTGACTACTAACTGAAAGGTTGCTGGTTTGAACCCACCCACAGGCAATTACACCTATGTCCAATGGGTGAGCACCTAGAATCAGACCTTTAGAGAAGAAGGGCTGGAAGGCTATCCACATAATAATTGTGAGGATGGTGCGGGACCGGGCAGTGTTTCGTTTGGTTGTACATAGGGGTGCTATGAGTAGTAAGCAGCTCAACAGCACCGAACAACAACAGAGGCATCTCAGAAGAACGATCTGAAGATGTGCTTCTGAAAGGTCACAGGCGATTTGAAACTGGAAGAACACAGTTCTACTCTGCTACACATGGGGTTACCATGAGTCGTCTCTCCAGCAAGTAGTTGTTGTTTTGTGTGGTTAAATTGGTTCTGGCTCCTAGAGACCCTGTATAGGGTTTTCAAGGAGCAACTGGTGGATTTGAACTGCTGGCTTTGAGGTTAGCAGTCCAGCGTTTATCTTATAGCACTACACCAGTGGTTAGTAGTCTCCAAAGGTCCTTGGGCTTGATTTCAGAAAGGAAACATAACTCTTGGCATTGACCCCATTTCCTATTGTTGTTGGTAAGTGCCGCCAAATCAGTTCTGACCCATAGTGACCCTGTATAGGGTTTCTGAGGAGTGGCTGGTGAGCTTGAACCACCAACCTTGTAGTTCAAATCGACTTTGTAGTTCAGCACATTTATCCACACTGCCACACCAGGACTGCCGGGATCTTGGGATCTCGGCATTGAAGGGGTGAGAGGGCCTAGGCTTGAGTCCCAGTCCTGCCACTCACTGGCTGTGTGACTTTGAACAAGTTATGTAACCTCCTTGGCCTCAGTTTCCCAATCTCTAGAGTAAGGAGCTCTGGTAGCGTAGTGGTTACGAATCGGGCTGCGAACCTTAAGGTCAGCAGTTCGAAACTACCAGCCGTTCCGCAGGAGAAAGATGAGGCTTTCTACTCCCGTAAAGACTTACACCCTTGGAAACCCTGTACAGGATCGCTATGGGTCGGAACCGACTCGATGGCACTTCACAACAACAACAAGAGTGGGGATAACTCAGGACACTTGTGAGTATTAAATTACTTAGATTATATAAAAGTACATTCTTGGCATGTAACTTGGAATCAGTAAATATAAGCAATAATTAATATGAAAGGAACTCGAAAGCCAAGTATCCATCCCTATCCCTACTCCCAACCAAATGCAACAATTATTTCTAAATTATTTCGATCAGCTTGCTCCTAAGCTTTGCTTCAACTTTTCTCAAATCCATTTTTGGACAAGTCCAGTTTGAGCAAAGGTTTTCTGGTTGTTCCTCCCTGCTGACTGTCTTGGGAAAAAAAAAAAAAAAAATCTTGGATTTAGACCATTAGCTACCTTAAGCAACCTCTTTTTTCTTGCTCCGTCTCCGGAGCTCTCTTTGTTTATGGGTTTCTGTGGGCTGCAGTGGTGGGTGGCTGACATACTTTTGATACATCCTGCAGAGGAATGTGTGAATTGGGTGTTTCCTGTTGTGGAAATGAGAGGCTATGATCTATGTTATCCTGGGCTGGTATATTTTGGGCACATCTGCTGTTTCCAGGGGGATGTGTTAGTGTGTTTATGGTGTGTGCTGGGTTTGTTTTCTGAACACTCTGATATGGAGATTGTGAGAGCTGCTTCCAGTAACCTCTATGGGTCATGTATGTGTCATCTTATTGTGTAATACATCTAAGTCAAATGGAGGAGTACCTGCAATCAAACTTTGAGAGCGGAAGGGCTGGGAGGCTATCCACATTCACTAGATTGTAACTGAGGGACTAGGTCTGTCTTGTTTACTAGGACACGCTCAGCGTCAGGCAAGTAGTAGCAAAACCAATCAACCAACCCAAATCACACGTCATTGAGCTGATTGCCACTCACATGTTATTGCAGAGTAGAACTGCACTTCATAGTTTTCAAGACTGTTATTTTTCTGAAGCAGATCACCAGGTCTTTATCTGAGGAGGCTCTGGGTAGGTTTGAACCACCAACATTTTGGTTAGTAGTCGAACACTTAACACTTTGTGCCATTCTGAGACTCAAGGCATATTATATGTGTTCAAAAAGTTCTTCTTGAATGAATGAAAGAACGGACGAATCTGGTCTGATGATTTCACCTAACAGATGAGATAACTGAGACCCAGAGAGGAGGAAGCATTCTCCCAAACTCAGTGTGCTATAATCATACTGTGCACAATGGAATCAGTTGTAAGACAATGGATGAAAGAGAGGATAAATTTAGAGGATGGGCGAGGTTGATACAGAGGTTCAGAGCCATGGAAAGGTGGAGGTGTGGGTGTCATGAAGACTTGTTGATAGGTTCTGTTGAATTCGTTCCTTCTCATTGTGACTCACAACAGAATAAAACACTGCCTGGTACTGCACTGTCCTTATAATTGTTTCTTGTTTGAGTCCATTGTTGGTCGCTACTGTGTCAATCCATCTCACTGAAGGTCTTCCTCTTTTTTTGCTGACCATCTACTTATCAAGCATGACATCCTTTTGATAACACATCCAAAGTACTTGAGACGAAGTCTTATCATCCTTACTTCTAAAGGGAGTGGGTGTACTTCCAAAACAAATTTGTTCATTCTTCTAGTTGTTGTAGTTAAGTGCCATCGAGTTGGTTCTGACTTATAGTCACCCTGTATAGGGTTTCCGAGGAATGGATGGTGAGCTTAAATTGCCAACCTTGCAGTTCAAACCTACTTTGCAGTACAGCACACTAACCCATAGTACCACACCAAGTATATTCAATATTCTTTACCAACATTATAGTTCAAATGCATCAATTATTCTTTAGTCTTCCTTATTCATCGTCCAGCTTCTGCATGCATAAGCAGAGACTGAAAATACCTGGTCTGCATCAGGCAGACCTTAATCTCAAAGTGAACAGCTTTGAACACTTTAAAGAGGTCTTTTAATGAAGGCAAAAGGTTTGCCTAATGCAATATGTTGTTTGATTTCTTAACTGCTGCTTCTGTGGCAGATGATTATGGATCCAAGCAATTTACATATGTCATCTCATTGTGTTTTCATAATTCAAGAGGGGGAATGATTATTATCCTTATTTTAAAGATGAGGCCTAAACATCTAAGGTCACTTGTCCAATATCACACAGTTAATAAACTGCAAAGGCAGGATCTGAATCCAGGTACTCCGATGCTAGGACCTATGCTTTTACCTCTGGGTAATACTTCCTGCTTTGCAATCATGCTAACAGTGGTTACCTCTGGGGTGTATGTGTGTGTGGAGTGGACTTGGGGAAGGTTAAAAAAGGCATC
Source organism: Chrysochloris asiatica (assembly GCF_000296735.1). Taxonomy (NCBI): domain Eukaryota; kingdom Metazoa; phylum Chordata; class Mammalia; order Afrosoricida; family Chrysochloridae; genus Chrysochloris; species Chrysochloris asiatica. The sequence continues at coordinate 1,789,333 of NW_006408575.1, read as the reverse complement.
TGATTTTTCCTTCCAACAGTGCCGCTGTTAGGTGTCATTGAATTGGTACAGACTCATAGAGACCCTATACACAACAGAACAAAACACTGCCCAGTCCTAGGCAAACCTCACAATTGTTGCCATGCTTGAACCCATTGCTGCCGCCACTGTGCCAACCCATCCCATTGGGGGTCTTTCTCTTTTTCTCCGACACTCTACCAAACATGATATCCTTCTCCAGGGACTGGTCTCTCCTGATAATGTGTCCGAAGTATGAGAGATAAAGTTCGACCATCCTGGCTTCCAAGGAACACTCTGGCTGTACTTCTTCCAACAAAGATCTGTTTATTCTTTTAGCAGTCCATGGTATTTTCAAGATTCTCCTCCAGTCCCATAACTCAAATGCATCAATTTTTCCACAGTCTTACTTATTCACTGTCCAGTTTTTGCATGCATATGAGGCTATTGAAAAAAATCATGGCTTGGGTTTTGAGGACACCTTAGTCCTCAAAGTCTTCTTTGCTCTTCAACACTTTAAAGAGGTCTTGTACAGCAGATTTGCTTAATTCAATATGTCGCTTGATTTCTTGACTGCTGCTTCCCTGAATGCTGATGGTTGATCCGAGCAAAATGAAGTCTTTGACAACTTCAACCCTCTCTTCATTTATATGGATGTTACTTATTGGTCTTTTGGTCTGTGTACAGGTTCCTCATGGGCACAATTAAGTGTTCCAGAATACTCATACTTTACAATGTTGTCCATAGCTTGCCATGATCCACATAATCGAAAACCTTTGCATAGTCAATAAAGCACAGGTAAACATCTTTCTAGTATTCTCTGCTTTCAGCCAAGATCCATCTGACGTCAGCCATGATACCCCTTGTTCCATGTCCGCTTCCGAATCCAGCTTAAACCTCTGGAAGTTCTCGGTCAGTGTATACTTGCAGCCGTTTTTGTATTATCTTTAGTAAATCTTTACTCGCATGGGATATCAATGATATTGTCCAATGATTTCTCCATTCTATTGGGTCACCTCTCTTTGGAATGAGCACAAATATGGATCTTTATCAGTCAGTTGGCCAGGTATATGTCTTCCAACAATAATCATCCATTATCCAGTTCATTAAATCTATGGATCCATCTATGTATCAGAGTCCTGGTGTGACTCTATCTATCTATGTATGTATGTATCTGCCTACTTACCTATTTAGAGCTTGGGGGTGGGATGTAAGTGGTTTCTGATAGTCTGCTAACCTAAAAATTGGTGGTTCGTGTCCATTCAGAAGCTCTGTGGAATTAAGTCCTGGGGATCTGCTTCTATAAAGACTAGCTTTGTTGCTGTTGTGTGCTATGGTAAATATTACATCCAAGGAAACCCTATGGAATAGTTTTACTCTGCAATACATGGTGTCATCATGAGTTAGTGGCCAACACAATGACTGCTGAGACCATCTACCCATCCATCCCTCCATCCATCCCTCCATCTATCCATCCATCCATCCATTCATGTTTTAAAGATTGAAGGGGAGACCAAGAAACCAAGAACAGCAATTTAGCATGTATAGCATTTGCTGAAGAAACTCTACCTCCTGCTTCTAGGCTAGGGGATGTCAACCTTGTGCAGCCTTCCTGGCCTGGGCAGGTAGAGTCTGACAGGTTGTGTGCTAGGCCTTTGAGAGAGCAGGTGTTAGCAGCTGCATGGGGTCAGTTATGAGGCCTCTGGAAACTCCCAGGTCTCTCTACAGATGGCCCTGGCCTGGCCATAGTTTCCTGTGTTAGTAGGTTAGTAATGTCTGTTGACCCAAGGGGATATTGTATAGTGTTTGCTACAACAGAAACTCTGCCCCACCTCTTTGCGTGTCTCATCAGCATGTTCCACGGTCCTGGCATGTAGCTGGCAACATGGTCGCCTTCTTCCATAATGTCTTATCAGTACATGTATTAGAATGGCTCTTATCTGACACACAGCTACCACTGAAAGGATTTGGGTTAGACCTAAAGGGACCCTTTGCCTGCAAGGAGGCCCAAAACTTCAGTCCATAAAATTGGGATTTATATATATATATATATTTTATAATTGCTTTAATTTTTATTATTGTTGAGAATATATATGTCGAAACAGCGACCAATACAGAAATTTCTACATATACAATTCAGTGACTTAATTTTGTTATTACTCAACTTAGTTACTAACTCAAAATAAGCAAAAAGTATAAGGAATCCTGGTGGCACAATGGTTAAGCGCTTGGCTGATAACCTACAAGTGGGTCTGCCAGAGAAAGACCTAGTGATTTGCTCCTGTAAAAATTAAACCCAAACCAAACCAAGCCCACTATCAACGAGTCCATTCAGCCTCACAGCGACCCTATATGAGAGTCCTGAACCTATAAATATTTAAGGGAGCAAAGAGCTTCCTATTTCTCTGAAGTGGTGGCTACTGGGTTAGAATTGTTGGCTTTGCAGTTAGCAGCTCAATGCCCAACCTACAGTGCCACGAAGAGTCAGCCTAGAAAACCCTATGAGGAAGCTCTACTCTCGCACATGGGGTTGCTATGAGCTGAGATCAACTCTAGGGCACCTAAAAACAGGTTTCTGCCAGTTGGTTCCACTCATTTGCCCCCAGACTCCCTGCCTCCCCCCTGTGATGGTGTTGGAGGCTTAACCCAGAAGGCTGAGCACACAGCCTCTTTCTACAGGACTCAAATGTATCTGTGTTTTCAGTCCTTCCCATGAGGTTCTCCTCCTTACCCTTAGGCCAAGGAATCATGTTTTGGTAGTTGGGGGTAAAGGAGTCCTTTCTGCTTTCTCTAATTTATTTGACCAGAATATTAAAGTTTGTAAGGAATCCTTCCTGCTCTTCTAAGGGCACAGGCCTTTGACATTCAAAAGCCAGGAAGAGAGAGTTTTGGCTTTTGTCTTTGCTTTCCAGCTGCCCCATCCTAGCCCTGAGGCTTTGCTGACTGAATGAATGAAGGGAAGAAGCAAGAGGGGCGAGTGAAAGAAATGTTGGGGGAGACACAAATTAATATTTCAAAAATATCATCTCTCTCCACTTGGTCATGGGATTATAAGGATATAAAGAGCTGTGCAAGAATGAGTTAGAAATAGACAAGAATATTCGATGGAAAGGGGGGAAAAATTCCTAGGATGTCTGCCAGCATCAATGTTTTTTCCACTTTGGAATGGATTTTTGTCAATCAATTCCAGTTTTTTTTTTTGTCATTGTTGAATTCTTCCAAGTAAAAATCGTTAAACCCAGCTAATATTCACTCAGGAATTACTATGTGCCAGTCCTGGTATGGCACTGTGGGTTAATGCACCAGACTGCAAAGCCGTGTGAACTGCAAGGTTGGCAGTTCAAGCCAGCTGCTCCTTGGAAACCCTATACAGGGTCGCTATGGGTTAGAACCAACTCGACAGCACTTAACAACAAGAAGTGTGGCTCTGCAGGATAATGCGCTGGACCGTAAGGTCAGTTTGAACTGCAAGGTTGCTGGTTCGAACTTACCAGCAGCTCCTCAGAAATCCTACACAGGGCCACTATGGGTAGGAGCTTATTCGATGGCACTTAACAATAACAACAGCAGGTACTATGCTGAGCCCTAGTGTGGTGCTGTAGAATAAGAACTGGACTGCTAACTGCAATGTCAGCAATATAAATCCACCAGCCATTTTCAGAAACCCAATACAGGCTCTTTGTGAGCTTGAACCAACTTGAGGGCATACAACAACAGCAAGACACTGTGCTAAGTGCCTGGTACTGGTTGGTTGGTTGTGTGCCACAAAGTCAGTTTCTACTCATAGTCACCCTGTATAAGGTTTCTGAGGCTATAAATTTTTACTGGAGTAGAAAGCTTCACCTTTCTTTCAAGGAGTACCTGTTGGGCTCGAACTGCTGACCTTGCAGTTGTCAGTCCAACATGTAACCCACTATGCTACTAAGGCATACATCATTTAATTTAATTCTCACAACAACCTCATCTTGTAGATGGGGAAGCGGAGCAGAGAGAGGTTAATTAATTTGCCTAAAATCACACCCCAATTACTAGAAAAGGATATCACAGTTTCGTAGAGGAGGCCGGCAGAAACCAGGGAAACCTTCAGTGTGATGGATTAACTCACTAACCATAACAGTGGACTCAGACACACCTACAGCAATGAAGGAGGCACAGAACTGGGCAACGGCTTGTTCTGTAGTTCAGGCATACCTCATTTTACGGCACTTTGCAAAGACTGTGGTTTTTACATAGTGAAGGTCTATGGCAACCATGAGTTGAGCAAGTCTATGGATGCCATTTTGCCAGCAGCACATGCTCACTTCATGTCCGTGTGTCACATGTGCACTGTTTTTGAGTGAGAATGGCACAGGGTGGGGCAGTATTTCATTCTGTCAGAACCAACTCAACAGCACCTAACAACAGTAACAACAAATGTACACTTAATAGACTATGTTGTTGTTGTGGTGGTGGTGAAGTGCTGTCAAGTCAGCCTCATACAACCCTGAATAGGGTTTCCAAGGAGCAGCTGGTGAGTTTGAATCATCAACCTTTTGATTAGCAATCCAGTGCTTATCCTACAGCATCACACCAGGACTCCTAGTATAGTATAACATAAACATAACTTTTATAGGAATGGTAACCCTAACAAATAGTGTGGCTCATTTAATTTCAACATTCTTTTTATTACAGTGGTCTGGAACCAAACTCAAAACATTCCTAAGGTGAGTCTGTACATCGGCCGCTGTGAGTCGGAATTGACTTGATAGCAACTAACAAAAACAGCAACAAAGTCACACTGTGTGTAAGTTTTAGAGTGAGGATTCTGACAGCCATTAGTAGGCAAAGGGGATGCTCTGTCTTCTCATCTACCATCCCTCTCCTAGGGGTCACAGCAAGGCAGGATTCATCCAGCCTCTGAGACCTGTCTAACCATTTCCAACAGATAGAATGGGGCTGCTTTGCACTGGGGACATCACATCACTCTTTCCAGCGTCTTTGAAACTTACTTGACAAATATTATTTGGGCTTTGTCTAGGACCCTGGAAACCATGCTGGGATTAGAGGAACTTCAGGAAGCCTGCAATTGTCTTTGTGTTATAAATGACTCAGTTCTTGGCCTCCTGGCCAGAGGTTTTAATACTTATACAATGTTTGCTTCCTGAGACTCTGGCAGGCCATCAAGCTCTGATGTATTGCGGGGAAATCCAAGGAACATTGGTTGTCAACCTGGTTCCCTTGATCCACAGATTTTCAGTATCCGGGTGGAGAGTGTTTAGAAAACATCTAGTCTAGTGGTTTCCAATTTTTTAAGGTGTTGTTGTTAAGTGCCGTAGAGTCAATTCTGACCCATAGCGACCCTGTTTTTCAGGGTTTCCAAGGTGCAGCTGGTGAGCTTGAACCACCAACCTTGCAGTTCAAACGACTTTGCATTAGCTTATAGTGCCACACCCAGACTCCCCCCCCCTTTTTAAGTTTTTATTGTAAATTGAATGATAGTTTATATGAAAGAACATTGGTTTTACACTCATTGTTTCATTGCAATGATTACAATCACCTGTGCATAATTATTCAATAGTATTTTTGCTTCTATTCCCTCTGTTTGTCCCACCCCCCGGGGGCGGCAGGGGATGTACACAAAGACCCTCGGGAATATATAATCCTTTAAACAACCAAAGGGCACATTCTGCAAGCCTGCCTCCTGAATGCCATCACACAGCCTTTCTCTTTCCATGAGTCTAGAGTCTTCAGCTGCTCTATTTCTTCATGGTTAAGATCCTTTCTTGAAATGAAATAATGAAATGGGCTCTATGTTATACTGATTGTGCAGTAAACCACTCAGAGAATGCAAACATTTGCTGATCTGGTGATGTTTCAGGGAAATTCCTGAGACCAAGAGTTGCTGGTACTGAATGTGTCTCCCAGACATGTTTGATTTGGGCTGCCTGGTGTTTTTGCTTGAATTGCTCCAGATCTCCATGGTTCTCATGTCTTTCGTTTGCTGTGCCCTTGGCAGCTTCTCTCCTGCGAGGTGCTGAGAGATATTTGGTCTGTGATTCTACCTAGAGCCCAGACAGATGGAGGCAAAGTTCCTGTGACTGAAATGGGAGTAGGAGTCTGGAGTGCCACCTACTTGTACAGCCCTCTCCCTCAAAGCAATCCCACCACAGTGCTCAGCAATCCCACCACGGTGCTCAAATCCTCATCCACATTCCTGCTAAAGGCTACTCTGAGGCATGGAGAGGGGAGAAACTCTTCAGGATCTGACCACATCAGGATCCGACCACACCAGCCACGCTGGGACTAGCAGGAAACATCAGGGAAATGCCATCCTTTCCTACAGAGGTACTATACCTGTTGTTGTTAAGTGCTGTCGAATTGCTTCCAACCTATAGCAACTCTGTGTAGGGTTTCCAAGGAGCAGCTGGTGAGCTTGAACCACTGACTTTGCAGTTCCAAGTGACTTTGTAGTCCAGCACATTAACCCACAGTGCCACACCAGGACTCCGCTATACCTGAGTGCTAGCCAAAAATGAGACTAGGCCACACACATCAGGGAATTCCTAAGTAATTTGAAGTACACTAATTCTCACAGGGCAGAGATCTTTCAGAGAGGTCTCCCCTCTTTGCAGTCTAAAGAGCATGTCCTATTACCCAAAGTTCTGAAAGATTCCTTTTAATGGCCTTTCACTGGAAGCTCACTGGGAATACTTTCACTACCACAAGAAAGCCACCACACAGAAACCCAGCTTGCCAAGCAGACCCTCCATTCCTTAAGGCTATTAGAATGGCTTTATAGTGACTGCACTACTTCCCTCTTCTCCCACTCCACCCTCCCTCCCTCAGTCACTTCCTGTCTTCCTTCCTTTCTCCTTGGTCTTATTATGATTTCTGACTGGTTCATTCCAGTGACAGATAAGCTGTTCCTTCTAGCCCTTGCTCTAAGGTCTCAGGCTGGTCAATCGCCTGCCCCATCCCCCTCTCTTTTCCCATCTGTAAAGTAAAAGGGTACATTTTAGGATCTATCTGTTTCCTTTCAGATCTATTATTTGGTGCATATTAAACTCATGTGGCAAAAACAAAGTGCCTTCAGGGGCCAGGCAGGTGATGCAAATGGTGAAATCCAATCAAGGTTAGCAACATGAGAAACTTGCCCATCTACAGGGACACACAGCTACTGGGCCTCAGGGGATTATTGTCACCTGAAAACACTCCCAAGGACCCCTGGTGGCACACTGGTTAAGAGTTCACTGTCAACTGGAAGGTCTATAGTTCTAATCCACCAGCTAATCAGAAGGAGACCAGTGTGTGGCCTATAGGGTTGCTGTGAGTCACAATCGATTCCATGGTAATGGATTTGGGATTTTTGGTTAAAGCACTTCCAGGGCCAACATAGGTATATCTGTGGGCTAGATCCTGCCTTTGGACTACCAGATTGAAGTGTCTGCATCTAGATTGATAAATAACCACAAAGGCACTTTCCCTGGACATTAGAGAGAAGTCATGCTTACCACATGCCTGTAGGAATTGGAAGACTACGTACCCCTGGACTGAAATGGGGTGTTGCAGAGTCCCAAGCTGGGCAAGGGAGATCCACATAACCATGGCACTTTTCAATGTCTTGGAGGCATTACTCAGAAATAGGCAGTGGTTTCAAACTTTTTGACCATGACTCATTGGAAGAAATTAATTTTGTATAATGACTTAGTATTTACATAGGCGAAACAGGTTTCAATACATAAAAAACTTATTTGTAGCATACATGATGTGCACTAATACTTTTGCTATCCCATTTCATTACTTCACATCATTTAATTAAAATTGCTGTATGTACTGTGGATATAATGCTATTTGAGAATAGGGTTTCTTTATTATTTTAATAAGGTACAACATAGTATCAGTGTAGAGTATGTCCTAAGCCTAATCATTTCTAAGTTATAAGGAGAAGCAAAGATACAGAGACAAGCAAGTAAAAATGGGAAAAAGATGGATGCCATGTGACCTAGGAACATAAGGGCAAGGATCTTTTCACAAAGTTGATAGAAAGACAGAAAAGGAGAGAAAGCCTTCCCCTAAAGCTGATGACCTGAACTGTGTGGATCATGAGAAGCGATGAAGAATGTTGCGGAGAATGAGTATTCCAGAACACTTAATCATGCGCATAAGGAACCTGGACGTAGACCAAGAGGCAGTTGTTCGAACAGAACAAGGGAACACTGAATAATTTAAAATCAGGTAAGGTGTGTGTCAAGATTGTATTCTTTCACCATAATTATTCAATCTGTATGTTGAGCAAACAATCCAAGAAGCTGGATTATATGAAGAACATGGCATCAGGATTGGAGGAAGACTTGTTGACAACCAGCGATATAAATATGAAACTTGCTTGCTGAAAGTGAAGAGGACTTAAAATACTAACTGATGAAGATCAAAGACCATGGCTTTTAGTATGAATTGCACCTCAATGTAAAGAAAACAAAAATCCTCACCACTGAAGCAATAAATAATAATATGATAAATGGAGAAAAGATTGAAGTTGTCTAAGACTTCATTTTGCTTGTATCCATCATCAACACTCATGGAAGTAGTCAAGAAATCAAGCATTGTATTGCATTAGGCAAATCTGCTGCATCAGACCTCGTTAAAGTGTTTAACAGCAAAGATGACTGTTTGAAGACTAAGGTGCGCCTTACCCAAGCCAAGGTATTTTCAATAACCTCATAAGCATGTGAAAGTTGGACAGTGAATAAGGAAGACTATGGAAGAATTGAAGCATTTGAATTATGGTGTTGGAGGAGAACATTGAAAGTATCATAGACTGCCAGAAGAACAAACAAATCTGTGCTGGAAGAAGCATAACCAGAATGCCTCTTAGAATCCAGGATGGCCAGACTTTGTTATACTTTGGACATATTATAAGGAGGAACCAGTTCCTGGAGAAGAACCTCATGCTTGGTAAAGTGAAGGAACAGCATAAAAGAGAGAAACCCCCAATGAGATGGACTGGCACAGTTGTGACAGCAATCGGTTCAAGTGAAGCAGCACTTGTGAAGATGGCGCAGACGTGGGTGGTGTTTCATTCTGTTATACATAAGGTTGCTGTGAGTCGGAATCAACTTGATGGCACTTAATAACAATAATAGAATCCTGAAATATGTGAAAAGAAATTTCTGTATTTTAAAAACAAAAAATAAATCTATGTGCAACTCACTAAGATAATTTCAGGATCCACTAATGGTTTGCATCACACAGTTTAAAAGACTGCTTAAGGATATGAATAAGATCAGAAGTTAAAATAATGGTAATGATAATTCTAGATTTGTACTGTCTAATATGATAACTACTAGTCACTCATGGAGTCCTGGTGTGGTGCTGTGGGTTAATGCACCAGACTGCAAAGCCATTTGAACTAGAAGCTCGGTGGTTCAAGCTCACCAGTCGCTCCTTGGAAACCCTATGCAGGGTCGCTATGGGTCAGAACCGACTCGAATGAATGGCACTTCACAAGAACAACAAAGTCACTCATGGCTACTCAAATTAATTAAAGTTGAATAAATTAAACTTCATTTTCAGTCACAGCAGCCACGATTCAATTACTCAATGGACATATATAATTAGTGGCTACTGTATTGGACTGGGGGGTCCTGGTGTGGCACTGTAGGATAAGCACTAGACCACAAGGTCAGCTTGAACCACATGGTCAGCAGCTCAAACTCACCAGTTATCCTTGGAAATCCTAAACAGGGTCTCTATGAGTCGGAACTGACTTGATAGCACTGAACAACAAACAACAAGTATTAGACAGCATAGAAATAGAACATTTGCATCACAGTGGAACGTTATATTGGACAGCACAGGTCTACACCAAGCCTCACAGTTTTGTCAATGAAGGGCCTTAGGTCCTTCAAAGGTATGCATACGAGATTGTGGATACATGGGTTGGAGAAAAGTTGAAGAATCTTCAAAGCTGTCTGCCAGTGGTCACAAGAGGAATCAGGATGAGTTGTGGAACTTTGAATGTCTCATGATTCGCACCACAACTCAAAGTCCATATCTGAATTCCACATGCAATATAGTGAGTCAGAACTTAACCTTTGCAGAAAAATGAGCACTTTTTTTTTTTTTTTTTTTAATTACTTTACTGGGCATTTATGGAGCAGTCTTAATGAGCTAGAGAGACATTGTCTGTGGAACCTGTCAGATGTGGTTCAAATCCAGACTGTCTCTGATGGGCTGCATGAATGTAAACACTGTGCTTTGCATCAATGAGCCTTAGGTTCCCCACTGTAAAATGGGGTATAATAACATTGACCTGTTAGGGTGTTTCTAAGAATCAAAAGTAATATATGTAAAGCACCTAGCATGTTTACTGATTTATTTTAAGTGCTAAACAAAAGCTTTATTGACTATGCAAAGGCTTTCGACTGTGTGGATCATGACAAGCTATGGAGAACATTGTGGAGAATGGGTATTCCGGAGCACTTAATTATACTCATGAAGAACCTATTCATAGACCAAGAGGAAGCTGCTGGAACATAATAAGGGTGCAATGAATGGATTAACATGTGGAAATGTGTGCCTAGAGTTGTAGTCTTTGACCACACTTATTCAACCTGTATGCTGAGCAAATAATCCAAGAAGTTGGGTTATATGTAGTAAAGCATGGCATCAGGATTGGAGGAAGACTCATCAACAACCTGTGATATGCAAATGATACAATTCTGCTTGCTGAAAGTGAAGAGTACTTAAAACACTGATGATTGAAGACCACAGCCTTTGGTTGCACCTCAATGTAAAGAAAACAAAAATTCTCACCACTGTACCAATAAACAACATCATGATAAATGGAGAAAAGATTGAAGTTGTCTAAGACTTCATTTTGCTTGGAACCACTATCAACACTCATGGAAGCAGCGGTCAAGAAATCAAACAATATATTTCATTAAGCAAATCTGCTGCATAAGACCTCTTTAAATATCAGTTTCAGGACAACGTATTCCTGACTCAGGCCATGATGTTTTTTATTAAATTCAAACACATGTGAAAGTTACAATGAATAAAGAAGACTGTAGAAGAATTGATGTATTTGAGTGTGGTGTTGGAAGAGAATATTAAGTACCATGGACTGTCAAAAGAATCAACCAATCTCTTTTGGAAGAAGTACAGACAGAATGCTACTTAGAAGTCAGGACGCCAGACTTTGTCTCTCATACTTTGGACATATTATCAGGCGGGAGCAGTCCCTGGAGAAGACTATCATGTTTGGTAAAGTGAAAGGTCAGAGAAAAAGAGGGAGACCCCCAACGAGATAGATTGGCACAGTTTCAGCAGCAATGGGTTCAAATATGGCAATGTTTGTGAGGTTGGTGCAGGACCGGACAGTGTTTCATTTTGTTTGTACATAGCTCGCTATGAGTCAGAACTGACTTTTGGCACCTAACACCACCACCAACAACAAACAAAAGCTTACTCTAACAACAACAATGTGAAGACAACTATGTGGCAATATAAAGGTAATATGAACTCATTTTTTACCTCAAAGAAAATTTCAAGATGGAGTATAGGCAATTCAAAAAAAAATTTTTTTTTTTAATGTCTCTGACACCAAACCCTAGATCTCCTAGTGTGGTGCTGTAGTATAAGCACTGGACTGCTAATCCTAAGGTTGGTGACTTAAACCTATTGGTTGCTCCTCAGAAACCCTATATAGGGTCGCTATGAGTTGGAACTGACTTTATGGCACTTAACAACAACAGTGCTAAACCCAGTGCCTGGTCCTAATAGGCACTTGACTCATACTTATCAAATAAATGAATGAACAAAATAGATTCCCAAATAGTTATAGTCTGTGTGGTGCTGTGGGTTAATGTGCCACACTGCAAAGTCATTTGAACTACAAGGTCGGTGGTTCAAGCTCACCAGCTGCTCCTAAGAAACCCTATACAGGGTCTTTATGGGTCGGAATTGACTTGACAGCACTTAACAACAACAACGAGGCAGAATTTGGTAAAGGAATTAGAGAAGTCCAGAGAAGCTGTGATGCGATTTTCATGAATGACTTCCGGTTGTGAAGAAAAGGTGAGATAAGAAGAAAAATTGGGGAAAATACCATAGAGAAAGGACAGCTTCATATTTTTTAGTAGGTCATTGGTACATGATATGTTAGACTAAGACATCAAGACATGGTAATTAACCAAGAAAAAGGGACGAATAAGACCAAAAGAGACTAGAAGGGAAGATGGAGAATATACTTCCTTTTGAGATAAAATGATTTTATAAAAAAAAGATCCTCCACCAAAATCAAGGAACAAAAATAGTTTTTGTTTGTTTGTTTTTCATCTTTAGGAAACAAAGCATCATTCTAAATTGCAGCATGAACTGGCACATTACGGGGGAGTAGGACACAATGTTTACTCTTTGTGAGCATCGGTAAGTCGTTCTCAATTTTTGTTTGGCCTATGCATAATGCCCTAAAACAGCTTTTTAAAAAAATCCATAACTGACTGTAGTGGGCATCTGTTGTTTTGCCTTCACAGCATCTGTTCTCTGCTTCTTCTGGCAATAGAACCAAACTATGGGGCTTGGGTGGGACCAATCTTTTCCCAGCCCCGGGGCCAATTTGAGGCCCTAGTCCCCTCTCCATGTGATGGGCAGACACATGATCTAGCCCTTTTGGGGGTTTTCTATAGGAACTTTTGGAGAAATCATCTGGGTTGCTAAGCCAAGAGGAGAGAATCTGATGTTGATGGTGCCTTCTTATCCCCTACCTTAAGAGTGCCTAATAGAGATGGCGAGAGAGTGACCAGACCCTTGGAGGAATCATTTGAGTCTGGTGACCCAGGCAGGCCCAAAACCATTGCACTTTTGAACTTTCCATTATAGGAGCCAATATAGTACATTCCCTTTTTAAAAATATGAATTAGTTTCAGTTGCGGTTTTATCACTTGAAAACAACTAATTTACAGCCTTAAACAACTGGGTTTTCAATTTAAATCCTAATCTATCTTTAATTTAAATTAAGCAAATATTTCAGGACCACTCCTTTCTGGACTCAACTGAGAATATAATGGTGAACAAGACAGATGTGGCCCCTGCCTTCATCTGGCTGATAATTCACTGGGGAGATGGTGAGAGAAGTGCTGAGAGAGGAAGGAGAGTATCGAGGCAGGCACAGTTTTTTCCTTCTCAGCAGTCATACCTTCAAACTTCTGATAACAGTGCCTTTTTCTACTGAGAGAACCCGTTTTTATTTACCCTTTTCCTGAGCAGCTGTATCTTTCAGAAAACACATATGTGTTTCTTCTCTGGCAGTCCATGGTACCTTAAATATTTTTCTCCAACACTATAACTCAAATGCATCAGTTCTTCTACTATCTTCCTTATTCCTTGTTCAACACATATTTTTGGAGGATTCCATTCAATTTGCAGTAATGTGATGTTGGAACAATACTGCAGTGCCCATCCATGATGACCTCTAAGGGAGGCATCCTCAGAGAGAGTGAGTCTGGTGCCTGGTGCTGCTGCGGAACCTCTGAAATAACCTATCGTGGAAGTGCCCCTCTCCGGACTTCCTGTGACATAGAATAAACAGGTGGTGGATTATTTAAGCTAATGTTAGTTGTGGTCTGTCACTTCCTGGCACCAGCACTCTAGGGAATCAAGGACGTTATACTGGCTGTAGAAACACCTAAGCTCCCTGGAGGAGCTCTGAAGATGAACAAAGTTAGCCAAAAGACTGAGGGCGAGATGAAATGGTATCCAGCGCAAGTGAATTACACAAGTAAAAGTTGGAACAAACACCTTCAAGGTGCTTTTTTTGTTCCATGAGTGTTTCTTAAAGTGATCAGCTGACCTCCTGCTACAGAATCACCTGAGGTGGGGTCGGGTAGGGAAGGTATGGACTGTTAGAATGCTGGTTCCTGGGCTCCATCCCAAACCTACTGAATCAGATTTTACATTTTAAACAACGTTCTTTAGAGATTATTTTGTTTCTACAGATTAAGAACTCTTGGGTTAGTGACTGTAAGAGAGCAACAAAATCTTTGGCACTGAGACGAGAATTTAAAAATCTTAATATCCTATAGGATAAAGCACTGGATCACAAGGTCGGTTTGAAGTTCAAGGTCGGCGGTTCAAATGCACCAGCCATTGTTCGGAAACTCTATACAGGGTCACTACGGAGTTGGAAGTGACTCGACGGCATTTAACAACAACATACCACCAGTGTGTATGAAAAATACTGTCATCAGACAAGACACCAAACTCCTTGTGAGTACTACAAAGTGTATTTTCTCCAATGTGTTCGCCAACCTTCACAAATGTTTAAAACAGTCAATTGGCATTGAAATAACATTCTAATAAAGCTAGAATAAACACACATTAATTCATTCAGCCCTGGCAGATGGTTTTTCTTTCCTAAAGTTGTCATTTCTTTTAGGAGGAGCTGTTTTGAGTCTGCTATTAGAGCCATCTTCCGTCAAGCATTGGTGAACGACACAGGCAGCTATATTTGTGTTGGCAGAGAGATGAATGAAGGTGTTTCCCCGATTCAACAGTGTGTTCAGAGAGTTCCCGAGTTGCACAAATAGTTACATGTGCAACTACACCTGTTGCTATTGAGTCAATTCCAACTTCTAGTGACCCTACTGGGCAGAGTAGAACTACTGCATGGGTTTGCAAAGCTATAATGGTTACAGAGTCCTGGTGTGGTGCTGTAGGATAAGCACTAGACTGCAAGGTTGATTTGATCCACAAGATCAGCAGTTCACTCCTTGGAAACCCTAAACAGGGTCAACTCAAAAGTACTTAATAACAACAACAAACTTTACAGAAGATGACTGCTTCATTTTTCTAACTTGGCATAGCTGATGGATTTGAACTGTTGAACTTCTGGTTAGCAGATGAAAGCTTAAACATTGTGCCACCAGGGCTCCTTAGAGGTGTTGTTACTAACTGAGAAGTTGGTGGTCCAAACCCACCCAGAGGTACCTTGGAAAAAAACAACCTGGTGATCTGCTTCTGAAAGACCAGAGCCAAGAAAACCTTATGAAGCATAATTGTACTCTGCAAACACATGGGGTCTCCATGAGTTAGAATAGACTCAATGGCAACTAGCTGATCATCTTATAGTGTATTCTGACACTTCATATATCTTGAAGTCTCAGAGTCAGTTTGTGAAAGTGTCACTTCTCCAAAGCCATGCTTCAATGTACCGGAGTCAAAATTCACCCTCTCCCCTCTCATTTCTAGCCACATCATATAGACGGGATGCCTTATACAGCTCTCCAACTCTGCTCCTTCTCTCCTTCTCCTGTCCAAGCTGCAGCATCTCTCACCTGGGCTATCATGACATAGTCTTTCCACCACTCTCCTTCTCTAGATCGCTGCTTCTCAACCCCCTTCCCCCCCTCACAAAGAGGTCATTTGGCAACATTCAGAGACATTTCTGGTTGTCACAACTAGGGGGTGTATGTGTGTGTGATACTGGCACCTAATAGGTAGAGGCCAGGGATGCTTCTGAATACCTTAAAATGCATTAAGAAAGCACCCCCTTGAATAAAGAATTAGGAGGTGTTAGTAGGGATGAGATTGAGAAACCCTGCTCTAGATGGATCCCCTATTTTCTACAGTTGCTAATACAAAGGGACTTCACTGACTTCCCTGAACACTATAAATTGCTCTTATTGGTTTCATAGTTCTGGAACTCTCCCTTTATTGCTTTTTTCAATATTAATGATTAGTTGCTTAGTCTCTGTTTTGATTTCAAGTCTGGCAAATGTTGATAGATATAACTGCAAGGTCAATGAGGAAAGGGTTATCATCTATTGAGCGCCCCTCTCTAGTTCAGATGCCAAGCACAACCTGACACATAAGCACACGACAAACCTTTAAAAAATAAACAAACCAATGGTGTAAAAGACACTGTGGCAAATGCAATGATTAGCAGAACTTCTGGCTATAAGAAAACCACTTTTTTTTTTTTTTTTTTTACAAGGGCTGTGAAAAAACCTGGACTACAAGATGAGATGTGTTTTGTACCCTAAGAAAATCTACAGTTGGAATAGTCCAATGGCAGCAATTCTCAGACTTTTTGGTTTGGGGACTCCTTTGTTGTGATGTACCGTCAAGTTGATTCTGACTCACAGAGACCCTACGTACAACAAAAAAACACTGCCTGGTCCTGCATCCTCATCATCACTGCTACATTTGAGCTCAGTGCTGATGCCATGATGTCAATTCAGCTCATTGGGGGTCTTCATCTTTTTCGCAGACCCTCCGCTTTACCACGCATGATATCTTTCTCCAGGGACTAGTCCCCCTTGATAGTATGTCTGAAGTATGAGATACAAAATTTTGCCATCCTTGTTTCTAAGAAGCATTCTGGCTGTGTTTCTTCCAAGACAGATTTGTTTGTTCTGGCATTCATGGTACTTTTAATATTCTTCTCTGACACCACAACTCAAATGCATCAATTCTTCCATGGTCTTCATTATTCACTGTCCAACTTTCATAAGCATATGTTGTTGTAAGGTGCTGCCGAGTCAGTTCCTACTCATAGTGACCATATGCACAACAGAGCAAAACACTGCCTGGTTCTGAGCCAGCCTCAATCATTGTCATGTTTGAAACCATTGCTGCTGCCACTGCAACAATCTGTCTCCTTGGGGTTCTTCTTTTTTGCTGACCCTCCACATTACCAAGTATGATATCCTTCCCTAGGATTGGTCCCTCCTGGTAATGTGTCTGAAGTCTGAGAGACAAAGTCTGGCCATCTTGGCTTCTAAGGAGCATTCTGGCTGTATTTCCTCCAACACAGATTTGTTTGTTCTTCTGGAATTCCATGGTCCTTTTTTTTTTTTTTTTTTTAAGTTTTATTGTGAATTGAGTAGTAGTTTATATGGGAGGACATCGGTTTTATATCGCGGTACTTTTAATATTCTTCTACAACACCATAACTCAAGTGTGTCAATTCTTCTGCAATCTTCCTTATTCATTGTCCAACTTTTGCATGCATATGAAGCTACTGAAAACACCATGGCTTGAGTCAGGTGCACCTTAGTCCTCAAACTGACATCTTTGATCTTCAACACTTTAAAGAGGTCTTTTTGCAGCAAAGTTGCCTAATGCAATATGGCGTTTGATTTCTTGCCTACTTCTTACATGAGTATCGATTGTGGATCCAAGATAAATGAAGTCTTTGACAACTTCAATATTTTCTCCATTGATAATGGTGTTATTTATTTGTCCAGTGGTGAGGATCTTTGTTTTCTTTACATTGAGGTGCAACCCATACCGAAGGCTGTGGTATTTCATCTCATTAGTAATTATTTTATAGCCTCTTAGCTTTCAGAGGTCCTATCATCTGCATATACAAGGTTAATGAGTCTTCCTCCAATCTTGATGCCACATTTTTCTTCATATAATCCAGATTCTCTGATTATTCGCTCAGCATACAGATTGAATAAGCATGGAGAAAAAATACAACCCTGGCATACACCTTTCCTGATTTTAAACCATTCTGTTCTGTTTGAACATCTGTCTCATGGTCTATGTATAGGTACCTCATGAGCATAATTAAGTATTCTGGAATACCCATTCTTTGTAATATTACCCATAGATTGTCATGATTCACATAGTCAAAAAGTCTTTGCATAATTAATAAAGCATAGATAATATCTTTCTGGTATTCTCTGATTTCAACATCCATCTGCTGTCAGCATAATATCCCTAGTTCCATATTCTTGTCTGAATATGGCTTGAATTTCTGGCAGTTGCACCCATTTTTTAGTATCTTTAACAAAAATTTTCTTGCAGGTGACATTACTGATTTTGTCCAATGATTTCTGAATTCTGTCAGATCACCTCTTTGGAATAGGTACAGATATAGATCTCTTCCAATCAGTTATACAGGTATCTGTCTTCCAAATTTCTTGGCATAGATAAGTGAGTGGCTTCAGTCCTGCAGCAGTTTGTTGAAATTCAATTTTCATTCCATCAATTCCTGGTGCCTTGTTCTTTGCCAATGCCTCCAATGCACCTTGGACTTCTTCCTTTAGTACAATTATATGCTACCTCTTGAAATGGCTGAACATTGACCATTTCTTTTTGATACAGTGACTTTGTGTATTCCTTCCATCTTCTTTTGATGCTTTCTGCATCATTCAATAATTTGCCCATGTTGTTGTTGTTGTTAAGTGCCGTCGAGTCAGTTCCAACCCACAGCAACCCTGTATAGGGCTTCCGAGGAATGGCTGGAGAACCTGAACCACTGACCTTGTGGATCAAACTGACATAGCACTACACCAGGACTCCATTATATAGAATCCTTAAACACTGCAAGTTGAGCCTTGAATTTTTTAAATTTAATTCTTTCTGCTTGAGAAATGCTGAGCTTGTTCTTAACTTTTGGTTTTCTAATTCCATTTCATTTTAATACTTTCTTTGTTTTCTGAAGTTTCTTTTGAAAAATTATGTTCATCTCTTTTACTTCTTCATTTCTTCCATTCACTTTAGTATGTCTATGAGGAAAGCTAGTTTCTGAGTTGCTTCTGACATCCATTTTGGTCTTTTCTTTCTTTCCTGTCTTTTAAACCACTTTTTGCTTTCTTCCTGTATGATGTCTTTGATGTCATCCCACAGCTCTTCAGGGTTTTGGTCATTAGTGTCCAATGGATCAAATGTGTTCTTGAGATGGTCTCTAAATCCAGGTGGAATATGTTCAAAGTAATAGTTTGGCTCATGTGGACTTGTCTGAATTTTCTTAAGCTTCAGCCTGAACTTGCATATGAGCAACTGATGATCTGTTCCACAGTCTGCCCCTGGTCTTGTTTTGGCTGATGATACGGAGCTTTTCCACCTTACCCATAGGACTCCTTTACACACTTAATAATGGTGGTTAAACGCAAAGAGCTTTTATTTAGGTGGCCTGCATAGATCTATAGTTGCCACATTAGAAATTAAAAAAAGAGAAATTTTTGCAACATAAGAATATATGAGGGAGAAAGAGTCTTCAAATCAAGTATCAATGCTATCTGCTCTGTACACAGGGTAGAGAGAGATGGGCAACTTAGACATTGGCTACCTAAAATGAGGGGGCAATAAAGGCACCAAGTGACTGGCTTACAAGCTTTCAAGAGGGAGTTTAGTTTAAGAGTATGGGGGCAAAGAAAGAGTCCCCACTGAATAGCTGTCATCTTGTCTAGATGGGTCTGGTGAAAAGAGATGGGGATAAGATTCATATGATTCAATGGTGAAGACTTGTTATTCATGACTAATCGTGACTGTCACAATTGTAAAGATAGAAGTTTTGTAACAAAAAAA
>NW_006408575.1:1761220-1768857 GCF_000296735.1 Chrysochloris asiatica | reverse complement strand
GCTCACCTAGGAGACATCAAGGCAATTCGTCGGGTCCCCTCAGGGCAAACCCCCTTCCAAGACTAAGACTCAATGGGAATACACGCTCTGATTGGTGACCACATTCGTCACTGATAAGGGGAAGTGAGGGAAAAACAGCAATGAAGCTGCAAGCTAAACCCTACAATGTTCAATAGACTCTTGTGAACCTAGGTGGAGACCTGGTTGGCCAGCGGTGTGGCAAGACCTGGGGACTCTTGAGTCTAGAGTCAGTGATATAGGCACAGAGGACTAGAGTGGAGAGTGAAGCATCCAGCTGATAAGAAGAGAGGACATATGCATAAGAACACCCACACTTGCAGATAGTACCCACTTGACCTGGCTTCAATGGCTGGATGATCAGAGCTCAACTAGAAGAAGAAAGAAGAGGGGAAAAAAGAGTAATCTGATACAGTTTGATGAACTTGACCTACACCTATGGATACAGTAGCTCAAAAGAGGGAACAAATCTTTACAGCGAGGATCATCCCCACCCTCTCCACACACAGGGTAGACAGGAATGGGCAACTTGGATATTGGCTACCCAAAATGGGGGTTGGGGGGAACAAAGGCAAGAAGTGACTGGCTTACAAGCTTTCAAGAGGGAACCTAGATCCTGGGATTGCGGAGGAAAGTAGAATCCAATGAGTAGTACCCAATCTGTCTAGGCGGGGCTGATGAAAGGAAATGTGGATAGGTCTCTTGTGATACAATAGTGAATAACTGTTATCAGGACTGATTGTGAGGGTTGGAAATATAAAGATAGACATTTTGTAGCAAGGAGGGGAGTGGTTAACTTTGCAGTCTAGGAGCGGAGGTCCCTGGGACCATTAAGGGAGAAGAGCAGAGAGCGGGACCCTACCCAGAGAAGCAGTGACGCCAGAGATGGAGGCAGAAATGATGATGTGGAGAGATGGAGTGGCTGGGGACTTTAGACCTAGAGAGGAAGAGGGGTTGTGTGCTGACGACCGAGGACAGGCTTGCAAGGTATACCCTTTGGTTGGTTATGATGCATGGAGGGGATTGTAACCATGGCAATGACATGATATATGATAGGATGAATGTAAAGCAAATGTTCTCCCATGTAAACTATCACATAATTCACAATAAAACATTAAAAAAAAAAAGAATATATGAGGGGCCTTCAAAAAGTTTATGGAAATAATGGAATTAAAGTGAATGGCATTTTTCCACAAACTTTTTGATGTCTCCTCGTACAAATATATATTCTACTAGCCACCAGAGTGATGATGTTATCACATATCCTAAGGCTTCTAAGAAACTTCACTCTACGCTATGAGAGAAGAAGTGTAAAATGTCAAATAACTTCTTAGTGTTATAGAAATGGTGCCATGCAGGGCCCTGAAAGGGTCTCATGGACTCACATGGGTCCCTGGACAATATTTTGAGAGAACTGTTGTGCCATAAGGAGCTACTAACTGCAACGTCAGAAGTTCGAATCCACCAGTCGCTCTGTGTGAGAATGATGAGGTTTTCTGCTTCCTTAAAGATTTATACAGTTTCAGAAGTCTTATGCAGGGTCACTGTGGGTTGGTACCAACTTGGCATGCAGCAGCATAGCATTAGCAGTTGTACTACAGAAAATTTGATGTCCTAGAGATAACTTCCTGCAGAGCCAGAATTGAATGCCAGGACTTCTGATGCTAAGTCTAGTGCCCATTCCAGGGCTACAGGATGTCTCTGTGCCAGAAGACAGATGTGAACTTAGCAGAGTGGGCTTAGGGGAATGGATGGAGATGGGCAGTGACTACAGAAAGGTTAACCAAACTTGGCAAGCCAAAAAGAATGAGCAGCATCAGCAGGTCTGACAGATACGTCTAGAGCAGCTTACATGGAGAAGATGGTCCATTTGGAAACAATGTAGATGATCCCACTCAGATGGCTATTCCAGCCAGACCTCACCTTGACTTAAAAGGTACATGAGTCAATCTAACTTGAACTAGTCTGAATTATGTTTCAGTCGCTTACAATCTAAGAGACTTTTTCTACTGCAAAGTCTTAAAATGGGTTACGTTTTTGGCTGGGTTATTAGACTAGACTACCAAGACTGTGTACATGGACCAAGAGGCAGTTGTTTGAACAGAACATGGGAACACAGAATGGTTTAAAATTCAGAAAGGTGTGCAACAGGGTTGTAGTCTTTCACCATATTTATTCAATTTATATGCTGAGCAAATAATCTGAGAAGCTGAGTTATATGAAGAAAAACGTGGCATCAGGCTTGGGCGAGGA
The DNA here is from genome assembly GCF_000296735.1 of Chrysochloris asiatica. Taxonomy (NCBI): domain Eukaryota; kingdom Metazoa; phylum Chordata; class Mammalia; order Afrosoricida; family Chrysochloridae; genus Chrysochloris; species Chrysochloris asiatica. The sequence continues at coordinate 1,766,586 of NW_006408575.1, read as the reverse complement.
TGCATTAACAACCTGCAATCTGCAGATGATACAACCTTGTTTGCTGAAAGTGAAGAGGACTTAAAACATTTATTGATGAAGATCAAAGAGCACAACTTTCAGTATGGATTACATCTCAATGTAAAGAAAACAAAAATCCTCACCACTGGACCAATAAACAACATTTTTGTCAACGGAGGAAAGATTGAAATTGTGAAGCACTTCATTCTTCTTGGATCAACTAATCAACACTCATGGAAGCAGCAGTCAAGAAATCAAACGACGTATTTTATTATGCAAATCTGCAGCACAAGACCTTTTTAAAGGGTTAAAGAGCAAAGATGTCAGCTTGAGGACTAAGGTGCGCCTGACCCAAGCCATGGTATTTCCAATAACCTCATATGCATGTGAAAGCTGGACAGTAAATAAGGAAGACTGTAGAAGAATTGATGCATTTGAGTTATGGTGTTGGAGGAGAATATTGAAAGTGCCATCAGCTGCCAAAAGAACCAACAGATCTGTGTTGGAAGAAGTGCTGCCAGAGTGCTCCTTGGAGGCCAGGATGGCCAAACTTCATCTCTCATACTTCAGGCATTTTGTCAGGAGGGACCAGTCGCTGAAGAAGAATATCATGTTTGGTAAAGTGGAGAGTCAGAGAAAAAGAGGAAGACCCCCAGCGAGATGGATTGCCAGGTGGCAGCATCGATGGACTCAAGCATGGCAACAATAGTCAGGTTGGCCCAGGAATGGGCAGTGTTTTGTTCTGCTGTGCATAGGGTCGCTATGAGTTGGTACCTACTCGATGGCACGTAAGAACAACAACAATAATCATGAAGGTCCGTCCCGTCCCACCATGAGACTCAAGGATGCCTTGGCCCAGTTGGTCTCAAAGTGTGTTATTGTTGTTAATTGCTGTTGCATTGACTCCAACTCATGGCATCACCATGTATGACAGAATGGAACATTGCCCAGTTCTGTGTTATCTTCATAATTGCCAGCATGTTCAAGTCCATCATTGTGGTTACTGTGCCAATTCATATCACCAAGGGTCTCTGACGCTCTTGTGGCCCTCTACTTTGCCAAACATGGTATCCTTCTCTAGCAATTATTCCTCCTGATGATGTGCTTAAAGCAAGTGAATCAGACAATATTCTGTCATGATTCACAGGGTTCTTGTTGGCTAAGTTTGGGAAGGAGATCACCAGCCTTTCTCCTATTTGCTCTTAGTTTGGAAGCTCTACTGAAACCTGTCCACCATGGGTAACCCTGATAGTATTTGAAACATGGGTGTTATAGAATACAGCTTCATGGCAACATGCCAGCTACTACAGTATGACAAATTGACAGATGGGCAGTGGGTCTCAAGATTATAAAGGTAGAATTTCCACTTCTAGTTTATGCTATATTTGAAAGCTATACTTGGAATGGAAAGTGTCCTCCAACAAAATGCCTCTAACCATAATTACCAGTTCTATAACTGAGCATATGTTGGCAGAAACTTCAATTCATAGTGAGCCAGTTAAAATGCAAGGAAGGGACAGCTAGCAGATCTTTTGAGTAAGAGTCCAGGCTGTTAATTACTTTTGTAAAAGAAATACATAAACATGCAGATGGCAGTTGTAGTAAATACTATCATTTACATATAAATATCAAAGTCCAACCCACTCTTCAAGAGCCATCTCATATGCAATCTACTTCTAGAAATATTTCATATTATCTCCCTCCAAATATAAGCTATCTTATTTTAAAATTTCATGACATGTACTTCTTAGGACTAATCAGTTGCTATCAACTTCACAGAGTACCATAAGCCCTGAAAGATTTGTTGAACCACACAGACACATAGATGGCTAGGCCATATCCCTGGAGTTTCTGATTCAGTGGGTCCCCAGTGGGGACTGAAAATTTGCATTTCTAACAAGTTCCCAGGTGATGTCAATGCTAATGGTCTATGGTCACATTTTGAGAACCACTGACCTGGACATAGTCTATCCAGTCACATACTCACAGTTAATTTTGTGTTTGTTTTATTTCCCTTTAAGACTGCAAATTCTAGAGAAGGAATGCTACTTATGCCTAAATGTTGTTCTTTCAACTCTTAGTGACCTATGTCGGGTTTCCAAGAAGTGACTGGTGGGTTTAAACTGTCGACCATGTGGTTAGCAGTCTAGTGCTTATCCTACAGTGTCACATCCATGTCTATATATCATGAAGATTCTTGGGTGCACTCAGCAAATATTTGAATGCACTTTTGGAATGAGAAGAAGAGTTAAATTTTTGGTCAGGATGAACTAGACAGCTGTTTCCTATTACAGGTATTTCTTGAGCCCACAAGGAAAGCAAATGCATCAGACTGTTCCCAAGAAGTAACTGGTAACCAGCATAGGAAATGTCTGTGGTTAAACCACATTGTATCAGAAATCCCAATATGGTCAAGTTCACTATTCTGTTGGAAGACTGAGACCCAAATGAAATCCATCACAAAGTTATGCAATTTTTACTATACATAATGTGTTGCTGGCTCCTAACTGGTTTCATTGTCTTCCCCCTCCTCTCCTCATTCTGCACACAGTAGCCAGAGAAATGTTCCAAAATGTAAATCTATCTAATGATGCTTAATCCCAACTCCCAGACTTCCACCACCCCCAGTTGCATTTAAAACCTTCAATAGTTTCATTCAGCTCTTGGGTTCAAGCCAGCCTCCTTGCCATGCATGGTCTATAAGACCCACCATGATCTAGCCTCTGCTAACTTCCCCCGTCTCTTCTCACATCCTGTCCCCTCAGGCAGCAGATGACAGCCATATTAGATTTCTTTTTTCCCCCTCTAACACATTCTGCTTCCTCGCCACATAGGGAGATTCCCACTCTAAAACAGACATGTCAGAGACTCTTCCACACTTAGATGTGTTACACACCCTGGAAAATGCATCTCCAGGCAGATGGCTTTCTACAGGACTGCTCATGCTCCACCGTCTTTGTCAGGCTGGGCATTGGTGGAAACTGTCTAAGGCACAGATGCAAAGTGCCGAAGGCATCCTTCAAAGGGAGCAGTAAAAAGCGAGGCTCACTGATAGGCATGTGGGAGGTACTGCTGAATCTGGACATGGACAAATCCCGAAGACAGCACCATTCATCTGGGAGTTGTACAAGGAGCTGGAGGGTGAAATCCTGGACCTGTTAGGCAAAGCGAGTCACCTGCTCTTATGGGCATGAAGAAAAGGCCCATTCTTTCTGGTCTGGGCTTCTCACTGTCCTTTCAGATACAAAGAGAAGAAGCAAAGCTTCTATTCTATCACCACTGCCCTGTGTCTCGTTTTATCATCATTTCATTAAAGAGACCATGCTTTCTGAACGAGATACTGTGCATGGCCGGATGCATGGCTAACAATGGGATGAAATATGTGAAGTCAGGATTGTTGTACCTAAGGGCATTATATCTACAATAAACGGACTCTTTTTACCATGCCCCATTTACCCATAATCCATATCAAACCCAATTTGCCTTGTACTCAATCTCTGTGCAGAGTTGTATTAAATTTTAAGGACTAAAGAAACATGGTCAGCAACCAAAAGTAATGATAATAATAATAAAAAACAATTGAGATTTTTGCTGGCTTCTTTCTCAAAGGACAGCTAAGGGGCAAAAGACATCTACTTAATAAGCAGAAAAACAAAGGCTAACTTTGACTCAGAGGTGTCCATTACAGTATTCTAAGGGCTCTGTCATTCGGGATCTCATCTGATTGTCACCAACTGCATGAGGCAGGTGAGTAAGGATCACTATGCCCACTTTATAGGTGAGCAAACTGAGGAATAAGGAAGTGAAGAAAGGTTCCCAAATTCTAACATAAGTCTTCTTACTTCTAGTTCAGAAAGCTGTCTTGTCTCTTTCTACACACACACACACACACACACACACACGTTGATTTTGTTTTCTGGTATTAATGGCAGCCTATATATATATTACCTGCATTAAAGATCAAAAGATCAAGAAAACACAGGAGATTCATTAGTATTTGATTCTCCAACCCAGTTGCGTGTAGAGTTCAGACAAAATTGCAACAAACATCACTGATGCACACAAGCATTTATAAGCATTCAGCTTGTCTAAACTGGATTAATGCCTGTTATTGTTGTTAACTGCTGTTGAGTTGGTTTTCACCCTGTGTAGAGTTTCCAAGGAACAGCTGGTGGGTTTGAACTGTCAACCTTGTGGTTCCAGTCCAGTGCTGATCTTTCAGTGCCACACCAGCCAGAATACTTTTCTTGTAGCCAAAGAGGCATTCTGTCCCCAGTTGACTCCAAAGATCCTGGTTCAATAATTAACATGTGGGCCAAATGCCCAAACTCATTGGTACAAGACAAATTCTCCAATAAGAAATAGAGAAGCCCCAAATCCCACTCACACAAAGGGCTTATTGACATTATCTGTTGAAAAGAATGCGGATTATAAGGGAGACAGCAAAGCAGAGACGGTGGAATTTTGGCTATGGAGGAAGTAAGTGGGGCAAGGAGGTTGAACTTTTCACCTATTTCAAAACCCCTTAGATTTTTACCACTGTTTATGTGTTCACTCCATGGAGTGGAATTTGCTACTGCCTACGGAACATTTCCCTACAGTGTTGATGTCAGAGTAAAAGTAATCCAGCACACACATTCCAGTTATAAAAGAGAAGCATCCAAAGAACTCCCATGGGTCAACTGGTCTGGGGGTAATGTTCACTTGCCACCACTTGTCTGTTAGTTTGTTTTACTGTGGTGGCTTGTGAGTTGCTGTGATTCTGAAAGCTATGCCACCAACTTCTTTAATCTGAAATCAATCAATATGTACTGATCGTTACTGGTGACTGGGATGTAAAGGTTGGGAGCAAAGAGGAAGGATCAGTAGTTGGAATATATGGCCTTGGGGATAGAAATGATGCTGGAGAATGCATAATAGAATTCTGCAAAACCAATAATTTGTTCATTTCAAATACCTTCTTTAGACAGCATAAGAGATGACTATACATATGGACCTCACCAGTTGGAACATATAGAAATCAAATTGACTACATCTGTGGAACGAGACGGTGGAAAAACTCCATATCATCAGTGGAAACAAGGCCAAGGTCAGATTGTGGAACAGACCATCAATTACTCATATGCAAACTCAAACTGAAGCTGAAGAAAATGAAAACAAGACCACGAGAGCCAAAATATGACCTTGAATATATCCCACCTGAATTTAAAGATCATCTGAAGAATTGATTTTATACATTAAACACTAAAGACCTAAGACCAGAAGAGTTGTGGGATGACATCAAGAACATCATACATGAAGAAAGCAAAAAGTCATTAAGAAGACAAGACAGAAGGAAAAGCTCAAAATGGATGTCAGAAGAGACA
>NW_006408575.1:1759109-1759918 GCF_000296735.1 Chrysochloris asiatica | reverse complement strand
GACATATTGCATTAGGCAAATCTGCTGCACAGGAACAAAGATGTCAGCTTGAGGACTAAGGTGTGCCTGACCCAAGCCATGGTATTTCAATCCTTGGAGTCCAGGATGGCCATACTTCATCTCTCATACTTCGGACATATTTTCAGGAGGGACTAGTCAGTGGAGAAGGATATCATGTTTGGTGAGGTGGAGGGTCAGAGAAAAAGAGGAAGACCCCCAACGAGATGGATTGGCCAAGTGGCAGCATCAATGGACTCAAGCATGGCGACAGTAGTGAGGTTAGTCCAGGATTGGGCAGTTTTTCATTCTGCTGTGCATAAGGTCGCTATGGGTCGGTACTGACTCGATGGCATCTAACAACAAGAACAACAATGTCCAGTTGCCTGGGTTTGATGGAAGCCTTTGGTTCTAGAGCAATTCAGAGAATGAAAGAAATGGTTTCATGAAGACAGAGGAATTCAGACCCAGAAATCCCAAGAACCAAGAAGGATTGATTATTAGGGAGAAAGGGAGACAGGGGTAGGTCTGAAAGGCATGGAATAAGAGTGTAGACCTAGACTCAGGCATCTTTTCACTTGCTCTTGGAATAGGTGTTGGGCTCCGTGTTAGGCATGGGGTGGGATGGGAAGGGCTGGGGATATGGAGGACAGTTCCTGTGTATTGATAATTAGCCCATGTGATCTTCAGATTTATCTCTACTTGGAGATACATGCAGACCTCTTGGCATACCACAAGAGTGATAGCTAATTTTATGTGGCAACTTGGCACCACTGGACAAATAAATAACATTCTTATCAATGGAGAAAAGA
>NW_006408575.1:1722560-1757329 GCF_000296735.1 Chrysochloris asiatica | reverse complement strand
GAAACCCAATACAGGGTTGCTATGGGTAGGAATTGACTTGGCGGCATTTAACAATAACAACATATAACTAAGACAGTATCTATCACTGGTTCTATTTCTCTAAAGAACCTTAATACAGCCCAGAAAAGGGACCATAAAGCATAATCACAAACAGAAATTATTCTAGTCTTCCTAAGAACAAGATGTCCTGTGGTTTCCCTGAGTCTTTGAAACAAAGAGCTTTTCCTGAGTATTTATGTGCAGTGACTAGTTTTATCCTGAGATCACTTCTCTGGCCCTTCCAAATCCCAGGGAAGACCTGGCTCCAGGCACAAAGTCCAGAGTCAGCACAAATAGATCATAAAGTACATACACTAGAACTCATATTCATATTCACAGTTATTTATTCAGCAATATTTATAGTGATTTTTATGTGACAAGTCCTAGAAAATACACTGGTGAGTAAAAGTCATATTTCCTTTTCTTTGGGAGTTTACAATTCAGCGAGAAAGTTGCATAATAAATAGGTAAACAAATAAATAGATAATTATACAGTGTCACAAATAGAATGAAGGAAATATATAAGGGTGGGGACAGATAATCTGATGATAAACCATTTCAACTGAGATGGGAAGGATAAGAGGGAAGAACATGGGCTAGAACCATCCATGTGGAGGACCAGCAGGTGCTAGGGGCCTAAGGCTGGAAAACATGAGGAGCTCAAGGAGTTCAGTACAGTTGGAACACAGGCCAGGGAAATACCTCCACAAACTTTAGCTGGAGAGGAGGTTCTAGAACTGTGCAATGCTTAGAGGTTTACCACATGTACTAGATTTGGTGACTTTCTTCTAACCCCTGAGATGATGTGATAAGAGGACATCACCATGCTTGTTGTCAAGTCGATTGTAACTCATGGCAATCCCATGTGACAAAGTAGAACTGCCTCACAGGGCTTTCTTTGCTGTAATCATTTTTTAAAAAAACTTTTTATTGTGAATTGAGTGAAAATGTAAAGAGCAGATCATCAGTTATATACTCAACAAATCACACACTTTGGTTTTCATTTCAATGATTGTAACCCCCTCCATGTAATGTGGCTCATCTCACTTTCACCCTGTGATTGGTTCCATTCCATCTTCTTTCCCAACCCTTCTGAACTATGCCCTTAGGTAAACACTGTCCTATAGAACTGGAATGGTGGTTCACCATTCAATGGCATTGTTGACCCTCCTCCCATGTACATCTATATACTGCTTGGCTTAAAATTGAGCCATGAGGATAAGTTCAATTTCAGGCCTGAGGAGTGACTGAGAACCATAGTTTTAGATTGATGTGAAATCCATACTTAAGACATTAGCCTTCGATCATCATTAGTTGCTTTACTTGCTGTTGTTGTTTAAGTGTGGTAGAGTCGGTTCCAACTCATAGAGATCCTGTATAGGGTTCCGAGGAGCAACTGGTGGGTTTGAACGGCTGACTTTGTGGTTCACATCCAGTGCTGATCAACAGTACCACACCAGAAGTCCAAATATTTTAAAACCACTTTGTTTCCAGCAAGTAAGGTTGTATCATCTGTATATCACAGGTTGCTAATGACTCTTCCTCCAATCCTGATGCCACATTCCTCTGCATATAATCCAGTTTCTTGTATTATTTGCAAAACATACAGACTAAATAAATATTTGCATAACATACATAAATTAATAAATATAGCCAACACCTTTCCTGATTTTAAATCATTCAGTATTCCTCTGTTCTGTATGATGAGAAAATAATCTGAGAATGTGATTATAATGAAGAAAAATGTGGCATTAGGATTGGAGAAAGACTTCAGTATGGATTGCACCTCACTGTAAAGAAAATGAAAATGCTCACAAATAACACCATGAAAAATGGCAAAAAAAAAAAATGAAGCTTGGATCCACAATCAACGCTCATGGAAGCAGTACTCAAGAAATCAAATGACGTATTGCACTAGGCAAATCCGCTGTAAAAGTCTTCTTTAAAGTGTTAAACAGTTGTTGCAACAATGGGTTCAAAGGTAGCAAGGATTGTGAGCATAGCTTAGAACTAGAAAGTGTTTCGTTCTGTTTTCTGTAAGGTCGCTTTGTGTTGGAACACCTGGATGCTAGCTAACAACAAGAAGAAATCTTTGTCTACCTTAAGTCACAAGGTAGTCTTATTTACTTCTAGAAGCTGTATAGTTCTAGCTTTTATTTTCAACAACAATGGTCTTGGATTCCTGGTGTGGCACTGTAGGGTAATGCACTGGGCCGGACCGTGAGGTTGATATGAACTCTAAGGTCAGCAGTTCAAACTCACCGGCTGCTCCTTGGAAACTTTATACAGGATTACTATGAGTCAGAATTGACTCTATGGCACTTAACAACATGATCTATCTTGAATTAATTTTACTTTATTGAATCATTGGCTAGTGAGCCAAACTTCTCAAGTATTTGTTGTTGTTGCTGTTAAGTGCCATCAAGTCGATTCTGACCCATAGTGACCCTTTATAGGGTTTCCAAGGAGCAGCTGGTGAGCTTGAACCACCGACCTTGCAACTCAAACGACTTTGCACTCTGGCGCATAAGGATTCCTATATTTCATTTTATTTTTTTTACTTTTTATTGAGGTATAACTTGCATAGTATCAAGTGCACAAACCTCCACTGTGTAGTTCAAAATGTTTTGTACATATATTCACAATTGTTACCATTATCCATTTCATTTGCAGTTGAGAATTTCATTATAATGTCAAAATAGTTGTTAAGCTTGGCTTAACAACTGCATAGTTTATAACAATGACATATACTTGTTGTTGATGTTGAGTGCTATTGAGTTAGTTCTGACTCATAGTGATCATGTATAGGGTTTCCAAGGAGTGGCTGGTGAGTTGGAACCACCAACTTTATGGTTCAAACAAACCTTGTGGACCAGTGCTTTACCTTATAGTGCTACACCAGGACTCCATATATACTATTTATGGAAATTTTTTCCTACATTGCATTTTCTCAAATAGATACAATTGACAGTATTTTGTAATCATGGTTTGGTGCCATCATTTGTAAGTTCCAGTAGTAATTTCATGGCCCTCCACGGACTTGTGGCTCACAGCTGGGAAACAAATGTATCATAGCATACTTAAACATGATTCCTGTCCTCAAGGAGCTCACAATTGAAGAGGGAAACTAAGAAATGCACTTGAATAAATTATGTTCACGATAACAAATGACCTGTAACCTTAAGAATGACTTAAACTAAGGGTCAGGGACTTAGGAAGAGGGAATGAATCTACTTCAGGAGTGGATTCTAGTTTAAATAAAATATTGTAGACAAAGGATGTCTGGTGGTGGTGGTGGTGGTGATGGTGTGCCATGGAGTCAGTTCTGACTCATAGCGACCCTGCGTAGGATTTCTGATGCTGTAAATCTTTACGGGAGCAGAAAGCCTCATCCTTCTCCTGCAGAATGGCTGGTAGTTTTGAACTGCTGACCTGGAGGTTAGCAGCTCAACTCATAACCACTACGCTACCAAAGCTCCTTAAAGGATACCTAGACTAATGATAAATGGGACTACTATTACTTTTACTAAATGGGAGGAACAGTTTTTTTTCTAAACAGTACATTAATTAGGACTCTTCTAGTTGTAATTCACAGACACTTAGATTAGCTTAAGCAAACAGGAGAACTCTTGGTTCTTCTAACTGGGAGGTCTGGGGAAGCAGGCTTATGGTCTGGTTGAATTCAGGGAGTTTAATACATGGTCAGAGGTCTGCTTTCTCTGGTTTTCAGATACACCTTGATCTCACATGTTGGACAAGAATGGTCACTGATGGTCTCAGACTCTCATCTCCTCAGTTTAGCAGACTCAATGGGATATCCCAATAGCTCCCTGAGAATTCCTGATAATAGTCTGAATGGTCTATCTTGAGTCTCATATCTACTGATAAGCTAATCTTTGTGGTCAAGGTAGATTGAACACCATGATTGACTAGTCCAGGTCACATGCCCATCCCCTGACAGAGGGGCAAACAGTACAGTAGACAAACCATTAGTAGTATCTGGTGTTGAGGGGTAATTTTTGCAACGTATCTGAAGAGGAGATGATAAAATATGCAAAGTAGACAATCTGGCTATCATATTTAATTACAAGGGTGGTATTAGAAATTAAAGGTTTGGGTGAATGGGGAGAAAGAAGGACAAAACTTTGCTCTAGATACTGAAGTCCTGTCTTGGAATATTGCCCTAGTATGTCTTTTCCTGGGTCTTATTGTGGCGTTGTAAGATAAGCACTGCACTGCTAACCACAAGGTCAGTGCTTCAAATCCACCAGCTCCTATAAAGGTCATTATGAGTTGGACCCAACTCAATGGCACTTAAAACCAACAATGTCTTTCCTAATTGGGAGTGTCTCTGGTCTAAATCTCATCTTTGGCTCTCAAGAGCTCTCTGCTCACAGATCTCAGGGGAGCCCCTTAGCCTGGCATTTAGTAGCCACTGGCATTAAAAAGCCCTGGTAGCACAGTGAGCTAAGCAATTGGCTGCTAACTGCAAGGTTGGTGGTTCAAACCCACCAGTGATACCTCAGGACAAGACAAGGTTGTCTGCTCCCATAAAGATTTAGTCTTGAAAACTCTAAGACAGATTTCTATTCTGTCCTATGGGGTTCCTACGAGTTGGAATCCACTCGATGGCAGCGGGTTTGGTTTTTCAGTTTTGTACCTGCTTCCTACTATCTCTCCCTTGAGAAGAGATCCATATAGTACTTGTTGTTGTTGTTCAGTGCTGCTGAGTGGGCTCCAACTCATAATGACCCTGTATTGGGTATCCAAGGAGCGGTTGGAAGAGTTTGAACTGCTGACCTTGTGGTTCAAACCAACCTTGCAGTCCAATGCATAGAGGGTGAATTATGGAGTATGCTGGGCAGGAAGACAGCATCCTGCTTCTTTCTGTATCATTTCAGAGTGTTTTCTGTGTCTTCTTGGAAGTATTTGAAGTAAATTACTCATTCCATCATAAAAAAAATCAACTAAATAAAAACTTTTACGTATTTCTTTGTAGTTATTTTGGATTGGGATCTGCAAGTTAAGAGCCATTAGAGGTTGCTTAGTATGTTGTTGGAGTCCTGGTGTGGTGCTTCAGGATAGTGTGCTGGACTTAAGGTCAGTGTGAGCACCAGCTACTTCCCTGAAACCCTATACAGGGTAGATATGAGTTGGAACTGACTCGACGGCACTTAACAACAAGAAGTATGTTTTTGTTAAGTGCCGTCGAGTTGGTTCCGACTCATAGCTACCCTGTTTGAACCTTGCTGGCCTGTCCACTGTTTATCCTACAGCTCCACACAAGGACTCTACTTGTCTAGAATGTTGTTGATGTTAAGTGCCATGGAGTTGGTTCTGACTCATAGCTACCCTGTATAGGGGTTTTGAGGAGCAGCTGGTGAGTTTGAACCTCTAACCTTGTGGTTCAAACCGGCCTTGAGGTCAAGTGCTTATCTTGTAGTGCTACACCAGGACTCCTAGAATAGAGGTTAGCAAAATCTGGTCCATGACAAAATCACCCTGCAGTTATATTTGTAAATAAAGTTTTATTGGAACACAGTATTGCTCATTCATTTACTCATTGTCTATGACTGCTTTCCTGGTACAGTGACTGAATGCTGTACCATCTAGCCCTTTACAGAAAAGTTTAGCAAGCCCTGGTATAGCATAACATTCTCCCTACTTCATTAGGATTGCCTTCTGCAACATTAATTTTATCCCTGATTCATGCAGACACACCTTTGATACGTCTAGGAAGAAGTGGTGCATCTCCTCCTGAGGCAGAGGACCGACTTGATTGTTAGAACCATCTTTGAGAGTTTGAGAAGACATTCATCTTCTTTGAGTGTAATTCAGCTTTCTTAGAGTCACTCAGAATAAATCTTGCCCCATGTCCACAGCACAGCTCTTTAGAGATTCAACACTGGGGACTGTAATCTCACCTTCCAGGTGTCTTTTCTTAGTGCTACATCTAGCCATTCTTCAAGTGTCTTGGGCAGTGGAAGAAGAGCACACTGAGAAGATCACAGTCACTCTGCTGGGGGCTGAGTCCAGACTCCACCACTGCCAACAGTGTCATCTGGAGAAGTGGTTGGTGAACTGGCATTGCACCAACTCTGACCCCTGAAATCTTCATTGGGAAAATGCAAGTAACAACAGTGTCTACACCATAGATGTTGTGGGGATTGAAGGAGGTGATATATGTATGTGTAGAATTGGGCCTGACAAGTAATAAAGCACTCCTTAAGCGTCAGGTAGCTAAACAAATATCCTTAACATATCCCTTGTTGTTGTTGTTGTTGTTGTTAAGTGCCATCAAGTCAGTTTCGGCCCATAGCGACCCTGAATAGGGTTTCCGAGGCTGTAAATCTTTACGGGAGCAGATCGCCTCATCTTTCTCCCGCGGAGCAGCTGGTAGTTTCGAACTGCTGACCTTCCAGTTCGCAGCCCGATTCGTAACCACTATGCTACCAGAGCTCCTTAACATATCCCTTAATATATCTTTAATATGTCCTTAATAGATCCCACCACCTGTCTGTCACTTTGTTGCCCTGTGGTGCCAAGCATGTTGCTGCGATGCTGGAAGTTATGCCAACAATATTTCCAATACCATCTGGATCACCCGTGGTGGACATGTTTCAGTGGAGCTTTCAGATTAAGACAGACAAGGAAGAAAGGTTTGGTGATCTACTTCTGAAAATTAGCCATTGAAAGTCTTAGAGATCACAGAATATTGTCAGATGAGTTCCGTAGGTTGAAGGCACTCCACAATAACTACAACCACAGACTGAAACATACTAATGATCACGAAGATGGCACAGGATGAGGCAATGTTTTGTTCTGCTGCATGTGCAGTACCACAAGTCAGCGCCAACTGGACAGCAATGGACAACATGATCAATGTATACCCCGACTCCCTTTTCCTAATGGAACTGGATCAAGGGGTGACTCCATCATCACATTACCATGTGTTAATTAATTAGCCTATTTAAAAGGGGGTTTCCTAACACATTTGAAGGTATTTCATTAGGTTATCACTAGCAGCGTGTTTTTCACATGACACTCACTGTGCTAAGCATCGCTTGTGTGCTAAGCTCATTCTCTCACTTAGGGCTCATGGAAGGCAACACAGTTAGTACGTGGCCGAGTGGGAACTTGAACTCAAGCGGTCTGACTCCACAGCTCCAACTCTTATCAAATACACTATCTAGGCTTCTCCATTTGGTCAGTAACCTAGTTTGCAAAGTATCAGCTCACACAGTCCCAGAAATCAGAATGAGATAATAGGCCTGTCCACAGGTATAGGAGCAGTAGTGCCAGCAGCAGAACCCTGCCAGCTTGTCCCTTCTATATCCACATTCACTCCTGATCATACACTCCCACCTGCCTCTCACGGCCTCTGGGTTTTACTATCCCAGGTCTATGTTGCCTGGGAGATCTCCTTAAATAATGCACAGCTCTAGTCGGGTCACTACTTGGATCCAAACCTCTTATGACTCCTCATTGGCCACAGACTGTAATGAATACTCTCTAACCTGGCACTTACAATGCTCAGAGCTCTCACCCCACCAACTCCCAGCCTTATTTCTTCACTTACTCATACTCTACAAACCGCCTCGGTGGCACTTAACAACAACTCGTATTCTATAGAGGACAGACAAACCAGACTTCCTGCATCAGCTACCCCACATCAGCTCCTAACCAAATGGCCCAGGCAGGATTCAGGAGCTGCACAATAAAATTAGTTGTTGCTTGACTGAGAGAATAAGGAAATAAAACCATCTGGAGACCCTTTCCTTTGCTTTCAGTTTTTTTTAAAATTCATCTCTCAGGATCCAGGTTAAATACCAACTTCTCCACAAAGTATGCCCAAGGTCTTCCTCTATCTTCCTTTTGACCCTCCTCACATCTTTTCCTTCCTTCTCAAATCCCATTAGGGTTCCCTTGTATTATAGATGCATCTCCCTTTTGGTGATACTAGAATCAATATGAGGTTCCTTTCTTACTCCACCACACAATTGTTGTTAGGTGCCTTCGAGTCAGTTCCAACTCATAGTGACCCTATACACAACAGAACAAAACACTACCCTGCCTTGCATCAATCACATTCACAATTGTTTGAGTCTACTGCAGCTGACACTGTGTGAATCCATCTTGTTGGGGGTCTCCCTCTTTTTCACTGACCCTCCATTTTACCAAGCATGATGTCCTTCTCCAGGGACTGGTCACTCCTGACAATTTATATGAATTATGAGAGATGAAGTCTGGCCATCTTGGCTTCTAAGAAGCATTCTTTATAAAACATAGATTTGTTTGTTTTTCTAGCAGTCCATGCTACTTTTAATATTTTTCTCTAATACCATAACTCAAATGCATCAATTCTTATATGGTCTTCTTTATACACAGTTCAAATTTCACATGCATATGAAGCTATTGAAAATAGCTTGAGTTAGACGCACCTTAATCCTCAAACTGATATCTTTGACACCACAGAGTACGGATCTATCTCTGTGTCTGAATTAATACATGCACAGTGCTGGGACATCTAATGGGGGACTCTCCTGGTGATCTCCATCACAGTGAAAATGGAGAAGATGGTGAACAGGCTGGAGCAAGGATGAAAGGAGGCTTCAGACTCAGATCACATGGTTTCAAACACATTTTGTATCTCATGTGACCTTGACCAGGTGACTTTACATTTGAACTTTATTTTTCTTTTATGGGATATTAACACATATCTCATTGAATTCTCTATTTTATAGTCATTCAAATCTTCATCACTTACTAACTTTCAAATGTGAGAGACCCACTACCTCTGCACTGGGCCTCAATTTCCTTCTTTGTAAAATGAGAATAATAGTAGAATCCGGTGGTACAGTGGGTTAAGTTTTGGGCTGCTAATTTCAAGGTCTACCATTCAAATCCACTAGCCATACCAAGGGCAAAAGGTGGGACTGTCTGCTCCCGTAAAGATTTACAGTCTTGGAAACCCTACACAGGGTTATGATAAGTCAGAATCAAACTTGATGGCAGTGGGTATTTACTTATTTATTTATTTAATAGGATTGTCGTTAAGATTAAGTATGTACTCAGTAAACGTTCTGTTACTATAACTGATTTGCGTCCCTCAAGAAGAAATATGGATGTCTAAACCCTTGTATTAGAAATAGGGCTTTTCTTTTGTTATGTTAATAGGGTACATCTTAAACCTAAAAACTGTTATATGAGGTCTTACAAAAAGAGAAGCTAAACTTATAGATAAGGCGCTCTGGTAGTGTAGTGGTTACAAATCGGGCTGCTAACCTCAAGGTCGGAACTACCAGCTGTTCTGCAGGAGAAAGATAAGGCTTTCTGTTCCTGTAAAGATTTACAGCCTCGGAAACCCTCTGCATGGTCACTACGAGTTGGAACCGACTCCACAGCACATAACAACAACAATAAGACTTATAGATACACACACAGGGAAAGACAGGTACCTGAGGGCCTAAACACAAAGAAAGGAATGGCAAGGACCAGCAGCTGTGGGAGGAAGTTGGAGAGAGGCTCTCAGGACGCACTGGTATGCCTTAGCCCGTGATTTAGATATTTAGCCTTCAGAAACATGAGAAAATGTATTTCTGCTCTTCAACACCATCTACTTGTGGTAGTTTTGTTACTGCAGCAACACTGGGAAGCTGAGACTCTGAGAGCATTACTTGGTGTCAAGCATTGTGGTGAGACTGGAGGATTCACAGCAAACAGTACAAAAGGGCATAACAAATAGAATCAATTGGACAAACTAATGAACAACATAATTTCAAGTTTGATAAGTTCTGTGAAGGATCGTGCGGTTGACTATGATAGGGAGGCCCTTTCTGAGATGCAGAATTCCGGGAAGGCCTAGCCAGGATTGCTGCCAGGATTGAAAAAAATTTGTTGTAGTGGTGACGAGCTGTTGAGTCGGTAACATATGTAAAACATTTTCACTCACATAGGCTATAGTTAGAAAAGAATATTTTTTGATTAGGGAGAAAAGAAAAAGCTCATTTGAGGTTAAGGAATCGCCAGTCGAGTTTGGGTTCCGCTTTGGTCCTGAAATGTTGCCTTTCTGAAGCCGCCTTCTCACACACCATGCATAGGTCCAGACTCTGTCTCTGCCCTTTGAAAGAGGGGCTTAGAGATTCCTGGCATCATAGGCAATTCTTCTTCCAGAGTAAGTCATGCTGACCCTCAGATGCACTGGCTTAGCTACTGTGGAAATATCTAATTTTATGGTTGTCTTAGACTTTCCTAGGACAGTCAGGGTCCGGAAACCTGAATCGTTTCCCAAGATCTCATAAAAACAAGAACAGACCTCGAGCTGCCCCTGCTCCTGCATGCTGAGAGCAGCTAACAGCAGGAAGATTGGCACTTTCTGGAGTGTGCTTCAGGTGCTTAAAATAGATCAACTGTGTCATTAGAGGACTGCAAAGCATTCGTTTCATTGGCCTTACTGGTACGGGTGAGGGCAAGAGATAACAGCCCATGGAGAAAGACCTGTGCTTTGCACAAAATTAAGCAGATGCGAGGAAGCAGCTTTGGATATGATACAGGCAATAGAGAGTGGAATTCTGCCAGGAGGGGGTGGGGCTGTTGTGCTAGCGCACAGATAGGGATGTTACAACACTGAGTAGCGGGAATTGTAGCGTGAAGCCCACAGGAATACTAGTTAGGCTGGGATACACTTAAAAAAGGCCTGGAGACTTCAGAGGAGCAGGGCACAACCCAGTAGCATCATCTGAAATTGTTCAGGAAGCATCTATGTTCTCAGTGTGGACACACAACCAATGCATGGAGCTGACTGGTATCTTCCTATTGTCGTCAGTTGTCATTCAGTCATTCCAACTCTTGTGCCCCCTTGTGTGCAGTGTAGAACTGCTCCATAGGGTTTTCAAGGCTGTGATCTTTCAGAAGCACACCACTAGGCCTGTTTTTCAAGCAACCTCTGGGTGGGCTTGAACCACCAACCTTTCAGCTATTTGTTGTTGTTGTTAAGTGCCATGGATTTGATGTCATTTCATAGAGACCCTAAAAAGGGTTTCCTAGGAGAGGCTGGTAAGTTGTAACTACTGAACATGCTATTAGCAGTCCAGTGTTTATCCTACAGCATCACACCCATACTCCCTCCTTCTGGTGCTTAGCCATTATTTACACCACCCAGGGACTCTTGATGTCTTCCTCCTGTCCCTTTAAAAGGTCCTCTTTCTAGCATGTGCCAAGTCCTTCCACCATTCTGGTCACTCTTGTCTTGGTATGCCCCAGTTTATCACTGTCCTCCCTGAACACAGTGCTTCAGATACAGCCTAAGTGTTGTTCCACAGAGAGGCGCTCTTACTTCCTCCTGGCC
The DNA here is from genome assembly GCF_000296735.1 of Chrysochloris asiatica. NCBI lineage: Eukaryota > Metazoa > Chordata > Mammalia > Afrosoricida > Chrysochloridae > Chrysochloris > Chrysochloris asiatica. The sequence goes on along the minus strand of NW_006408575.1, from coordinate 1,745,943 downwards.
TTGAAGTAGGAAGCACATGTTCCAGGAACCCTTGTTGCTCATTTCCTTCCCGCTAAACTTATGGTCAAATTGCATCTCCAAATCGTAGACATTGGTAGGCAATTACAACCAAGCAGGAGAGGGGTTCACCTCAAGTTTGGGAGGTAGAGATGACCAGATGTAGTGAAGGACCAAACATGGGAGAGTGAAAATGAAGGAAAACTCCAGTGAGGACTACTTTTTAATTACTAAAAGGTGACTGGGTACATGGTGGTGCTATCCAACAATTGGGACCATAAGAGTCAAAGCAGGTTTTTAGTTTTGTTTTAAGAGAATATGTTCATTCAATTTTATGTTGAGTTGAAGCATCTTGGGAATATCTAGGAGGAAATTTTCAGTGGAGTAATCTAGCATTAAGCGGAGTGATCTCTATGATGGTGGTGGTGGTGGTGGTATGCCGTGGAGTCGGTTCCAACTCATAACGACCCTGCACAGGGTTTCTGAGGCTGTAAATCTTCATGGGAGCAGAAAGCCTCATCTTTCTCTTGCAGAACAGCTGGTAGTTTTGAACTGCTGACCGTGAGGTTAGCAGCCTGACTCATAACCATTATGCTACCAGAGTTCCTTAATGATCTCTATAGTAGATAAAAAAGAGAGCTTTTATTAATGAACATTCATTAAATACATTTTGAGCACCTACTATGTGTCAGGCACTATGCTTTGCTTACTACGAATTATTTGTCCCACCCTGATTTATTTCAGAAGGATGAGGAGATGCAGAATTCCGGTTGTTCTATTCTCCAATGTTGTTGTTGCTAAGTGCCGTTGAATCAGTTCTGACTCATATTGACCCTGTATAGGGTTTCTAAGGAGTGGCTGGTGAATTTGAACTGCCAACTTTGTGGTTCAAACCGACCTTGTGGTTCAGTGCATTATCCCACAGCACCATACCAGGACTCCCACAGATGATAAGAAATTTTGTTGACATTATCACTTCTGGCCATGATTTCTCAAGGAGGAAAACCATGTAATAACAGAAGAAAGGTCTGTAGAAGCCATACAGGGTCACGCATATGAGCTTCTGACATTCACTACTTAGCTGGGTGGGTATAAAAATGGACTTGCCTGGCAAGGAGTTCATGCCATTGACTAGATGTCTTCATCAGGTCCTGGCATATCTTGTATGTCAGAACAATTTCTAGAACAAATCATCCTCTCAGGACACCCTCCTTTTGGGCTGGAAAAGGTAATGGGCTCCGTTATCCAGAAATGCCATCCTTTGGTCTGTGCTGTAGCCCCAGTGACTAGGATCTCTGGAAACAGAACTGACTTTCAGGAGATGGGGGCAGGACATTGTTTGCCCTGGTATTTGCCCAATGTTATCCAGCAGGATGTGAGCTCACTTGCGGGGGAAGTAAAGACATGCAACAGGGCTGTACTCACTTTCAGAGGACTTTAACAGCCTGACAATGATAATCAGTTGCAAACTGTAGACAGGACTTTCTCCCTTAATAATTAACAGAGAGACTGTTGTGCCCACTGCTCTGTGTGAAGATTCTGTGTGAACACTTCTCCAGGTTTGCTGTTAACATGGGTCATGTATTACACTGGGGTTTAGAAACTATGGAGCGTACAACTCAATAGCAAAGCAAAGAGAAAATAATGACGTTTTCCTTGTGTAATGTAATAAGGAGTGGTGGAAACGATGGTAAACTGGAGACCAATATGTGTTCCCCCGACCTCCCCAGAAAAGCAAATAAACAAAAATACCAGGCAATCGTACTGTCATGAAGGAGAACTGAATCAGTGTTGCAAGATCTTTTGACTTTTGTTTTATATTCTTTTTTTGGAAAGAAGATAAATATCCCAATATTGATTTTTCATTTTCCCAGTGTTGGTAAATATTTTAAGTTCACTGAAAACCCAGAGTAGGGTAAATAAACCATGTGTCATTACATTGGCCATCACTTGGCATATTTTTCCCTACTTGTGTGATCCATAAAGATAGGTCCTGTGTTGTTATCGGATCCCAGCATCATGCCAGGTGCAGAGCTTATGGTGAGTAAGTAACTGTTGAGTGGACAAATGAACAATCCAATTTTTATTTCCCATGTTGGATATTTCCAGAAATTAGGTAGATTAAAAATCAATACTGTGTCTTTAAATTTGGGTGACACTAGTGAAATGCTACAGCCAGGGTCGGGGTATGTGTTTTTCCGCAAACAAGCTGACTGTGTGCACACTAAATCACCTGCAACCTACTCATACGGAGTCCCCATTATGTGGAACATTTCCCTTCAGGTTCTTAGCTACTCGTGTGTGTGTGTATGTGTGTGTTAAATGCCAATGAGTTGCTTCTGACCCAGAATAAGGTTTCTGAAGAGCAGCTGGTGGGTTTGAATTGCTGATCCTGTGGTTAAGCTTGCCAGTTCTTATCCTAAAATTAGCATTAGATAACCTTTGAGACAACCATGATTTAACAATCAGTTATCAATATCCAATGTTAGAGACAATGATAGCTTCGTATTTGTACTTTGTTTTGCTATTTGCACTTAAATTTCCAAACCCCAGTCTAGTAGATAGCCCATGGAACAGCAAGAAAGTCTTTGGAAAGTCATTTATTTAACAAACACTACTTTTTAATTCATTTCAGAAATACTTGCTGGTCCCTAGGTGACACAAACAGTTTGCACTCATCTACTACAGTAAAGGGTGGTGATCTGAACCAACGCAGCGACTCAGTAAAAGGGTCTTTGTGGTACATTGTGGTTAAAAAGCTCAGCTCCTAACTGAGAGGTGGATGGGTCCAAATTCACCAGCTACTCTATGGGAGAAAGATGTGGTAAGTTGCTTCTGTAAAGATTTACAGTCTTGGACACCCTGTGTGGCAGTTTTATTGTGTCCTGTAAGGTCACTATGATTCAGAATTGACTCCACAGGAGTGGGGTTTTTGGGTTTTGGAGTGGCTCGGTGGCAGGAGGTCTGCTTCTGCGAAGACAAGAAAATCCAACGGGAGCCGTTCTCTGTACCAACAGGATCATTAACTATGAGTTGGATGGATTTGGCTTGATGGCAACAGGTTTTGTTTGTTTTGATATGTGCCAGGCAGTGCTTAAACAATTCACAGCTATGGACGTACTTACTCTTTATAACAATGCTATGAGAGAGTCATTATTATTATCCCTGAGAGTTGAGGAACTGAGGCTCAGAGAAGGTAAGTGACTTGCCCAAATACACACAGCTAGTAAAGAGCAGGGTTGGAATTTGAATACCACCACACAAGCTCTGGTATTTACCCTTAAAAAATAAAAAGTATTTAACTGGAAAAATACCCAAAATGTCATTTAACTGGCAAAGTATCCCGAAAGTAGAAGGCACTTACACATCTCTGTGGTTGTTTTCAAATCTTTTACTATGGTATCTGGCTAATGTTTGGTATTAGCCAATTGTTGACCATTCATTGCAACAGATGTTATTTTAGGAAGATATTTAAAGCTTTTGCCAGATAGGAAAATCAGAGTTCAGAATTGATATCATTTCCTTTACGCAATACAAGTGCTCTTGTAATTACATTGTGATTTTCTGAAATGTGTTACATTCATTTCAGATGATTTTTAAATTGTTCCTTACATAGCCACAAACAAATATTTGTCAATAAGTACTTCATTTGTTTGGAAAAAAAAAAAAAAAACTATTTCTTTGTGTTTGTTTAAATCTATAAAGTAAATAATTTCTATATTATTTATTTTGAAAAGTTGAAACCTCCTTAGAGACTGTGGTATTGTAATGGTTCCCTTTCATATGGAATACTTTGTATTCCTGGCCTAGGTTATAGATTGTCAAGGAAGGTCAACGTGGAGGAGGGATATTTGTGTTAGGTGTTTTCAATTCTGCCCTCCCTGGCCTCTCTGGGTTCACTTGTTCCCGTCTCTTTTCTGCATTAAGGCCCAGGAGGCTGGTCACGATGGGTCCCCTCAGGTGCCTCTCTTGTCCTCTGGTTTCTGGTTGAATTCAGCCCCTGGGAATTAACTGGAGGAATGCAGAGGAAACTGGGAGTAAGAGGTCAGGATATTTATTCTCCTGGTTCTTTACTTGGGGTGTTCCTTGGGCTAGCTCCTCCTTAGAAGAGAGGCCATAGGTCCTGATAGGCAGCCCTCACACATAGTCCATTGGCTTTCAGGTGGTGGAGTACATAATGGATGGCTACCTGGTACTGAGCCTTCCTTATTTCTGTATACTTTCCCACATATGTGTGAAGAGGCCTAGTTTTTTAATTGAGTTATACCCAAATTGCCATAGTTTCCCTGCCAGGACCCCAACAGCTAGAATCCTCCACTTCTTCAGTCTATAACCAATCACTATCACTTGCCTGTCAGTTTGTATACTCTGGTAGCTTGCATGTTGCTGTGAATCTGGAAGCTATGCCACAGGTACTTTAAATACCAACAGGTTCACCCAAGTTGGACAGGTTTCAGATGAGCTTCCAGACTAAAAAGACTACTTTTGAATGTTTGTTGTTGTTGTTGTATGTGCCATGGAGTCGGTTCTGACTCAAAGTGAGCCTGTACAGGGTTTCCGAGGCTGTAAACCTTTATGGGAGCAGAAAGCCTCATCTTTCTCCCATGGAACAGCTGGTAGTTTCAAACTTCTGACCTTAAGGTTTGCAGCCCGATTCGTAACCACTACACAACCAGAGCTCCTTTCTGAATGTTTAGCCACTGAAAACCTTATGAATAACAGTGGAAAACTGTCAGATAGCAAAGAACATTGAATACTGAAACATGAGATCAAGAGCACCGGAATATTGTCAGATATAGTATCGGAAGATGAACCCCTCAGGTTGGAAGGCATTCAAAATTGGACTGGGGAAGAGCTGCTTCTCAAAATAAGAGTTGACAGTGATGGCGTGAATGGAGTAAAGCTTTCGGGACCTTCATTTTCTGAGGGGGCACAACTCAAAATTAGAAGAAATAGCTGTAAACATCTATTAATATTTGGGACATGAGATTTATGAAGTATGAATCTATGATATTTGGAAGTTGTCAAAAAGGAAATGGAATGCATAAACATTGATATTCTAGGCATTAGTAAGCTGAAACTGACTGGGATTGGCCATTTTGAATCTGACAATCACATGATTTGCTATACTAGGAATGATAAATTGAAGAAGACTGGCATCTTGTTAATCATCAAAAAGAGCGTTTCAAGATCTATCTTGAGGTACAAAGTGATCTTTGATAGGATAATATGCATATGCCTACAAATAAAACCAGTTAATATAACTTTCATTCAAATTTATACACAAACCACTAAAGCCAATGATGATGGAATTGACAAATTATACCTGTCTGAAACAGATCAAGCATGCAATCATGATGTATTGATAATTATTGGTAATTGGAATGCAAAGGTTGGAACACAGGAAGAATCAGTAGTTGGAAATATGGCCTTGGTGACAGAACTGATGCTGGAGATCGCATAACTGAATTTTGCAAGACCAGTGACTTCTTCATTGCAAATACCTTTTTAAAACAGTATAAAAGCTGATTATAGACATGGACTTCACCAGATGGAATGTACAGAAATCAAATTGACTACATCAGTGGAAAGAGATGGCAGAAAAGCTCCACATTATCAGCCCAAACACAGCCAGGGGTAGACTGTGGAACAGACCATTAGTTGCTCATATGTAAGTTCAGGCTGAAGTTGAAGAAAATTAAAACAAGTCCACTACAGCCAAAATATGACCTTGAACATATTCCACCTGAATTTAAAGATCATCGCAAGAATAAACAGATTTGATTAATTAGACACTAAAGACCAAAGACCAGAAAAGTTGTGGGATGGCATCAAGAACATCAGATAGAGATGCTGAGACAAATGGAATGAATGAGGATGGAGAAGAGATGAATAGAGGACAAAGGACAGCTTGAGAAGATAAAGTCAAACATTACAATGAAATGTGCAAAGACCTGGAGTAAGACAATCAAACGGAAGAAAGAACATGCTCAGCATTTCTCAAACTGAGAGGTAATTGTTTGAACAGAACAAGGAAACACCAAACAGTTTAAAATTAGGAAAGGTGTGCGACAAGGCTGTATTCTGTCTACGCTGAACAAATAATCAGAGAATCTGGATTATATGAAGAAAAATGTGGCATCAAGATTGGAGGAAGACTCATTAACAAACTGATATGCAGATGATAAACCTTGCTTGCTGAAAGTGAAGAGGACTTAAAATACTTACTGATGAAGATCAAAGACCACAGCCTTTGGTATATGTTGCACCACAATGCAAAGAAAATAAAAATCGTCACCACTGGACCAATAAATAACATCCATATAAATGGAGAAAAGATTGAAGTTGTCAATGACTTCATTTTGCTTGGATCAACCACCAACACTCATGGAAGCAGCAGTCAAGAAATCAAATGATATATTGCATTATGCAAAGATGTCAGTTTAAGGACTAAGGTGTGTCTGATCCAAGCCATGGTATTTTCAATAACCTCATATGCATGTGAAAGTTGGACAGTGAGTAAGGAAGACTCAGGTGAATTGATGCATTTGAGTTATGGTGTTGGAGGACAGTATTAAAAGTACTATGGACTGCCAAAAGAACAAACAGATCTGTGTCGGAAGAACTACAGCCAGAATGCTCCTTGGAAGCCAGGATAGCCAGAATTTGTCTTTCAGAGGACCAATCTCTGGGGAAGGATATCATGTTTGGTAAAGTGAAGGGTCAGAGAAAAGGAGGAAGACCTCCAACAAAATGGATTGGCACAGGGGCAGCATCAATAGGGTCAAAAGTATCAAAGATTGTAAGGTTGGAGCAGGACTGGGCAGTAGTTCATTCTGTTGTGCATAGGGTCGCTAACAACAACAGCAGCATGAGTTGTAACTGACTCAATGGCATTTAACAACAACACCAGCACCTTTTCTGAACTTTGGCAATTGCCTTTCACCTGGGATTCTAAATTCCTGTCTTGCTCTTTTCAACCCATATCATTTAGTACAATGCCAGGTTAATAATGCTCGTGAAAGTTTCCTGAAAGCTATGAGTTTCCCATGTACAAAACCCAGCATTGGAAGCAATGCCAGCGGAACTTGCTCATTTTCAACCAGAGGGTTTGGTTCTCAAGATACTATCATTCCAGAACTTTTCTTTACCCAATGGTAAACTCAATTTTAGATTCAACTCCATGCCCTGAGACTATGTTATTTGAATCATGCACACGGACACTGTTGTTCCCATTTTATACATGATCAAATTTAAGCTCAGAGTGGTTGTCTATTGTATCCAAGGTCACAGAGAGGATATAGATAATGATATGAACTCAAGAATCCATACCCCCAAGCACAACTTTGTGCTCAGTATGATGTCTGCTTATCCTATGACAAACAAAGAATTTTTTAGCATATTCTTACTGTTGTTGTTGTTAAGTGCTATAGAGTTGATTCCTACTCATAGAGACCCTGTATAGGGTTTCTGAGGGGCAGTTGGTGGGTTTGAACTGCTGACCTTATGGTTTGCAGACCAGTGCTGATTCACAGAACCACACCAGTTAGCATATTGTTGTTGTTAAGTGTTGTTGAGTTGGTTCCAACCCATAGCGACCCTGTGTAAGGTTTTTGAGGAGCAACTGGTGAGCTTGAACCACCAACCTTGTGGTTAAAACCAACTTTACAGTCCAGCACATTAACCCACAACACTATATACCATGACTCCAGTTAGCATATTAATTCATGCTAATTCACCAGCTGCTCATTGGAAGCCCTATACAGGGTCCCTATGAGTTGAAGCCAACTTCACGGCACATAACAACAACAAAGACCTGAGGGCAGGAGAAAGTCTATAAAATGTGGTAGAATGGCATGTTTATGCCTGATGTTCACTCAACCTCAATAATTCTGGGAGCTCCTCGGATTCTGACTCATGTGAGGAGCATGGCTCTTATGGGACGCACAGTTGACTCTGACGCCCAAGGTCTCTGGCACAGTGGGATCACCTCAGTCTTCTCTTGTTTTTGACCCAGGGGCTTAGGAACTTCTGGAATCAGAATGGGAATGCCTGGGGCCAACATAGGAATCCTGGGACCAATATCAGAGATGGAGACACTGGCAGGGAATAACCAAAGATTGATTTTTGTCTAAGAATATGTACATTAGGCTAATGGTACTGTCATGGCTCTGGTAACTATGTGGGAACAAGGGGTCTGAGTTTAGCTCCTTCTTTGCTATTTATGTTCAGGAAAATGGCCAATGTGTAACAAAAATCAAGAAATAGCCTAGAAAGAGTCCATGCTAGGAGCTACATATCACAGCCTTCATGATATTTGCTGACCCATAGGATGTGGACTTCAACCAGTGGTCGTCACAGGATGGCTGTGGAACGACAGAGATAAAGCTCAGGAGGAACAGAGCTAAGCACATTTATCAGAGGAAATTAGCTGAACTGGGAGACCATGGAGAGATTTGCAGCTCTTGAGGATGTGGAAGCCAACTTGAGTAATGTGGGCTGGGGAGAGGGGCTGGTGCTGGGGAGATGATGGCTTACCAGGCAGACAACATGCACAGGCGGCAGAAGCCAGGTCCTTAGAAGGAATGGAAGAAGGTGACTACAGCTGGAGTATGGAGAATGGTGTAGTGTGGACAAGCTGAGGCTGGACACAAGGGACTTTCAGCAGTTTCCTCTCTCATCTTGAGAATGATGGGACTCTGTTGTATGCAGAATGTGATGTAGGGGCTTGATGGACAGAAAATGACTGGAGAAGGCTGGAGTGGATGAAGGAAACCACTTAGGGGGTCGCCTAAGTAGATCTGGAGACACCTGACAGATCTTTGGAATAAGACTCAGGGCATTCAGTTCCACTGCGGACCCACTCAAAGAAGCCAACGTGAATACGTCTGCCCTATTTCCCCTTCCTCTTCTTTGAAGTCCTTCATCCCAGGGAGTGGACATTAGTCTATGCTTTCATGAGAGGATGCAGTTTTCTTAGTAGGATACCTGAGCATTGAGGTCTATCCTAGACAAAATATGGAAATTATAAGGATTAAGCAAGACTTGGGCATTCTGCTCAGGCCTTTGGTGTTTTAACCTTTCTTCAAGGAGCTCTCTTAGTCTGCCCTTAGTAGCTCTGTGAGTCACAGGCTACCTGTTACATTTTACCCTGGTTTGTACCAGTCCCTTGATGTCAGTCCCTCCAAAATTACCCCTTTCTCTCAAGTTTCCGCGATGGGTGTGCTAATATGCAGGAATTAAATAAAATGAAACGTCATGCTTAAGAGTCACTGGCTGACCATTCTGCAGCCTAAGAAATGTGTTTCTCATTAATAAAACAATTAAAATATACATGCAAAACATTTTATCATATATTATCTTATTTATCCCTCAAGACCACAATGTGTTCTTCAAAATTTTTGAAGAAGGTCTGATGTCCAAGAGGTTGCTTTTTGACTCGCCCAAGGGAAAATGTCAACAATGACAAGAGCCATAACAATGACCACCATAGTGACAATGACCCTACTGACCACAACCACTTCAGGAATGATGCCAGCTCCACTCAAGGAACCACCCTCTGTATTTCAGACGAAACATCACAGAAGTAGTCACATTTTGCAGATGAGACAACCATGCTAAAGACCACACAGCCAATAAGTGAGAAAAGGAAGACAGCATGCTGAATGCTCTGATTCTAGACCTTGAGCTCTATTGACTCTTAGACCACAACTCTGCATGTCTCTTTTCCAGATGAATCAATTAGGCATTGCTCACACTGCCAAATACGCTACAAGTCCAAGTGTCGTTTATAATCAAACAATTAACTGAAGTGAAGGACCTTGGGCAAGTCACTGAGCATTACCTACAAAGTTCCACCAACAAAATGCGAGTCACAATGTCCGTCCCACAGGTTGGGTGTGAGAGTTCAGGGAGATCATGTAGGTGAAGAGCTAATTATTAGCACAGCGACTGGAGGTGAGAGAGGACCAAACAAAAGGAAGTTAAGGGAAATCTAAGCTAGAGTTTCTATTAGGTACAATTTCAGGTATGTGAGTTAAGCCCAGAATTACACACCTCAAAGAGAAGAGCAGTTTTGCTCAGTTCAGGTCACTCCAAAAACTTCCTGCCAACGCCCTGTCCTCATCACCTTATGACCCTGCCACTCCTTCACTTGTGTAAAGTGATTTCTCTGCCCAGCGCTGGGAAGAGCCGTGGTGATGATCATGGAGTGCAGTCCCCAAGCTCTGAGCTTGGATCTCCTCTGCAGTGACCCCTGGGTAGACCTTTAGGGAAGCATGTCCCTGGTGGGGAAGCCAGCATCTTCCAAGGCCACCCACGCTACTCCACTATCCATATTCCCCACGTTATTGTTGTTGTTAAGTGCTGTTGAGTCAGTTCTGACTCATAGACACCTGTATAGGGTTCCGAGGAGCGGGTGGTGAGCTTGAACCGCTGATCTTGAGGTTCAAACTGACCTTGCAGTCTAGTGCGTTAACTCACAATGCCACACCAGGACTCCTATAACCCCTGAAAAACAGACACACTCTGCCTACTTAGATAAAGGGCCTGAGGCTGGAAGGGGATTTTTCTTAGCCCTGTCTTCCATTGTATTCAATCAGCTGGCCACTGTGTGTTTAAAAAAAGAAAAGAAAAGAAATGAAAAAGTAAAAACTGTTTTCCTCATTCACAAATACTCAGGTAAGACAAGAGTTTCTTAGGATTCAAGAGGGAGAAAAAGGCAGAATCAGTTATCTGTTACTTAATTTCTTAGAACCTTGAAAAACAGAAGAGCCATCTTTCTCTTCTGTCATTTAGTGAAAGGGCTCTCATAAATACATTCCCCCCCTAGAGATATTGACAAGTGACAGCCAGCACACGTCTTTATTTCTCTAAAAGCACACAGAAGCAAACATGTGGCCCAAAGGGTACAGAATTTGCTCTTTCCCTGATCCTGGCAGAAAGCCAAAACATCAAATCATTCCACCCTGTCAAACTCAAGAGGCAGAATTCTTTGGCTGTCTAGGAGGCAAGAGTCCAGCCACACTGCCTTGCTTACCATAGATATGTAATACACAAAGAAAGACAGCCCAGAAATGAGTCATACAAATACATAGTAAATAAATATATTTCATTTCCATCTCAGTGGCTTGCGCTTTGCTTCCTTCATTTCTATGCCAACAGCCTTGACATTAGGGGTGGGGAAGCTGAGTGAGAAAATAAAGATGTTTGTCTGGTCTCAGCCTCATGCACTCACTGCTCAGCCTTAGCTTTTTTCCAAAGAAACTTGTCGATTCCTAGATTAGAAGGGCCCTCAGTAATGTCTCTAATTTAGTCCCTCTCGTTTGATAGATGAGCAATCTGAGATCCAGAGAGAGGGGTCTGACAGCAGAGATCCCAGACTCTAGGGAAGTGACATTCCTAAGGGTCCTCCGACTCAGACCCCACTCAGTGCTAGAATGACCCAGACAAGCTTGAACTCAGAAGTCTGTTCTCAGGACACTGCCTAGGCCACTGCCCATGCTCAAACAGGCTATACTGAAGAGAAACACTGTCTCCCTTTTAGTTCTGATTGCATTTCTCAGCAGTCAAGGCCCAATCAGCAGCAAGATGTCTGATCTGGGCTCTCTGCAAGGCAGTTGTTACCTCTGGCATGATAGAGTCTGTGCCAAAGGGCTTGTCCCCTTTCTCTCAATCTAGGGGATAGCCAAATAGCCAGTAGATGTGTGGAGAAAACACTGCCTACCCACGGCGCTGGCGGTGCACAGAGCTGGGTATTTCACAATCTCCAGACCCAAAGGTAGCTCCGTAATGATCTGTTTATCAAACTGTTCCTTCCCATCCACTGCCTGCCCACACCCACCCACTCACAGCTGGCCTCCCTGCCCTGCCTCCCACCACTGAGACAAGCAGGGCCCTCCAGATGTGTTTTTCCAGACTTGTGCACGGAGGTCTCCTCAGGGCCCCCACAATCAGACAATGGCCAGCATTCCTGTTTCCTAGGCCTTCCCGGGCATTGCTGGAAGGAGACAAGCAGAGGCACCGGGCACTGCCAATAAAATAGTAGCAAAATTATCGTGGGAAGCTAAACTGCTGTCCTCTGCCCGGGAGCACAAAAAAGCACGGAGAAGGAGTCTGGGTGCCATGTGTCCCTGTAGATGCCAGGCTTCCTGCCTGCCTGCCAGGCAGCTCTGCACAGGCTCCTGTACCTCCGCCCCCACCCTTGTTCCCATGGCAAAGGAGAGGAGGGATCCACTTACTGCTCGTGTTCATGGTGATGCCTTTGCACTGGGTCTTTCATTCAATACGCAGGCCCCGGTTGTCTTTAAAATCTCTGGTTCTTCGGACCTCACACATCACCTGCGGGTTAAAAGGCAGTCTGTACCGGCTCGGTATCCTCAGGTGCTCGCTCTCCCTCTGCTGTCTTCTCTCAGGCTGGGTTGTCGCCAATGGCCTTAAAGGCGAATGGACTGGGAAGGCGCAGGTGAGAGCAGGACCGAGGAGGAGGCGGCGGCCGGAGGACCCGGGCGCCCTGGTCCTCCTGCTGCTCGGACCCGAGTCCCTGGCAGAGGCAGGCAGGCAGTGCTGCTTGTGCGCACCGGCTCTGGCAGCCCAGCCGCTCCGGAGCCCGAAGGGGGTGTGGACCTCAGGGAGCGGGGCGGGGGCAGAGCGGGCGCCAGCTCTGCTGGGCAGGCGTCCCCGCCCGGCTCTGGGACCCGCCCCGGGACTAACCTCTCGGCCGGAGTCGGGAGCCAGAGGCCCCTGGCCGGGCCTCTGCGACCGGCTCATGAATCCTGGTCCTGGCCTGGGGTCTCGGATTCCAAGGCGAGCAGAGCGAAATAGGAGAGCTCGACATCCATGATGCGGGCTCGCGGGGCGACAGCGCGGGGGGCGCGGTCGCTCGGTGCTGCCACCTGCTGGACGTGCCGGCGCGTCTCTGAGGCCCCGCCCCGCCGGGGTTGCACTCTGGGCCTTGGGGATGGAGGGGGATCTTGGGGTTCTGGATACTGGGGTCCATGGGCTAGATGTTGATAGAACAATATAGTAATATTGACAAGAACTGAGAAGAGAGGGCTGGATTTGCGGAAAGACAGTTTCACTTCCACCTTTGTTGCTAACAAGCTCGTTGACTCCAAATGCAGAATGTAACGACTGGAAAAGTAGACAAGAAACTAGGGGTCCTTAAGTCAGAGCCCTCACCTCCCCCACATGACTCTCTTTTTTGCCCTTTATCACTGTTTCATTTGTTATAGTCTTTTATCATCTCTTTCCTTCATTAGAACCTTAGCTGTCTGAGAGCTTGTCATTATGGTTCACTATTGAGCCTTAATAGCCACAACAATGACTAGTAGATAGCGTTGCTGTTGTTAAGAGCCCATGACTTGGTTCCGATTCACTTTGCATAGGGTTTCCGAGGCTGTCAATCTTTGTAGGAGCAGCAAGCTTTATATTTCTCCTGAGGAGCAGCTGGTGGGCTTGAACCACCAGCCTCGTGGTTCGCAGTCAGTGCTCATCCTACAGAGTCCACACACTCCCCTGACACATAGTAGGCACTCAATAAAGATTTGTTGACAAAATGATCCAGGCCTTTTCCGGTTCTAATAATACATAGATCTCAAAGTATAACAGCTCCGAAACCCTCACCCTGAAAAACAACCCTGTCTGAGAAAAACAAGTATGTGGTTTTATGACTCAGTCGAACAGATCCACGCCAGTTTCTGTGTGATCAACTAAGTTGTCCAACATTTTTTGTAATTAGTACTTATAGGTGTGTATTATAAAATCCATATCCTGAATGCCACCACTGATCCCATGGGGTGGGGTTTTTTACATTTTTCTGACTATTTACCCTGCCGTCTTCCGAATGTAATTTATGATCATATAAGAATGACTTCTGAGTGTAGAAAAACAAGATAAAATCCCTGTCTGTAGACTACAGATTGCCTCTGGCAGGACCATGTGTAGGATGAAAAAGCTGTGAGCACTCACACCTTCAATTTGCAGACAAGCAGAGAGGGGATCAGAGAGGCTGAGCTACCAACCTTAGGACACACAGCATCTTGGAGTAGAACTAGACCAGACAGATCTCTTCACTTCCATCTCGGTACTCTGTGACAGTGACTCAGTGCACCAGAGTCTAGGATGTCAGGGTAAGCTTATTTGTTGTTGTTGTTGTTATGTGCCATGGAGTAGGTTGCAACTCATAGCGACCCTGTACAGGGTTTCCCAGGCTGTAAATCTTTACGGGAGCAGAAAGCCTCATCTTTCTCCTGTGGAACAGCTGGTAGTTTTGAACTGCTGACCTTGTGGTTCGCAGCCCAATTCGTAACTACTATGCTACCAGAGCTCCTTATTTAGTCACCTTAAAATGGGACCACACACCTTTTAGGACAAATACATTGTTTATACCTTATACAAGGTGAAGCAAATTTTATGATTCATGATACCAAGATATTAAATTAAAAACAATTATCTTCAGACTAATAGAAAGGTCAGTGGACTTGAAACAGGTTTTGATAGTTGATTAGGATTTGTTTCCAGTGGGTGGGGTGTAAAAACTAACCCTAACCTCTTCACAGTGATTCTCAACATTATGTTTGACAATAATAGCTACCTGAGATCCCTTCAAGGATGTAAATTCTTAGGCTCCTGATTTTCTTGTCTGCATTTGAAACAAGAATCCTCGATAATGCAAGAATACCCAATGAGTCACAGACCACTCTTTGCTACTGAAAAAGTCAGGGTGATTTTGGAAAAATAGACAGTCTATAAACATTTAAATTATTCTAAAAGATCTCTTCGGAGATCTACTGCATTTCCAGACTGAGATTCCTTATTCAATCCTCAAGTTGCAGATACTTGCTAGGTTCTAATGCCTGGGGAAAGGATTTTTTTTGGGAAAAAATTCAGGTAAATTTGGTAAGTAACAATTAGAACTTTTCAGTAACTATACTTAGTTTTTGTTATCATCCCAAATGTCAATATTAATAAAATGTCAGATTACAGTGCATGGTCAAATAAAAACACGCCATTCATTCATTAATGCATTCACTCAGCAACTGTTTATTGAATGTCTGCTTGTGACAAGTCCTGTGCTGGCTGCTGAGGACACAGGGTTGTACAAAATAAACAAGGACACTCACCTCATGGGTCATAAATCTGATTTGATCAAGAGATCAAATGACATATTGCATTAAGCAAATCTGCTGCACAAGACCTTTTTAAAGTGTTGAAGAACAAAGATGTCAGCTTGAGGACTAAGGTGCACCTGACCCAAGCCATGGTGTTTTCAATAACCTCGTATGCATGTGAAAGCTGGACAGTGAATAAGGAAGACCGTAGAAGAATTGATGCTTTAGAGTTATGGTGTTGGAGGAGAATATTGAAAGTGCCATGGGCTGCCAAAAGAACCAACAGATCTGTGCTGGAAGAAGTGCAGCCAGAGTGCTCCTTGGAGGCCAAGATGGCCAAACTTCGTCTCTCATACTTTGGACATATTGTCAGGAGGGAACAGTAGCTTGAGAAGGATGTCATGTTTGGTAAGATGGAGGGTCAGAGAAAAAGAGGCAGACCCCCAACGAGATGGATTCGCCAGGTGGCAGCATCGATGGACTCAACTGTGGCAACAGTAGTGAGGTTGGCCGACGATCGGGCAGTGTTCATTCTGCTGTGCATAAGGTTGCTATGGGTCAGTACTGACTCGATGGCACCTAACAACAACAACAACAAAAACAATGGACAATATTAATTAAGCAAAGCATGAATTAAGTAAATTCAGTAGTTTGCTGGTGAAGAGCCCAGACTCTAGATACCAGTTCTATTACTTTTCATCATATTTTCAATCCCAGCTCCATCACTTACTAGCTACATGACCATGGGGAAGGTACTCACCTATCTGAGTATCAACTGCTTCATATGTAAAATGGCTATAATGTCATCTCTTCCCCATAGATTATTGTTTGTATTGAAATATTTAGTGTAAATGCATGACTTATGAAGGCTTAATGTATGCTAATTATTATAGTCATCCCTCCTTGATGCCTGCCCTCAGTGACAAGCTTATCATTTTCTATTTAAGTAGACCAGTTGGGCCTTTCCTCAAAATTATGAGACATATTTTCTGGCCACCACCAGAAAATATGTCTCATAATTTTCCAACTGTTGTTGTTGGCTGCCTTTGACTACAGGGATCTTCTACTAGTTTTTCTTGTCTAGGGATGTTTTTAATAGGTTCAGCTGGATGTTGATGGACTCAGCTCTTAGGAGAGACCATTGAACCTTGGAGTAATCTAAAAAGCCTCAAATAACTTATGTTGGTGAAACAATCTTATTTTCCCTGCATAGTTACAAAGATAGGAAGAAAAAAGTTAGAAGAAGCCAAAAAGTTATACCCATGAGGATGTCTACAACAATTGGCATAGCTGGGAAAGACGCAGGAGGAAGCTGGGGGTAGGTCTACTCTGTGATATCAGCTGGGAAAGTCATCAGGAGACTAGAATGTTGGCCCTTTCCTTACAGGAGAATGGAGCTGAGAACCATAGAGCAGAGAATCCCTTTGTTTAGAAGTTTGTTTTGAACTTTAGGACTCCAGTACGGAGAGGTAAACAAGTTCCACCCGGAAACAGGCAAATGCTCCAGGGCCTTGGAAAACCATGTGGCAAGAGCATTGAGAGACAGTGTTTCCATCTTCTGCGAGGGGAATGAGGAAAGCTTTCTGGGTCAGCTCCCGCAGTGCTACGTGGGCTGTCCTCACAACAGTTCTTTTCTTTACAAAGAGCGCCCATCTTTCCTGACTTACTTTCCTGGTCATCCCTAGCTTTCTTCCCTACTTTCTATCCCCCTAATTTTTATTATTGACTATCTCAGCCTTGGGCCCCCAGTTGTTCTTTCATTTGCTTTCTATCATTTCTGCCCAATTCCATTCTACTTCCCTATATGGCATCTGCCTGCTCCTCTCTGCAGGCCCACTCGGGTACTGTTCCCACAGCATGCTTAGGAATCCTCATCTCTTAATGTAACATCCATAAGATGGGAGAATGATGGGGCAGTGGCTGTGACCTGACAGCTTCTACTCCCCATACTATTTGAATATCTCACCAAGAGTAAGTACGTTTTCATATATTTTTGAAAAATGCTATGTAGTTGTTAACAGCATGAGACCTATCTATGTATTTGGTGGCTGAAGAGGATTTTCATGCTATGTGTTCAAATAAGAAAAGAAAATGACAGGAAAAAATATACAGTATGTACCTTTGTTGTTTGTTGTGAAGTGCCGTCAAGTCGATTCCGTCCCATAGCGACCCTGTATAAGGTTTCTGAGGAGCAGCTGGTGAACTTGAACTGCCATCTTTGCAGTTCACAGGATAACCTAAAACTCATGGCTGTTGTGTCAATTCCAATTTATGTCAACTTCTATGTGTGCCTGCGGAGTCCTGGTGTGGCGCTGTGGGTTAATGCGTCAGACTGCAAAGCCGTTTGAACTGTAATATCGGTGGTTCAAGCTCACCAGCTGCTCCTTGGAAACCCATAGGGTTCCTAGGGATCGGAACCAACTTGACGGAACTTCACAACAACAACAACGTGTACCTGCACTCAATAGGGCTTTCAAAGCTGTGACTTTTCAGAAGCAGATAGCCAGGACTTTCTTCTGAGCATCTCTGGTGGATTTGAACCTCTCAAATAATGAAGAGTAACCTTTCACTTAGCAGTTAAGTGCTTAATTATTTGTATTACCCAGAGACTCCTAAAAGAGGGTTGTATATATGAGGGGGCTTCAAAGATTTTGTAGAAAAATGGATTTTAAGAAGAATGGAATTTTTCTATGAATTTTTGAAGCTCTCATACACACAAGTGTGTGTGTGCATAAGTAAAAAAGTATTGTTACTAGACTTTCAGTTCATACGTTCATTGTTTCCCCAAACGTAATGTGTTTAAACATGTCTGCAGTCAGTGGATGGCTGCAGACAAGTTCTCTCAGTAATTTGTTTCTTTGTCTCATAGTTAAATGCTGTGGGTTCCAACTCATAGTTACCCTGTGTAAGGTTTCCCAGACTGAACATCTTTGAAGG
Organism: Chrysochloris asiatica; assembly: GCF_000296735.1. Classification (NCBI taxonomy): domain Eukaryota; kingdom Metazoa; phylum Chordata; class Mammalia; order Afrosoricida; family Chrysochloridae; genus Chrysochloris; species Chrysochloris asiatica. Next base: position 1,727,899 of record NW_006408575.1, on the reverse strand, counting down.
AGCAGAAGTCCTCATCCATCTGTGTTGGAAGAAGTGCAGCCAGAGTGTTTCTTGGAGACCAGGATGGCTAAACTTTGTCTCTCATACTTCGAACATAATGTCAGGAGAGACCAGTCGCTAGAGAAGGATATCATGTTTGGTAGGGTGGAGGGTCAGAGAAAAAGAGGAAGAGCCCCAGCGAGATGGATTGGCAAAGTGGCAGCATCCATGGGCCCAGGATTTGGCAGTGTTTCGTTCTGTTGTGCATAGGGTCACTATGAGTCGGTACTGACTGGGTGGCACCTAACAACAACAACAACAACAATGTCCCATAGAGCAGCTTGTGGGCTTGAACCGCTGACCTTGTGGTTCACACTCCAATGCTTATCCTACAGAGCCACACAGGTTGTTGTTGTTAAGTGTTGTCAAGGTGGTTCCGACTTATAGCGACCTTACATAGGGTTTTGGAGGAGCGGCTGGTGGGTTTGAACCTCCATGCTTGAGGCTCAAACTGGACCTTGTAGTCTAGTGCATTATTCTGTGTAGTGCCACATGCCATGAGAATTTCAATGGGAAACCTTCCCTTATTCACTCTACAACCCTGACATTGCCCCTTCAGGTCTTGCTCCTTCTTTTAGTTCCCCAAACTCAAAGATTATAAAAAAGGATTATGATTGGAACCATTTGAGGATGCCAAAACTGCCATGTTGATGTGGCGTAAACTGAAAATCACAGAATTCTTCAAGGAGGTTAAAATACTTCAGAAGTGTATAAATCTAGATGGAGGCTATGTTGAGAAACAAAATGGCTTTATGTTTTGATATTTTATTTAATAAAGGTTTATATGATTTTGCAGCAATTCTTTTTAACCTACCCCAATGTGTGTGTGTGTATACCCTGTTGTTAGGAGTTACTGAGTTGGTTACCACTCACAGCAACCCCATGTAAACAATATTTGGCCCTGCACCATCCTCACAATTGTTGCTATGTTTGAGCCCATTGTTATAGCATTGTGGCCATTCATCAGTATTGTGTGGCTGTCCTGCATTTTGTGAGCTGATGTAATTATCTTCTACTTTGTGATGTGTTATAAATCCTAATCTCTATGTGTTAATGTGGCCGTGTTAGTGTGGGATGTAGCTCAAGATTACAAGAAAGCATGACTCAAGTCATGCTCTTACTCAAGTCAGACCCTTGCTGGAATCACACCTTATAGCTTACAGTCGATAAAAGGAGAGCGAAGTGAGCAGAGCGGAAAGGGACCACACTGCCACCAAGAAAGAAGAGCCAGGAGTGGAGTGAGTCCTATAGATCCAGGGTACCTGCTCTGAGAAACTCCTAGACTGATGTCAAGACACAGCAGGCAGAAAGACTGTCCCCCAGAGCCAGCAGAGAAAGAAAACTTTTCTCTAGAGCCAGCACCCAGAATTTGTATTTCTAGTTTCTTAACCTGTGAGAAAGTAGATTTCTGCTTGTTAAAGCCATCCACTTGTGGCATTTCTATTATGGCGGTACTAAATAACTAAGACACATGGCTTGGATCTGACACACTTTAGTTCTTAAAGTAAAATCTTTGTTTTTGAACACTTTAAAGGGTATTTTAGCAGCATTTTTTTCCAGTGAGATATATAATTTGATTTCTTGACCACTGTTTCCATGGATGTTGATTGTGGATCCAAGTAAAATAAAATCTTTGACAAATTAAATATTTTCTTTCCTGTCTTTTAAATGACTTTTTTGCTTTCTTCACGTCTGATGCCCTTGGTGTCTTTAGTCATTACTGTTCAGTGCATTAAATCTATTCTTGACATTGTCTCTAAATTCAGGTGGGATGTATTCAAGGTCAATCTTTGATTCTTGTGAACTGGTTTTAATTTCTTCTTCAATTTGAACTTGCATATGAGACATTAGTGGTCTATTCTTCAGTCAGTCCCTGGCCTTACTCTGACTGATGATACTGAGCTTCTCCATCTGCTCTTTTCACAGATGTAGTGAATTTGAGCACCATTCATTTGTCAGTTTGTTGTACTGTGGTGGTTTGCATATTGCTGTGATGCTGAAAACTATGCCACTGGCATTTCAAATATCCTCAATATCACCCACGGTGGGTGAGGAAGAAAGAAAATACCCAAAATCAACATCTGAAGATACTCTGAAACTTTCTCTTGAACTTAGAGTAGCTAAAGTGAATGGAAGAAATGATGAAGTAAAATCAGAACAGAAGATTTCAAAGGGTGACTTGAGGAGACAAGATAAAGTATTACAATGAAATGTGCAAAGACCTGCAGTTAGAAAACCAAAAGGGAAGAACATACTTGACATTTCGCTTGCTAAAGGAACTTAAGAAGCTCAAAGCTTGAGTTGCAATATTGAATGTTTTTATGGGCAAAAAACTAAACAATGCAGAAAATATCAGGAGAAAATGGAATACAAAGTCACTGCACCAAAAAGAATTGGTTGAAATTCTACCATTTTAGGAAGTAGCATGTGATCAAGAATGCTGATGCATACCTTTCCTGATTTTAAACCACACAGCAGGTCCTTGTTTATTCAAACTGTTGTCTTTTTGTCTGAATGAATAACTCCAAGCTGCAGTGAAGGCATTGGTGAGAAATAGGAAATGACAAACTATCATCTGAGATGTTTCAACAAATAGACGCAACACTGGAGGTGCTCACTTGTCTATGCCAAGAAATTCGGAATGTACTACCTGGCCAACAGACTGCAAGAGATCCATGTTTGTGCTCATTCCAAATATGGAAATTATTGAACAATATCATTAATATCATATGCAAGTAAAATTATGCTAAGATAATCTTTTAATGTATACATCAACGGGGAACTTCCAGAAATTCAAGCTGGATTCAGGAATAGTATTGCTGATGTCAGATGTGTCTTCATTGAAACGGAGATTGCCAGAAAGATGTTTATCTGTGTTTTATTGATCATGGAAAGGCATTTATCATCACTTGTCTGTCCGTTTGTCATACTGTAGTGGCTTGTGTGTTGCTGTGATTCTGGAAGCTATGGCACCGGTATTTTAAATGTCAATGGGGTCATCCATGGTGAACAGGCTTCAGCTGAGCTTCCAGATGAAGCAGACTAGGAAAAAGAGACAGACCTGAATTTAGAGACCGTCTAAATTCAAAATAGATTTGATTTAATAGGCACTTATGATCAGAAGACACAGTTGTGGGATGACATCAAGAACGTCATATATGAGAAAAACAAAATGTCATTTAAAAGATAGGATAGAAAGAGAAGACCAAAATGGATGTTAGAAGAGACTCTGAAACTTGCTCGTGAACATAAAGAAGTTAAAACAAGTGGAAGAGATGATGAAGTAAAAGAGTAGAACAAAGGGCAGCTTGAGAAGAAAGTCAAATATTATAATGTGCCAAGACCTGGAGTTATAAACCAAAAGGGAAGAACATGCTCAGCATTTCTCAGGCTGAAAGAACTGAAGGAAAAAATTCAAGTCTTGGATTGCAATATTGAAGAATTTTATGGGCAAAATGCTGAATGATGCAGGAAGCATCTAAAAAGATGGAAAGAATACTAAAGTCGCCGTACCAAAAAGAATTGGTCCATGTTCAGCCATTTCAAGAGGTAAAATATGATTAAGAATCCATCATATTGGAGGAAGAATTTCAAGCTGTACTGAAGGCATTGATAAAAAATAAGGCTCAAGGAATTGATGGAATACAGTTTGAAATATTTCAATAAACTGATGATGTAACACTAGAGCCACTAACTCAGCTATGCCAAGGAATTTGAAAGACAGTTACCTGGACAATCAATTGGAAGAGACCATTCCAAAGAAAGGTGACCCAATGGAATGCAGAAATGATCAAACAATATCATTAATATTACAAGTAAATAAAATTTTGCTTAAGTAAAATTTTGCTGAAGATGATTAAAAAACAGTTGCAGTAGTGTATGGATGGACAGAGCGTTGACAGAAATTCAAGTTGGGTTCAGAAGAGGTTGTGGAATGAGGAATATATTTGCTGATGTCTGATGGATCTTGACTGAAAGCAGAGAATACCAGAAAGATGTTTACTTTTGTTTTATTGATTATGCAAAGGCATTCATCTGTGTAGATTCTTATAAACTCTAGACAACATAGTAAAGAATGGGTATTCCAGAACAGTTAATTGTATTCCTGAGAAACATGTACATAGACCAAGAGACAGTCACTTTAACAGAACAAGGTGATATGGAATGGTTTGAAATTAGGAAAAGTGTGCATCTTTTCATCATACTCAATCTGTATGCTGAGCAAATAGTCTGAGAAATTGGATTATATGAAGAAAGTGGCATCAGGATTGGGGAAAGATTCATTAAGGACCTGTGATATTCAGATGATACAGCTTTGTTTGCTAAAAGCAAAGAGCACTTGAAATACATTTGGTGAAGACCAAAGACCACAATCTTCAGCATGGATTGTGCTTCAATGTAAAAACAATGGATATCCTTACAACTGGACCAATGAATAACACCATTATAAACTGAGCAAATCTTGAAATTATAAGAGACTTCATTTTGCTTGGATCCACAATCGATGCACCTGGAAACAGCAGTCAAGAAATCAAGCGCCATATAACATTAGTAAAGTTGGCTGCAAAAGACCTCTTTAAAGTGTTAAAAGAGGAACGATGTCACTTTGAGGACTAAGGTGTGCTCAGGACCAGGACCAAAGTCATGGTATTTTCAACCACCTTATATGCATGCGAAAGTTAGACAATGAATAAGGGAAACCATAGAAGAATCAGTACATTTGAATTACAGTGTTGATGAAGAATATTGAAAGTACCATGGACTTCCAGAAGAACAAGTGAATCTGTCTTGGAAGAAGTAGAGCCAGAATGCTCCTCAGAAATGAGACTTATACTTTGGATATGTTGTCAGGAGGGACCATTCACTGGAGAAAGATATCATATTTGAGGGGTCAATGAAAAAGAGGAAGACTCCCCAAAGAGATGGGTTGACACAGTGGCAGCAGCAATGGGCTCCAACATATCAACAGTTATGAGGATGGCACAGAACAGGGTAGTGCTTCATTCTGTTGTGCAAAGGACTGTTAGGAATCAAAAGCTACCTGAACGTACCTAACGCACACACACATACCAGAAGAATGAACATATCTGACTTGGAAGATGTACAGCCAAAATGTTCCTTAAATGGCAAAACTTTGTCTCATAGTTTTTGGACATATCAGGAAGGATCTGTCCCTGGAAAAGTATATCTTGCTTGGTAAAATTGTTGTTATTAAGTGCCACCGAGTTGGTTCTGACTCATGTACCCTGTATAGGGTTTCCGAGGAGCAGCTAGTGAACTTGAACTGCCGACCTTGCAGT
>NW_006408575.1:1720721-1721890 GCF_000296735.1 Chrysochloris asiatica | reverse complement strand
GTTGATAGTTGATCCAAGAAGAATGAAGTCCTTGACAACTTCAATCATTTCTCCGTTGATCAGAATGTTGTTTATTGGTCCAGTGGTGAGGATTTTAGAGGGTCATTAAAAAAGAGTAAGTTCCTCAATGAGGTGAATTGTCACAGTGGCTGCCATAATGGGTTCAAACACAGCAACACTTTTGAGAATGACCCAGGACTGATCATTGTTCCAGTCTGTTGTATGAAGGGTTTCTATGATTTGGAACTAACTCAACAGCACCTAATGGGAGCAATTTTCTCTTTCATTCCTCTATATTTCATCTGATGAGGTCCATGTGTATATTTACCATTTTTGTTGTTGAAAAAAAATACTTATAGTGAATAGGTTATTGGTCTGCAAATTTTAATCATTCCATTTCTGGCATCATTTCTATCACTAAATCCCTCTTTTCCAACTACTGATTTTCCTCTTTGTTTTCAACGTTCACATTTCAAACATTACTAATTATTAATGCATCTTGAGTGCATGTTTGATCAATTTCAAAATGTAGAAGTTGGTAAAAATATTTCATTTCTCCATCTTTGGCTTTAGTGTCTGGTTCATAAATTTGAATAGTGTTGAATTAACTAATCTTCCTTGTAGGTATATGGATATTATACTATCACTGACAGCATTGTCCTTCAGGATAGATCTTGAAAAGTTCTTTTTGATAATGAATGTGACTCCACTTCTCTTCAACTTGTCATTCCCAGCACAGTAGATAGCATGTTTGTCAAATTCAAAATGGCCAATAATCTGTTCATTTCAGTTCACTAGTGCCTAGGATATCAATCTCCAAGTGTTTCATTTTACTTTTGATGACTTTTCATTTTCCTAAACTCATACTTTGTACATTCCACATTCTGATTATTACTGGATGATTGCAGCTGTTTGTTCTCATTTTGAGTTATTCCGCATCAGCAAATGAAGGTCATCGAAGCTTTACTCTATCCATGTCATTAAGGTGGACTCTACTTTTTTTTTTTTTTAAGTTTTTATTGTGATTTGAGTGAAAGTTTACAGGGCAGATCATCAGTTTTACATTCAACAAATCATACATTGTTTCATTACAATAATTATAATCCCCTCCATGTACCCTCAGTTAGCAGTATTTCTTTCTATTCAATTTAGCTCTTTTTTTTTTTTTT
>NW_006408575.1:1719654-1720202 GCF_000296735.1 Chrysochloris asiatica | reverse complement strand
GTGGTGGATACATTCCCTAGGAGGGGCAAAGAGTGGGAATCCACCCAAGGATCCCTTGGAAGAAAGGCCTCGTGATCTGCTTCTACAAAGATTGTTGCTGTTCTTGTGAGGTGCCATCGAGTTGGTACTGGCCCATAGTTAGCGACCTTATGCACAGCAGAACAAAAGAGATTACAGCTAATGAAATCTGATGCGTACAGTGACATCGTCTTCTCGTGCCCATTGCTGTCCCCTGTTAACTTTTTTTTATAGGTTGAAATCATAAGTCTCCGTATTGATTGATTTTCCCTTCCTACATTCTGCACATGGAGCCACCTTACCCTGAGTCTGATTTAACTGAATGGCAACTAACTCAATGAATATATCTATGTATGTAAAGGTATTGCATAGAATATATAATATATGTTACCTATATAACATACAGAATGCATGCCATATAATGTACAATATAAAACAGTAATATAATTTTTACACAAATGGGATCACATATAGGTACAAATATACATGTATCTATGTTGCTCTTGTGATGATTTCAGCCTAGAACCTCC
>NW_006408575.1:1713005-1719519 GCF_000296735.1 Chrysochloris asiatica | reverse complement strand
ATGAGTTAACCAACCTGGAATTGACTTGACGACACACAACAAGAACAACAACAGCATAGAGCACACTGGAGTCCTGGTGATACATCGGTTCAGTGTTTGGCAACTAACCAAAAGGTTGGTGGTTTGAACCCACCCAGCTGCTTGAGAGGAGAAAGACCTTTCGATCTGCTCCTATAAAAATTGCAGAAAACTTATGGGGCAGCTTTACTGTGTCACATGGAGTACCATGAGTTAAATATTTATGTAACAGAACCTAACAATAACAACAGCATCTTTCTCACACCGAAAACAAAACGGGTTCCATCAAGTCCATTCCAACACATACAAACACAATAAAATAGAGTAGAACTCCTCCATAGGGTTTCCAAGGCTGCAAATTTGTACAAAAGCAGAATGCCACATCTTTTTCCCACAGAGCAGATGATGGATTCAAACCACCTACCTTTTGGTTAGCAACCAATCACTTAACCACTATGCCAACAGGGCTCCTAATAATATAATGTGTAGTAAAAGATCTGGAAAGTTACCTTCCAAATTACCAAGTCCTTGGTTCAAGGTAATACTTTGGGTTTTGTGAGTCTAAAAATCAGTTATACAAGTTCAAGATGTCACAGATTTTAGCAGACATTTATTTAAAGATGATCTAAGGGGTTCCTGCCTTTTATAGTTCATTCATTTGTTGATTTAGTTAATAACTTCTAGCTGCATATCTAGAAGTAGAACCTGGACAAGGAGACAGTAAATAAACACACAGACTTATAACTTCAACCTATACATAAGTGAACAGGGGTCAGTCATAGGCACTAAGAGGGAAATGCTGCTGTGAATGGGTGGTGACTGAATTAAAACTGAAGGTGGAAGAATCAGACATATCAGAGCTGGTAGTGAGGAAGGATGGGGAAGGAGAGGATACACAGCCAGACAGACTAAGAAGAGAATTGTAAGTCTGGGGTCAGACTAAGAAGAGAATTGTAAACTGGGTGTCACTGATTGGTGTAATACTCTGTGAGGTGCACATGAAGACCTTTGTCTCATAATTAATAGACCTGGATCAAACGAAGTGACTCCATTGGACTGTGAGGGTAGAGATTTGGTTGTAGTCCTGAACCTGCAGGATGAGCAGAGCCCAGGGAAGTGAGATAAAATGGCCTGGGTTAGAATCTTCGCTCTACTGTTTACAGCTGTGTGACCTCAGGAAAGTTACCTAAACTCTCGAAACCATAGATTCCTAACCTGAAAAAATATTAATAGTAACAGTATGTGAGGATTCACAGTGATGATAGATGTGTAGGGATTACTTAGCAGAGCATCAAGATCTAGTAAATGATTAATGTCCATTATAATTGTGGTTGGTTAGTTGATGTCAAGTCCAACTCATGATATTTGTTGTTGTTAGGAGCCATCGAGTCAGTACCAACTCATAATGACCCTATGCATGACAGAATGAAACACTGCCTGGTCCTGTGCCAACCTCACAATTGTTGCTACATTTGAGCCCATTGCTGCTGTCACTATGTCAATCCATCTTTTTGCGGGGGAGGTGTCTTCCTCATTTTCTCTGCCCTTCCACTTCACCAAGCATGATGGCCTTCTCCAGGGACTGGTTACTCCTCATAAGATGTCTGAAGTATGAGAGACGAAGTCTTGCCATCCTGGTTTCTAAGGAGCACTCTGGCTGTACTTCTTCCAAAACAGATACTTTTAATATTCTCCTCCAACACTAGCTATAACTGAAATGCATCAATTCTTCTACAGTCATCCATATTCACTGTCCAGCTTTCACATGCATATGAGGTTATTGAAAATACCATGGCAAAACAAAATGCTGCCCAGCCCTGCACCAATTTCAAAATCGTTGGTACATTTGAATGTGTGTTTTGAGTGACTTGCAACCTAGAAGGCTTATCTTCCAGCACTATATTGAACAATATTCTATTGTGATCCACAGGATTTTCATTGACTGATTTTTGAAAATAGATTGCCAAGTTCTTCTTCCTAGTCTGTCTAGTACGAAAGCTCTACTGAAACATGTCTACCATGGGTGACCCTGCTGGTATATGAAACACTAATGACATGGCTTCCAGCTTCACAGCAGCACACAACCCACCACAGTGTACAAACTGAAAGACTAATGGTCAGTACCCAACAGCTATTATTTTTGCCTTAAACAACCCCTAACTTGTTAGGTAAGGAGCTCTTGTAGAGTAGTGCTAAAGAATCGGGCTGCAAACCTTAAGGTCAGCAGTTGGAAACTACCAGGTATTCCATGGGAGAAAGATGAGGCTTTCTGCTCCTGTAAATATTTACAGCCTCGGAAACCAAATACTGGGTCACTATGAGTCGGAACCGACTCCACAGCACATAACCACCACCACCAACTTGTTAGGCCACCTTCTCTGGGTCCAAGTTTCCACATTTATGAATAGAAGGTTGGATTAGAAGATTCCTCCAGTCAAATGTTCTTGGTTCAAGAATCTAAGTGTCTTTGTGGGTGGAGTTTGGTTGAAGATTCGACTACTGACCACTGAGGGGGCTTTTCTCACTCCCAGGAGCACCACTGGTTTGTACTAGAGCTAGACCCCACTAAGAGATGGTACTGTGGCTGGGTGCATGGACTCCATGTCTGCTCTTCTTCTTCTCCCAGCGGGAGCCCCTAAAACCTTGGTGGAATTGGCAGGGTGCAGACCTGTTTTTCTGGCTGAAATGCCTTTGTTATGGGACCTGCTTTTCCTCTTGTTCCTCACATTGTTTGGTGGATAAATATATAGAAAAAAAAATCAAAGTGGCTTCTGAGGTGTTTAGGTAGGCTCTGCTGGGAGAACAAAGGAGCTGGCTTGGAGATCAGAGCACTGGGGGCTGTAGGCACTGATTGCAGGGGAGCACCAAGCAGATGGTCCCAGCCCTCAGGGTTCTGCTGTGGTCTCACACTCACATCCGGTCACAGCCCCAAGACTCCTTCCTGACCTGTGACACACGAGTCACCCTTTCAGCATAAGGAAGGAGCTGAGGAGGGGCCAGTTCTGGATAGGAATTTAGGATAGTTGGGTGCCAAACTCAACCCTGCAGATTCCCCACCCAACAATCTTCTCTAGGCTTAGTTTTCTCATTGGTAAAACCAATCTGAAAGGGATATCATGTTCCTGTTCCACTTTTTCTCTCTGCACAGGAAGATAAGTTGGTCTTCCAGTGAATTTGTCCATTCTGGGATCTGCAATGATTGGTTTTAAAAGAAAACCAAACCAATTGCCTTGGAGTCAATTCAGACCCCTGGAAACCCCATGGATTTCATAGTAGAACTGTATTTTGTAGGGTTTTTGTGGCTGTGATCTCTCAGAAGTAGACCTTTTCTTGTGGTTTACAATTAGCCTTTCGATTAACAGCTGAGTACTTAACCTTGTGTTATCTACGAGTACAAGACTAGGCTATGTTGTTGTTAACTGCCATCGAGTCGATTCTATTCATGATGACCACATGTGTGCACAGTAGAAATTCTTCATAGGATTTCCAAGGCCTTTTGGAAGCACATTGCCAGGCAGTTCTTTTGAGGTAGCTCTGTGTGGATTAGAATGGCCAGTCTTTCAACTGGTACTCAAATACTTAATCATTTGTGCCACCAAGGGATGCCTATCACCACAAAACCATTGCCACTGAGTTGATCCCAACTCACAGCGACCTTGTAGGATAGCGTGTAACTGCCCCATAGGGTTTCAAAGGCTATAAATTTTTACAGAAGTAGGTTACCACATCTTTCTCCCACACAGTGGCTGGCTGTTGTATTTGAGTTGCTGACCTTTTGGTTTCATCACTGTGCCACAAGGTCTACTTGTCTATTGTTTCTAGGTGACATCAAGTTGATTCTGACTGGTAGCAACCCTATGCACACAGATGTTGAAATGCATTACCCTCTTATTCCATTGAAACACTAATCTAGGTGTTGCTGCAAATATATTTTATAGATGTGGTTAACATTTCAAATTGGTTGATATTAATTAAAAGAGATTGTCTTTGGTCATCAGGGTGGGCCTCAATACAATCAGCTAAAAGGCCTTAAATGCAAGACTGAGGTTTCCTGAAAAAAAAAGTTTTACCTCAAAACTGTAGCCTCAGCTTCTGCACAAGAGTTTCCAGCCTGGGGTCTGTTCTACGGATTGTGGACTTGTACAGTCATGTAAGCCACATGCTTGAAATAAACCTCTTGCACATACCTGCTCATGTTTGAGTGTATGCACGCACACACACACATACATGCACACACTGGTTCTGTTTCTCTGGAGGACACTCACTGATATATCATCTTTGTGGCTGCTGTTCCTTATACCTGGTTTGCTTGTCCTCTTTCTTTATGAGGCTGACACATCTTCATTCCCTAGTTCTCAGCTTAAATGCCACCTCCATGACCAGTCAAGTTAAAGTATCTTTAATTAGTTGGTGAATAACAGGCATCATGAATTTGTAAATCTCTTCTTAGAGTTCAGTTAGAAAGTTAATTCCATACCATCTTCCCAAGCTTGACTTTCTTTCCTCTTTATTCTCTTGGCTCTTTAACACTTAAATTCTATCTTTTCCTTTCAATCCTATGGAATCAGCTAAAAATACATGCCTCTTTAAGTTAGTAAGGCTTCCTTTAAGCCTTCAAAACCAGACAGCTTAAAAGTCCAGTGTCGCCCTGTGCAAGAGAAAAGGAGACCGAGATTCTAGGTTTGCCCTTCACTTCTTTGCTATGTCACCTTGGGCAACCAAAGAATGTCTTGTTGTCTTAATTTACTCAGCCTTAATGAATGACAGTGCGGAACACTCTGCTCATTATGCATCATTATAATCCTTCTTTTCTTGTGTACCTCTCAGAGTTGTTTTAGGAGTGAAGTGAGAAACTGTGCACTTTGTAAAGCTTAAGTGTATGCAAAGTAGGTGGTGTTTTCATTCATCTCATTATGAATGAATGTATTCAAGTGCAGGCATTAATGCAGAGTTTGAAAAGGCAGCATCATGTCTCCTGATAACCAGGAAGGACATGGAAAGGGCAAGGAGAGATCTGTGACTATGTGTGTTGAGGTCATTTCCCTAAGCATACCATTCGATGCTTGATCACATTGTGGTCTTGAGATGATGCAGTTCACAGACCTTTTGCAAGTGCCCTATGATCTCTGAACCCTTTCTATCAAAACTCTATTGTGTGAGAACACAGATTCCATACCTTGGATCATCAAGTTGCAGACTACTAGAGCCATGAGAGTGCTTAGAATTCACCAAAACTCTTTTAATTCCAGAGGTGTTGGAAACTGGCTGACATCACCCAGTGAATTGATGATGAGGCCAGTAATGAGTACAACAGATCCTCTTGCTCTAGACAAGCCTCAGTTCTGTAGAAATTGCCATGAGTGATTCAATTTCCATTTGTGTATTACTTCTACGAGTTAAGATCCTCCAGTTACCATAAAGGAATACTCACAAAAGTGTACAGATGAAACTTCATTCTAGCATCACTCAAAACATAAAAACAATCAGGAACTGTCTACATTACAATTCATAGCAAGATGCACTGTGGCATAACACACTAAGGGACACTAAGAACAATTAACAAAAGGATGTGGGTGTTTATACAGTAGCCTGGACTGATATTCATGAGCTGTTATTGTCTCATGAGGGCAAAGACAAGTTGCAGCCCCATTATACACAGTATTCTACAGTTTAAAATAAACCCATAAAGATTACACTATATTTTCTGGAAGAACATGCATATATACTTTAAGGCATAAATAAATGGTCTGGAAGGAGCTATGTTTAACTGATTATAACAGTATTAAGCTATGGGTGGGATAAAAGGAGGTGGGGAAGTGACAAGACAACTAGCTTTGAGGAATGGGACCTAAGGGGACATTAGGCTTAGGGAACATGTTTTATTTCATTCCATTAAAAAAAATAAATAAAGTGTATTTGTGAGTTGATGTAAGATTAAAAATTCATGATAATGATAAAAGAATTAGCCTCAGCCTTTATCCAGTCTTTGCTCTGGCTGGCTGGGCTGATCCATAACTAACCTTGAATGAGTCACACTGACTAAAGTAAAGTGCAGTCACATTGCTCCTGGGGCGTCCCATGGTCATTGAAGTCCTCTCTCAGGTCCTGAGTGTGAGCACAGTGTGGCCATAGTCATTGAGTTGCTTCCTGTACCTGACCTGTTGACTCAAATAAGCTCATCATATGGAAGAGGGTACACTACAGAATTGACAAGGAGACATCAAATCTATGGATCTGGAAGCTCTACTTCTAATCTAAACTATTTCTTCCTTCCAGGGGACCTTGGGAAAATCCCTACCATTCTGTCCCTGCCTGCCACTCTGGCCTCCTTTCCAAGCATTCAGCAGATACTACTTGAATTAATGAGGAGTTTCACAGTTTAGAGGATTCAAAGACCTCCAAGATGTTTCCAAGTCTTTACAGTCAAGGGTCCTAATCTTTGAGTCAGACTGGGCTGGATGATGGGCTTAGCCACAGTTTGGTTAAAGTTAAAGTT
>NW_006408575.1:1707613-1711745 GCF_000296735.1 Chrysochloris asiatica | reverse complement strand
CCAACTGCTCCTCGGAAATCCTATACAGGGTTGCTATGGATCGAAATTGACTGGATGGCACTTAACAACAACTACATATCAGTTAGGATTTTTTCCTTCATGTCTTTCTTTCTCATAAAAAATGAAATGCGGAGTGTGTGGCAATACAGTCTCTGGTGCACCGTAATATGGAGACTTTCATGCAAAATTCATGGTGAAATCAAAGTCTGCAGTTTTCACACTGGTTTCTTGGCTCTCTTAGCTTTGACACCTAAGTCCTTCGGCCTTATAGCAGAATGAAGTTCCTGCGTGTCTCATTCTAGGGCTGTACTCTGAATCTGACTATGTGGGCATGCAGAAGACTCCAGAATATTTGTTCCAAAATGCTGAGTTCAGGCATGTGGGACTGAGGTGAGAAGGTGAGCTCTTGGTGTCCCCCCGAGCAGTAAGGAGCCACGTCAGCTTAGTCTCTGGGGCTGGCTCTGATTTCAGCCCTGTGTCTCTACATCTCCTTAGAGAGGTGACTGATCAAGTATCCTCAATTTGGGGGCTGGAGGCCAAAACCATAATAAAGCCTCCTTTTACTGAGTGCTTATTGTGTGACAGACACTGTGCTAAGGTCTTTGTACACATTATCTCAATTAATTTAAAGTCTTCCAAGAGTCCTGTGATATAGGTATGGACAGTACCCCTGTTTTTCAAATAAAGAAACTGAGGGGGCAGAGAGGTTAAATCAAATGTCTCAGTGTACCTAGTGAACCTGGGCTGCCATATAGTCAAGGCTACCAACCGTCTCCTGCTTCTCAGAGTACAAGAGTGTGAAAACTTCACTGACCCACCAGCAGTAGTTCCTGCCCTGGTGGTGCTTGTAGTTGTGTTATGTCTAAGGAAGTTGAAGTAGAGAGATTTGAATATCCTATCCAGTTTCTCCCATCTTGTCATGACAGAACTAACATTAAAACCCAACCATTGGACTCCTAAGCCACTAAATTTTCCTGTCCAATGAAAATCAAGGTCTCTATGGATTTCATTTTGGATGGCTTCCTATAATATTTTTCTTATTTCTGAAAATGGAATGTGAAAATGGAATACTTATTGTGGAAGTGTTCAAATAATCATGCAGTAGTTGTCAAAGATATCACTCAGTATGAGTGGATGGACTAGATCAGGGTTTCTCAACCTTGCCATCAATGGCATTTTGGGCTGGATGATTCTTTGTTGTGAGGGACTTTCCTGTGCCCTATAGGATGTTTAATAGTATCTCTTATAGCTACTCACGAGATGCCAATAGTGCCCATGTTCACAACTCAGTTGTGACAACCAAAAATGTCTCCAGATATTGCCAAATACCTCCTGGGAGGCAAAATGTCTTCTGAATAAGAAACACTAGAATGTTGTTGTTAGGTGCCATAAAGTCGGTACCAACGTATAGCAACCCTACACAAAACAGAACAAAACATTGAACGGTCCTGGGCCAACCTCACAATTGTTGCTTCACATGACCCCATTGCTGCTGCCACTGTGGCAATTCATCTCGATGGGGGTCTTCCTCTTTATCTCTGACCCCGCCTTACCAAACATCATATCCTTCTCCAGTGACTGGTCCCTCCTGCCAATACGTCCAAAGTATGAGATGAAGTCTGGCTATTCTGATTCCCAAGGAACACTCTGGTTGTATTTCTTCCAACACAGATCTATTTGTTCTTTTGACAGCCCATGGTACTTTTACTGTTCTCCTCCCACACCATAACTCAAATGCATCAATTCTTTTACAGTCTTCCTTATTCACTGTTCAACTTTCGCATGCTTATGAGGTTAACAACTAGAATGTTGTTGTTATTGTTAAGTGCCGTTGAGTCAGTTCTGACCCATAGCGACCCTGTATAGGGTTTCTGAGGAGCAGCTGGTGAGCTTGAACATGATGGAGATTAAAACACTCAAAAAATCTGTACTCCAAGCAAATGATAGTATTGCATTCAGGGGACTCTCATCATATTAGATGTTATCCCCCTCCCCAAAACAACAGCAACAAAACCAAACTTATTGCTGATAAGCCTACTCAAAGCAACCCTGTAGGACAGAATAAAATTGCCCCCTATGGTTTCCAAGGCTGTAAATGGTTACACAAGCAAACTGTCACATCTTTCTCCTGTAGAGTGGCTGGTGGGTTCAAATCACCAAACTTTTGGTTAGCAGTTGAATTCTCATTCAGTTCAAATAATCCTTAGAATAACTTAGAAGATGGACAGCCCAGTTTTCTCTCCATCTATGCATGGATCAGTTTCTCCAGGTAAGTATGAGTACTAGGCTTAGTTTATGAACTTTCTGAGAATAATATGTGTATAAACTCTAGACTTATTCTCAATGGAGAGACAGGCTCACACAGTAAAAGGCATGGAATGAAGGGTTGGGCAGTTCCACGGCTCTTATCTCATGCTCACTCAGGGCTTCCTTTCATTGAGAGGAATGACAGTGGGTGAATTGGCTCGGCCTTATCACTCAAAGTGTGATCCATTGACAGCAGACAGCAAATGTGCTGGAGCTTATTAGAAACCTGGGAGCTTATTAGAAACTGCAGAAACTTAGGTCCTACCTCAGACTATTGAATCAGAATCTGCATTTAGATAAGATTTTGAGTTGATTTGTTTGCACTTTAAGGCTTGAGAAATATTGGTCTATGGTATTATAATGCACTTTGAGAGCAGAGAAGAACTTGCTTGTGGTATTTAAATGGTTCACACTCACTCTCATTTTTGCTGACTATGCATGTATTGTTGGAACCTGTAAACTCAGTGTGAATAATAAGCTTGTTTCTCTTGTTTGGTTAATCTCTATACAAATGTGGTTCTGTGTAGGTTTAAAGCACTCTGGGCTTTGTTGTTGTGTTTGTTGAGTCAATTCTAATTCATAGTGAGCCTGGAGATAGGAGTAGTAGTGCCCAATTGGATTTCCTAGCCTGTTAATCTTCACAAAGCAGATGAGCAGGGCTTTTCTCCTGCTGAGTTGCTGGTGAGTTCAAACTCTTAACCTTTTCCAGCTGAGTGTTTAACCAAGTGCTTAACCATTGTACCACCCTAGCTCCTTTCCTGGACTTTATTATTAAGACAATACTGCATGGTGGCTCTGTACAATAAGCACTGAACTGTGCACCACAAGGTCAATGGCTCGAGCCTACCAGTTGCTCCTCAAGAGAAAGATGAGGCTTTCTGCTTCTGCAAAGATTTGCAACTTCAGAAACCCTGTACAAGGAAGCTATGAATCAGAACCTACTTGATGGAACTTAACAGCAACAATAGTGCTGAAGTGAATGTGAGGAGTAGGAGTTAAAGTTGTGCTGTGGGGTATGTATGTATGTGTGTGTTCTGGTTCATGTTCTCTTGCACATTTCAAGTGAAACTATGGTATGTGATTTCTCCCCGCTTACTCCTCTTCCTTCTGGAATGTGGGGGAAAACCCATCTGATAATTACTAGCAACTATTGGCAATAGCACTGTGGAGACTTGTCTCAGACACTTCCAAAATGGCAGGACCAATATCAACTTCATAGGTGTTCAAGGGTGTAATGAGACAATGACTTCATCAAGAGAAAACTTCACCCAGCGAGAGCTCCTGTACAGTTATAGGTTATTACCTGTGATGGGTCAACCATTAAGCAATCAAAGGGTTAACCACAGACCATAGTCTCTGAAGCTCAAATGTGCTGCCTCCTGCTGGCTAAAGCTTTTAGTTAACATTGTTATTGCTAAGTGTCATCAAATAGGGTTTCTAAGGAGCCACTGGTGGGTTTCAACAACTGACCTTTATGTTAGGAGTCCAGTGCTTATCCTACAGCATCATATTATGGGTCAAAAGATTAAGGAAGGAAAACTGGGCATTGAGACTTCTGAATTCTATAACTTGATCTTATCTCTGTGAAACATTCCCTTCGTCAATATTTTCAAAACTTCAGAATCACCAGAATAACCTAGGAAGCATATAATACAATTTCCAAGGACCCAATGCACAGTGCATCTGATTCACAATGTAGGAATAAGCTCTGGTGGTGGTTATGTGCCGTGGAGTCGGAACTGACTCATAGCGACCCTGTACAGGGTTTCCGAGGCGGTAAATCTTTACCGGAGCAGAAAGCCTCATCTTTCTCCTGCAGAACAGC
>NW_006408575.1:1705571-1706893 GCF_000296735.1 Chrysochloris asiatica | reverse complement strand
AAAGACCTGGAGTTAGAAAACCAAAAGGGAAGAACACATTCAGCATTCCTCAACCTGAAAGAACTGAAGAAAAATTCAAGCCTTGACTGGCAGTATGGAAGGATTCTATGGACAAAATATTGAATGATGAAAAATGCCTCAATTTCAAGAGGCACCATATGACCAAGACTCAGTGTTGCTAAAGGAAGAAGTCCAATCTGCACTGAAGGCATTCCCAAAAAACAAGTCTCCAGAAATTGGGGGAATACCATTTGGAATCTTTCAACAAACTAATGGAGAAATGAAGCACTCACTCATCTATGCCAAGAAATTTGGAAGACAACTACCTGGCCACCCAATTGGAAGATATCTTTATTTGTGTCCATTCCAAAGAGAGATGACACAATGAAATGTGTAAACCATCAAACAGTATCATTAATATCACATGCAAGTGAAAGTTTTATAAAGATAATTAAAAAACAGTATATTAACAGGGAACTGACAGAAATTCAAGTTAGATTCAGAAGAGGACATGGAACTAGAGATATCATTATTGATGTCAGATGAATCTTGGCTGAAAGCAGAGAATACCAGAAAGATGTTTACTTGAGCTTTATTGAGTATGCAAAGGCTTTTGACTGTGTAAATCATTACAAGCTTTGGATAACATTGTGAAGATTGGTTATTACAGAGCACTTAATTGTGTTCATGAGAAGCCTGAACCTAGACCAAGAGCCAGATGTTTGAAAAGAACAAGGGTTTACTAAATGGTTTAAAATCAGGAAAGGTGTGCACCAAGGTTGCATTTTTCACCATACTTATTCAATCTGAAGGCTGAGAATATAATCTGGGAAATTGGATTATATGAAGAATAACATGACATCAGGATTGGAAGAATGTTGGGGACCACAAAGCACTGAGACGTTGAGGCCCTGTGTCATGGACAAAAATCCTACACGATGGCCCCACTCAGGATGGCTAGCCAGGGACCCTGAGGGCCAAAGGAAGTGACCTCCTGATGTGCCGGGTTCATTGTTTTTTGCAAACTCACTGGTGGGCTACCTCTGTATACTTTTCTTTGGTCTTATTTTTCATTCTATGCTTCTAACTCCAATAATTGTAGCTTCTGAGAAAATGGTTTCTTATGTGCCTCTCTTAATGTCTCCACTGTGTTGGCAGTGCGTAGGGTCCTGGGAACAAATCTCTCTGAGGAACAAGCTCTGACCACCTGGCAAGCATGGCAAAACTGTTCTTTATCAAGTTATTCAGTTGTTGTTGTTGTTGTCAGGTGCCATCGAGTTGGCACTCATAATGACCCCATGCACAGTAGAACAAAACAATGT
>NW_006408575.1:1696487-1704156 GCF_000296735.1 Chrysochloris asiatica | reverse complement strand
TGTGTAAAATCCCTCCCTGAAATAAAAGACGGATGCAGATTGAATCCTGCATGCATAACTGCCTGCAGTGCGATGCTGCCTGCCATGCAGGGTCTGCCTGCCAGTTTTGCATCCACTCTGGTCTCGGAGTGTTTCTTCGTCTCTCTCGTCGCGTCTTTGTTTATATTCTTTCTCTATCTCTTTCGCCGCCATATCTCCCTACTCCCTACTTCATGAACCAAACTTCCCAATCAAGGCAGGTCCCCGACAGAAGAAGGCTCATTAACAACGTGCAATAGGCAAACAGTAAGGTCAGCGGTTCAAGCTCACCAGCTGTTCCTCGGAAACCCTGTAAGTATGGGTCACTATGAGTTGGAACCAACTTGATGGCACTTAACAACAACAACAATAACATTTAGGGGCAAAGCCCAGGAATCTGCATTCTGATAAATCTGTCCAAGTGAGTCTCAAGTGCAGCTGGGTGTCAGAAGCACTGACCCATATTGTGCTTCTTAAAGTATGGCCCTGGGGCCATCTCCAGAGATCATTGTGGGTTACATATAGTAAGTGAGTGGGTCCAGGTGGCATAGTGGGTTAAGTGATGGACAGCTAACTGTGAGGCTGCTGGTTTAAACCCACCAGTCTCTCCATGGAAATAAGATGGGGCTGTCTGCTCCCATAAAGATTTACACTCTTGGAAACCCTGTGGAGCCGTTCCACTCTCTCCTGAAGGGTTGCTATGAATTGGAATGGGTTTTTAAATAGTAAGTGAAATGAGGAAAGGGCTAACAACTCCAGGTTGTGTATTAGATAGCCAATCTGTAGGCGACTGGATTCAGAACTGGGCAAGATGAACTTATCCAATATCTTCAAGACATGGAGAGTGTGGGAACTCAGATCTACATTAAATACAGGTGAAGGGAAAGGACTGAGGAGGAAATGTTTGATTTACCTAATGGCACCCACTGAAACATATACATGAAAACACCCTGAAAAAGAAACAGAGATACCTATATTCTTCCTTATCATTAAAATGGGTTCATTTAGAATATGCATCCAATTACCATATTGATGAAAATAATTGTATATAATTTTCTTTTTTCTTCCTAAGTAAACAGCTTTCAAAACTCAACTCTATAGAAAATACTGTCCAGTTGAGAAGCAAGAGGAGAGAAATGGAGCCAAATTGTTCTTGGTCTGAAGCAATGGGAAAGAATCTTTCTGATGACAAAGAGGACAGGCAGATCTTGTTGGACTTGGATATATTTCCTTGCAGGCTTTCTGACTGGAACTGAGATTTAATCTTTCTCACCATTGCCAGACACATTCTGCTCACCTGGATGCCTCTCACTCCACCCAGTCCTGCAAGTTATAGATGTGGTGACAGAGGCTAAAACCAGCACAAACAAGACCAGAATACATGCAAATGTGCCTACACATGTGTGCACATGTGCACATATGGGTGCACACACATGCTTGTGCAATTTTGCATAAGTAAAAAACAGACAAGTCTGTAAATCCTTCTTTTAAAACCTTACAGCTATTCTGTGAGATAGGTTTCTTTATTACCTCCATTTAATAATGTATTTTTATTTTTAGCATAGGAGTAAATGTGCCTAAGAGAAAATAGCGTGAAACAGTGCTCAGATTTGAACTGAGGGATGCTGACTATAAATCTAATGATTCTATTTATTTTTAAGAGCACACTGAATTGAGAGCAAAGGTTTTACTATTCTATTGGCCAACAGCTTATCTTGTCAGCTCTGTCCAAACCAGAATACAAGTCGAAGGACTGAGTCGGGGTCAGGTTGGAGGGATGCATCCCTTTGTGTAGTATGTGATCTATTCTTGTTTAGAAAGATGCTCTTGCTGCTATCCTCTGGAGCACAGAGTGTGAATGGGAAGTTGGAGGGGGGCAATATGTGGTTATTTAATTAACTGACTCTCAACAGGGACATGGACTAGATGGAAACTTATGACCAAGTTGAGGACAGCGTGATGACACTCATAGAAAATGATGCAGAGAATCTCATGGAATGGACCCCAGAGTCTCCACTTGAGTTGTAACTGGCTACAGGCTGTGCTCAGTGGGGTCATCGGGACTCCATGGTACTTATGGAATCTTCAGTTGCTGCTGCTGTTGTTGTTGTTAGGTGCCATCGAGTAGGTACTGACTCATAGTGACTCTATGCACAGCAGAACGAAACACTGCCTGGTCCTGGACCAACCTCACTATTGTTGCCACGCTTGAGTCCATTGATGCTGCCACTTGGCCAATCCATCTCATTAGGGGTCTTCTTCTTTTTCTCTGACCCTCCACCTTATCAAATATGATGTCCTTCTCCAGTGAAGTATGAGAGACAAAGTATGAGATGAAGTATGAGAGACGAGGTATGATGTCTGAAGTATGAGAGACGAAGTATGGCCATGCTGGCCTCCAAGGAGCACTCAGACTGCATTTCTTCCAACACAGGTCTGTTTGTTCTTTTGGCAGCCCCTAACACTTTTAATATTCTCCTCCAACTCCATAACTCAAAAGCACCAATTCTTCTACGGTCTTCCTTATTCACTGTCCAACCTTTGCATGAATATGAGGTTATTGAAAATACTATGGCTTGGGTCAGGCACACCTTAGTCCTCAAGCTGACATCTTTGCTCTTTAACACTTTAAAAAGGTCTTGTTCAGCAAATTTGCCTAATGCAATATGTCATTTAATTTCTACTACTTCCATGAGTGCTGATAGTTGACCCAAGAAGAATGAAGTCCTTGATAACTTCAATCTTTACTTCGTTGATCAGAATGTTGTTTATTGTTCCAGTGGTGAGGATTTTTGTTTTCTTTACATTGAGATGCTATACTATGTCTGTTGTTGTTGTGAAGTGCCGTTGAGTCGGTTCCGACCCATAGCGACCCTGTACAGGGTTTCCAAGGGTGTAAATCTTTACGGGAGTAGAAAGCCTCATCTTTCTCCCGCGGAGCGGCTGGTAGTTTCGAACTGCTGACCTTAAGGTTTGCAGCCAGATTCGTAACCACTACGCTATCTAGTGCAGATAATATACTGTGACTTAGGTTTCTTCTTCTTTCTTCCACTTTGGACATGATGACTGAAATCAGGAACTGATGTGGGCTTCTTGTGATGCAAAAGATTAGAAGACAACAGCCCAATTTTCCTTCATGAGGTTCTCTGACACACCTGATTATGTGTGAATTTCCCCTCCCACTTTGCTTCTTTCTCCACTTTCTTCTTTTGTGTGATACTGTAGGATAAGCACTGGACACAAGATTGGTTTGAACCATAAAGCTGGTGGTTCAAACTCACCAGCTGCTCTCAGGCACCTTACACAGGGTCACTATGAGTTGGAACTGACTTGATGGCACTTGACAACAATGACACAACCATGAATAAATTATTGTGGTAAAAGTTTCAGATAACTCAGATGTGCTATCACAAAAGGCACTGTGTCTTTTTCCCCTACCCCACCTCTCACTCCCTCACTCAAAGGGCAGGGTTTGTTTCCCTGTTGTGTTCATAGCAGGATTCCTAGCATCCAACACAGAGCCAGCCCCTAGGGGGCGCTCAATGTACACTAATGGAGTGAACAAATGACCCATCTGCATCAGTTGATGGTATTCTTTATCCACAGTCTCATCAATGAGATTCCCACTGTATGAATTGTTCTGCAAGTTTTTTCTTAAATAATATATCTTAGAGATCTTCCCTTCCCTTAACTCTATCTAGACCTGCTTCCTTCTTTTTTACTGCTTTATACATATGCCATCACTATTTGACCCCATTTAAGTTCTTTCCTTTTTTCAAGAGTTTAAGTGAGGCTGCAGTTGTCCTCCTTGAATATGTGTCTTGGTGTCTGGGGTGAATATTTCTACAGGAAAGGGACTTCAAATGGACCTTCTGGATGGAGGGACTGTTCCCTCCTGCCCCATTCACTAGATCAGGTGTCTGAAACCTAATTTTCTCCCAAACTAAGTTGAAATGAGGAGAAATTCTTTTCACTGGGAGTGTCAGGGAGTGTCAGTCCTGGGCTTGTACTTGGCACTCACATACATACACACAAGCAAACGTGCATACACAAACAAACACAGCCACTCCTACCCCAGCCTGTTCACAATAAAACATACTTTTAAAACTCAGATTGATTAGAAGTTGGAT
This sequence comes from Chrysochloris asiatica, assembly GCF_000296735.1. Taxonomy (NCBI): domain Eukaryota; kingdom Metazoa; phylum Chordata; class Mammalia; order Afrosoricida; family Chrysochloridae; genus Chrysochloris; species Chrysochloris asiatica. Next base: position 1,700,008 of record NW_006408575.1, on the reverse strand, counting down.
GTTTTGTGGAAAGCACTTTGAATTGTGGATTCTGAGATTTGAGTTCTAATACAGACTTTGTCACAAAAGTACTTCAGAGTGTTGGACTAATGACTTAACCTCTGTAAACTTCAATTTCCTCAATAGGTTTGGGAAGAATGAAGAGTAGAGGAATAGTTGTTGTGTGCTGTGGAGTTGATTCCAACTCATAAAAACCAACTGCTGTTGAACTGATTTCAACTCATAGTGATCCTATAAAACAGAATAGAATGGTCCCATAGGGTTTAGGGAAGCAGTCTGCCTCATCTTTTTCATATGAAGTAGCTGGTTGGTTTGAACTGCTGACCTTTTGGTTAGCAACCCAATGCCTAACTCACTGTGTTAGGGCTCCTTATTCTGACTCATAGCAACCCTATATGGCATGGCAGAATGGTCCCAGGGGATTTCTTCTAGGCTTACAGTAGTAGATCTTCAGTAGGGTTTTTCTCCCTTAGAGAAGATGGTGGGTTCACGTTGCCAACATTTTGTCTAGTAGTTGAGTGCTTAATCACTATACCACCAGGGCTTCTTATAGAGGGGTAGGCACATCACTATTTAAGGACACTTTCAATGCTAACCTATCAGGGAGGGGCTTAGGCTGCCTGTGCTTGGCCCCAGTTTTGTGTGGGAGCCAAGAATAGAGAACTGATGTTTTGGAAAGTGCAGTCAGCCTTACTGGGAAGGCCAGAGCCAGCAGCTGGTGACTTCTGCCCCAGTAATCAGCACATTCCTCCCCCATCTCCTGTCCTGGAGCTTCTGATGCAGCCAGCTCCTCAGCTGACCCCTGACAAAGGCCCATTCCCCATTCTGTGAAAGGAAAGTACAGAGAAAGCCAATACCTGTGGCCTGGTAATCTGCACCTTTTGATGGCTGCCAGGTACCACCAACCACTGATGTCTGATTTTGTCTTTATGACAGAATGTTGGACAGTACACAGGGTGATGAGGACAAAGGCCTAGAGTTCCACTGCTGGGGTTCAAATCCCCACTCTGTTACAGTCTGTCAACTGAGGCAAATCACTCAAATTCTTTATTTTCTTATTTGTACACTGGGGCTAATGGTAGAATAGCTCTTACAGGTGTTGTAAGGAATAAATAAAGGTGTTTTCCATTGAGTACATAACTAGCAAACAATAAGTGTTTCATTATTATTATAGTATTTAGTTAGAATGGGACAGAGCCCCTAAACCAAAAAGGCAGTCAACAAATGTTGAGTGAATATATACATGCATGAATGACTGGAAGCAAGAAATCAGGTTCTATTTGCATTTTGATTGTGACTTCCCTTTAAATCAAATTCTATAGTTCTAGAAAATAGGAATAAAACCATGAGCAAAACAATAAAAATTTTCTACTCTTATAAAACTTATGTTCTAGTTGTTGTTGTTAGGTTCCATTGAGTCAGTACCCACTCATAGCGACCCTATGAACAAAGGGACAAAACACTGCTAAGTTGTAAACACCCATTGAAAATTGGATCATGGAATGTATGAAGTATGAATCTTGGAAAATTGGAAGTTGTCAAAAATGAAATGGAATGCATAAACATTGATATCTTAAGCATTAGTGAGCTAAAATTGAATCTGACAACCACATGGTTTACTATGCTGGGAATGACAAATTGAAGAGGAATGGTGTTGCATTCATTGTCAAAAAGAACATATGCAGATCAGTCATTAGGTACAATGCTGTCTGTGATAGGATAATATCCATGTGCTTACAAAGAAGACCAGTTAATATCACTATTATTCAAATTTATGCACTAACCATTAAAGCCAGTGAGGATGAAATAGAAAAATTCTACCAACTTATTCAATCTGAAATCGATCAAACATGAAATCTAGATGTATTGATCATTACTGCTGATTGGAATGCAAAGGTTGGGAGCAAAGAGGAAGGATCAGTAGTTGGAAAATATGTCCTTGGTGATAGAAACGATGCTGGAGAAAGCATGATAGAATTCTTCAAAACCAATGATTTGTTCATTTCAAATACCTTCTTTAGACAGCATACACGTGGACTTTACCAGATGGAATACCTAGAAACTAAATTGACTACATCTGTGGAAAGAGACGTTGGAAAAGTTCCATATCATCAGTGAAAACAAGGCTAGGGGTAGACTTGTGGAACAAACCATCAATTACTCATATGCAAATTCAAACTGAAGCTGAAGAAAATGAAAATGAGTCCACAAAAGCCAAAATATGACCTTGAATATATCCCACCTTGTCGAGGTTGTATGTCGGGGTCCCACCTCGACAAGGAAGTGTGGGTGTCACGAAGAAAGGAGATCTGGCTGCGAAAGTGATAGAGAAAGAGAGAGACAAAATATATACAAAAAAGACAGCCACACAGATATGATGCAAGCTGGCAGGTAGACAGATCTGCAAACATATTGCCAAGCATTGCCCAGCATTGCATGCAGAACTCATTTGACCTCAGCCTTTTATTCTCTTTTTTAGGGAGGGATTTGTTACAAAGGAAGGATGTAATTCACAAAGGGAGGATGTCACAAAGGGAGGATGTGATTAAGACAAGATACGGAACTGAAATGTGATTAATCATTCATAATAGGACATAATGATTCACAGAAACAACTTTTAAGATATTTTCATAGTTTTTTCTTAACAATCTAACATTTTTATTTTTACAGAAAAAAGGTTCAATCAAGCTGTTATAGATTAACTTTTAGGCTTAAATGATCTAGGGTAGCGACGTGCGGTTTCTTAAGGATACATAACATAAAGCAATGTTCCTGAAAGGAGCCAAGCTGTCTCTGTACACTTTGCAAACTTTTGTTTGTGAGCAAGATCTCAGGCACCGGGCTTCATTTATCTATACCTAAAATGCTACATTGGTCTTGATATTCCTATATACTTTCAGGAGGAAGGAGAACATCTGGCTTAAACTGATTATATTCAGAGGTGATTTAATGGGGCTGCCACTGATCAACCCAGGGTCTGCGTATGCTGTCCCCAGCATCACCTGAATTTAGAAATCATCTGAAGAACAGACTTGATATATTAAACACTAAAGACCGAGGCGGTGGAAGGAGGGATATCATTGCTGATGGATCTTGGCTGAAAACAGAGAATATCAGAAAGATGTTTACCTGAGCTTTATTGACTACACAAAGGCTTTTGATTGTGTGGATCATGACAAGCTATGGACAACCTTGCAAATTAGGAGTATTCCTGACCACTTCCTTGTGTTCATGAGGACTCTATACCTGGACCAAGAAGCAGTTGTTCAAACAGAACATGGGAACACTAAATGGCTTAAAATTAAAAAAGGTGTGCAATAGGGTTGTATTCTTTCACCATACTTATTCAACCTATGCTGAGCAAATGATATGAGAATCTGCGTTCTATGAAGAAAAACGTGGCATCAGGTTTGGAGGAAGACTCATCAACAACCTTCAATATGCAGATGATACAACCTTGCTTGCTGATAGTGAAAAGGACTTAAAACATTTACTGATGAAGATCAAAGAGCACAGCCTTC
>NW_006408575.1:1678671-1696145 GCF_000296735.1 Chrysochloris asiatica | reverse complement strand
AGCCAGAGTGCTCCTTAGAGGGCAAGATGGCCAAACTTCATCTCTCATACTTCGGATATATTGTCAGGAGGGACCAGTCACTGGAGAAGGATGTCATGTTTGGTAAGGTGGATGGTCAGAGAAAAAGAGGAAGACTCCCCCTACCCCAATGAGATGGATTAGCCAAGTGGCAGAATTGATGGACTCAAGCGTGGCAACAATAGTGAGGGTGGCCCAGAATCGGGCAGTGTTTCATTCTGCTGTGCATAAGGTCGCTATGGGTGGGTATGGACTCCATGGCACCTAACAATAACAAGCTTCCATGAGTGTTGATGGTTGATGTAAGAAAATGAAATATTTGACAACTTCAATCTGTTCTCCATTTATCTTGATTTTAGATATTGGATCAGTGGTGAGGATTTTTGTTTACTTTATATCCAGGTGCAACCCATATCTAAAGCTGTAGTCTGATCTTTATCAGTAAGTTTTCAAAGTCCTCTATACTGTCAGCAAGAAAGGTTTTATCATCTGAATATCACAGGTTGTTTATGAGTCTTCCTAAAATCCTGATGCCACATTTTCCTTCATATAATCCAGTTTCTCAGATTATTTGCTCAGCACAGAGATTGAACAAGTATGGTGAAAGCATGCAAAACCATACAGTGTCCCCTCGTTCTATTTGAACAACTGCCTGGTGGTCTATGTACAGGTTCCTCATGACCACAATTAAGTGTTCCGTGATTACTCATTCTCCACAATGTTGTCCATTTCCTGTCATGATCCACACAATTAAAAACCTTTGTGTAGTCAATAAAGCACAGGTAAACATCTTTTTGGTGTTCTCTGCTTTCAGCTAAGATCCATATGATATCAGCAATTGTATTCCTCATTCCATGTTCTCTGCTGAATCTGGCTTGAACCTCTGTCAGCTCCCTGTCAATGTACTGTTACAGCCAGTTTTGAATTATCTTTAGCAAAATATTACTTGCATGCAATATTAATGATATTGTCCAATGATTTCCGCATTGGGTTACTTTCTTTTGGAACGGACACAAATATGGATCTCTTCCAATCAGTTGGACAGGTCTTTCAAATTTCTTGGCATAGATAAGTGAGTGCCTCCAGTGCTTCATCAGTTTGTTGAAAGATTTCAATTTGTATTCTATCAATTCCTGGATCCTATTTCTTTATTAATGTCTTTAGTGCACATTGGACTTCTTCCTTCAGTATCATTGGCTGTTGATCATATGCTACCCATTGGAATGGTCGAATATCGACCATTCCTTTTTGATACAGTGACTCTGTGTATTCCTTCCATATTCTTTTGATGCTCTCTGCATCATTCAACATTTTGCCATATAATCCTTCAATATTTCAAGTCGAGGCTTGATTTTATATTTTGTTTCAATTCCCTCAGCTTGAGATATCCTGAGTATATTCTTCCTTTCTGGTTTTGTTAACTCCAGGTCTTTGCACATTTCATTATATCTTTGGACCTTGTCTTCTCTATCTGCCCTTTACAATTTTCTGTTCAGCTCTTTTGCCTCATTTCTTCCATTTGCTTTAAATACTGAGCAAGTTTCATAGTCTCTTCAGATATCCATTTTGACCTCTTCCTTCTTTCCTGTCTTCTTAATGCCCTTTTGTTTTCTTTCTGTATGATATCCTTGATGTCACCTCATAATTCTTCTGGTCTTCAGGCATTAGTGTCTAATTTATCAAACCTTTTTTTTTTTTTTTTTTAAGTTTTTATTGTGAATTGAGTGATAAATGGGGAAACATCAGTTTTACACTCATCCTATCATATTCATTTCATTGCAATGATTACAATCCTCTGCATGCTTCATCATTCAACAGTATTTGCTTCTATTCCCTCTTTGCTTATTTATTTCGGATGTGCACCAAAACACTCAGGAATATACAATCGTTCAAACAGCCAAAGAGCACACCCTACAAGCCTGCCCCCCAGCTACCATCACACATTCCCTCTCCCTCCATGAGTCTAGAGTCCTCAGCTGCTCCATCTCTCTATGTCATCATCTCTGCCTCTATCTCTGGCATTGCTGCTTCTTTGGGTAGGGTCCCACACTTCGCTCCCAGTCTTCTCCCTTGATGGTCCCAGGGTCCTCCTCTCTGGGACTGTAAGATCAGTCACTCACTTATCCATCAGACATTAGCTGAAGAGTTATTTTCTTGGGAAGCATTCCTTGATATCCCTGCCAAGAGGAAATTTCCCATTTCTGGCTCTTCCCTGTTGTAGCCCTACTTCTCAGCTATTGTGCAACTTTTTCTATTGACCTCCAAGTCCCTAATGGATTGTGGGTTCTTGAGGACAGGGCTCTGTTTCCACTCAAAAGCATCACTAGTTTCTAGAACAGAGTAGGTTGCTGTTGGGTCCTGTCAAGTCACCTGACTCATGGTGATCCCAGGTGAAATAGCAGAACTGTAAGGGTTTTCTTGGCTGTAATTCTTACAGAAGGACAGTACCAGGTCTTTCCCCTTCAGAGACACTGGGTGGGTTTGAACTGCCAACCTTTTGGTTAGCAGCCAAGTGCTTAACTGTTGTGCCACCAGAGCTTTGTACAGAATACTTACTCATTTGATATTATTTAAAGAATTGAATTTGTACCTTCATCCAAGATTATATTACATTTTGGTTAAGACTAAGAACTTGTTCAGAGAATAGCATGCAAGGAAGCATTAAATAGTTAAATGGTGGTCTTTAAATCAGTCATCCATCTGTCTGAGCTTATTGGCATTCAGCCCACATTTTTCCCACTTAATTAACAAGATCTCGTGGTGGCTTTTCTGAAGTTCACTCACTATGCCAGTTGCATTCTCCTCCTCTCCCACCAATCCTAAAGGAAATGAGGTTAGTGTTATGTGACTGGATTTCACATGTGTAGCCTTAATACATTTTGTCCTATTTCCTCTCATCTGTAAACTGCCTGGATTACCTCAGGCAATTTTCCAGATTCCTTCTGACAGAATCTTGGGAGCTGGGGGCTGACACTTCCACCAGAAAGGAGTTGGCTTATTGATGTTGCTGGTTGAGATTGGACACTGTACCTACAGTTCCAGTTCCATCCAGGAAGGTGTCGACAAAGAGTAGCTAGCTGGAGAATCACTTTCCCAGGGTTGGAAAGCGAGTCTGTGAGGGCAAAGTCACTCAGAGAGCAGAACAGCAGCCTTAATTCCTGGGATGATCTCAGAACTCCTTCCTCATCCTGGTGCCTCCTCTCTCCATTTCTCTGCCCTCTCAAGAGTCAAACCATGTTTCCCAATCCTAGAATGCAGGGAATGTGACTCAACCTGATTGCATGAAGCCATCCACAGAAGGGCATGCAGGAGCACTGCTTTCTGCTTAGAGGTCCTACAGTGCAAGAACTCTCAGGTCAGTGGACTGGACTAGGATCTCTCTTCCAACCCTCCCAGGCCTTCCATTCCAGCTGATATCAAAGTCTGCACTGTGCATAGAGTGGGGCCTTGGTCCTCATGTGCCCAGGAGGCAGGAGGCAGACTGTGGCGGGAGAGGGTAATGTAAGAAGGGTTTAGTGTTTGATGCTTTGGTCCAGCACTATTCTGGATCTTTTCCAATAAAGGGCTTTTGGTTTCATTAATGTTTTCTATTTTTTGTTCAGTTCCTATTTGATTTTTGCCCTTCTATTTACTATTTTACTTCTGTCGAATTTAATTTGACCTTCCTTTTTCTTTCTTTCTTTTTTTTCTTAAAGAGGAAGCTTAGATCATTGTTTCAAAATTCTTCTAAGCATTTGAGAGTATAAAGTTCTCTTTAACCACTAGGTTTGCTGTATCCCCCAAATTTTGGGGTGTTGTATTTTGGTTTCATTGCACTGAACTAAAGGAGTCTTCTTGTTACTAACAAGGTTCATTCTGTGTTTGTACATCATTAAATGGAATTTGTAGGAGAGTTTGAACAGGTGCATAAGGTCCTTATTGAGCCTTCTTTTAGTGCAAGAAAAAGTTGGAAACCTTTACGGTGATTTAACAGCTGCACTTGTAGTAAGTGAAGGTGATTGTAAAGAAGAAATTGTTGAGAATTGGGATTGGTTTAATCCTTTCAAACTCAGGATAAGTTTTGTTGTTGTTGTTAGGTGCCATCAAATTGGTTCCAACTTACAGTGACCTGATGCACAACAGAACAAAACACTGCCCAGTCCTGTGCTGTCCTCACAATTGTTGCGTTTGAGCCCATTACTGCTGCCACTGTGCCAATCCATCTTGTTGGGGGTCTTCTCTTTTTTGCTGACCCTCCACTTTACCAAGCATGATGTCCTTCTGATAATATGTTCAAAATGTGAGAAACAAAGTCTCACTGTCCTAGCTCTAAGGAGCATTCTGGTTGTACTTCTTCCAACAGATTTGTTTGTTCTTTTGACAGTCCATGGTACTTTCAATATTCTCCATGACTCAAGTGCATCAGTTCTTCTGTGGTCTTCCTTATTCACTGTCCAGCTTTCACATGCATGAGGTAACTTAAAATACCATGGCTTGGGTCAGGCACACCTGAGTCCTCACACTGACATTTTTGCTCTTCAACACTTTAAAAAGGTCTTGTGCAGCAGCTTGACTGCTGCTTCCATGAGTGTTGAAAATGGATCCAAGCAAAGTGAAGTCTTTTTGCTCTTTTACTTCCATATTTTCTCCATTTATCATGATGTTCAAATTTTATGATATTGTTTCATTGGTGAGGATTTTTGTTTTCTCTACATTGAGTTGCAAGCCATACTGAATTCTGTGGTCTTTGAACTTCATTAGGAGGTATTGTAAGTCCTCTTTGCTTTCAGGAAGTAAGGTTATATCATATGCATATGGCAGGTGGCTAACAAGTCTTTCTCCTATCATGATGCCACATTCTTCATCATATAATCCAGCTGCTCGGATTAGTTGTTCAGTGTAAAGATTGAATGGACTCCTGGTGGGGCGCTGTAGGATCAGCACTGGACTACAAACCAAAATATTAGCAGTTCAAACCCACCTGCTCCTTGGAAATCCTATACAGGGTTACTATGAGTCAGAACTGACTTGACAGCACTTAACTATAACAACAACAACAAAGATTGAATAAGTATGGTGAAAGAATACAACCCTGGCACCTTTCCTGATTTTAAACCATTCAGTGTCTCCTTGTTCTCTTCAGATGACTGCCTCTTGGTCTATGTACAGATTCCTCATTAGCACAGTTAAGAGTTCCAGAATACTCATACTTCAAAATGTTGTCCATAGCTTGTCATGATCCAAACAATTGAATGCTTTTGCATAGTCAATAAAGCACAGGTAAACATCTTTCTTGTATTCTCTCCTTTCAGTCAAGATCCATCTGACATCAGTAATATTATCCCTGGTTCCACATCCTCTTTTGAATCTGGCTTTAGTTTCTGTCAGTGCCCTGTCAGTGTGCGGTTGCAGATATTTTTTAATTATCTTTAGCAAAATTTCACTTGCATGTGATGTTAGTTCATTCACGTCATCATGGTCGACTGCTTTGAGGAGGAAGCTCTTTGCCAGTTGTATTTTGCGTGCCTTCCAACCTGAGGGGCTCATCTTCTGGCACTATATCTGACAACATTATGGCATTATTCACAATATTTCAATATTCAATATTCTGGTGCTATCTGACAGTGTTCCACTGCTATTCAAAAGATTTTCAGTGGCTAAACTTTCAGAAGTAGTAGTCCGTCTCTCATTTTTCCTAGTCTGTCTGCTACTCAGCTGAAACTTGCCCACCATGGGCGATCTTTCTGGTATTTTAATTACTGATAGCATATCTTGCAGCATCCCAGCCACCACAGTATAACAAACTGACAGAAGGGTGGTGGGAGGGCAAGTTGACATAGCATTAAAGGGCAAGTAGGAGTTTTTCATATAACCTTTCATAGCTCCAGAAATACCTTATCTTCTCACTTCCCTTTTGATTTTCTTTTGTCTGAGTTATGATTTTTTTCTTCCTGAGTTTTTAGGAGTGTTTTGTTCAATGTTCACATATTTTATGTATTTCTGTTATGACTTATGGTTTATTAAAATAATAAATAAGATAACATATTTTGCATTATTTCAATGTTTCAGATTTTCTTGACATTTGTTGTATGTTCTAGCTGGTAAGTAAGTGTTCCATATGTATTTGAGAAGAACATCCATTTATTTATTTATTTTGGTAGATTGTTACATAAATGTCAATTAGGTCAAGTTAATTAAATTTTTTGTTCAAGCCTTCTATACCTATATTAGTTACATAGGGCTGCCATAACAAACTTCAACAAACTTGGTAGTTTAAAACAACAGAAATTAATTTTCTTACTGTTCTGCAGGTTAGGCATTTGAAATGGAGGTGCCAGCAGGGACATGCTATCTTTGAAAGCTCTAGGAAAGATTTTTTTTTTTTTTTTAATGTTTTTTTGTGAATTATATGATAGTTTACATGAGAGAACCTCAGTTCCATATTCATTCCATTGTATATCATTACATTGCCATGGTTCCAATCTCCTCCATGCCTTGTCTTCCGACCAAAGGGCATATCCTAGAAGCCCATGCTCTACACTCCCCCCTCCCCCCCCTCAGTCTTCGGCCCACAGTTCCTCTCCCACTCTGGATCCAAAGTCCCCAGCCACTTCATCCCTCTTTGTCATCATCTCTGTCTCCATCTCAGGCATCCCCGATTCTCTGGGTGGGTTCCCATTCTCGGTTCTTATCCGTTGGTGGTCCCAGAGACCTCCGCTCTAGGAAAGAATTGTTTATTGCTGTTTTCTAACTTCTGGTAGCTCCTGATAGTCTGTAGTGTTCCTTTACTTGTAGTTACATTAACCCAATCTTTGCCTCCATCACTGCATGGCTAAACATGATCTTACTATATAATCCAGCAATTGTGCTTCTAAGTAATTCTCCAAATGAATTGAAAATTTAAGTCCATATGAAAGCCTGCATGTGAATTATTATAGTAGCTTTATTCATAACTTCCCAAAATTGGAATAAAAAACATGTTCTTCAATAGGTGAATGGATAATATAGCCACACACTAGGATATTATTCAATAATAAAAGGAAATGAACTAGCTAGTCACGACATGAAAGAGATTTAAATGCTTATCACTAAACAAAATAAGCCAGACTGCTAAATCTACCTAACATATGATTCCAACTATGTGACAGTTGGGAACAGGCAAAACTATAAAGACAAACAAAACAAAAGGAACATTTTTGCTTGTCAGGACCTCGGGGTGAAAGGTGAACATGTGACACAAGGGATTTTCAGGGCAGTGAAACACTTCTCTACATTAATGTCATGGTGGATATACAACATTATGCAGCCTAATTGCCTAGTGCAATATATTGTTGAATATCTTGACTGTGGATCCAGTCAAGAAATTGACAACTTGAATCTTTTCTCCATTTATCATGACACTATTTATTGTGTGGGTTGTAAAGTCATTTGAACTGCAAGGTTGGTGATTCAAGCTCACCAGCTGCTCCTTGGAAACCCTACACGGGGTCATTATGGGTCGGAATCGACTTGATGGCACTTTGCAACAACAACAACAACATTTATTGTGAGATCCAGTTTTGAGGATTTTTGTTTTCTTTACATTGAGGTGTAATCCATACTGAAGGTTGGAGTGTTTCATCTTGATCAATAAGCAAGCAAGCAAGGTTGTATCATCTGCATGTCTCAGGTTGTTAATGAGTCTTCCTCCAATCCTGATGCCACATTGTTCTTCATATAACCCTGCTTCTCAGGTTATTTGATCAGCATACTGACTGAGTGAGTATGGTGAAAGAACACACACCTTTCCTGATTTTAAACTACTCAGTGGACCCTTGTTATCCAAAGCTTGTCATGATCCACACACTCAAAAGCCTTTGCAAATCAATAAAGCACAAGTAAACATTTTTCTGGTATTCTACATTTTCAACCAAGATCCATCTGACATCAGCAATGATATCCCTTGTTCCACGTCCTCTTCTTATCTGGGTTGAGTTTCTGGCAGTTCCCTGTCGATGCATTGTTGTAGCAGTTTTTGAATTATCTTCAGCAAAGTTTTACTTGCATATGATACAGGGTATTCAAATTGAAAAATCAGAAAATATTTGGAGACTTACTCTTTTTGATTTCAAGCCTTCTTAAAAAGCCACAGTATTAAGACACTGTGGTTGTTGTTGTTATGTGCCGTGGAGTCGGTTCTGACTCATAGTGACCCTGTACAGGGTTTCTGAGGCTGTAAATCTTTATGGGAGCAGAAAGCCTCATCTTTCTCTCACGGAACAGCTGGTAGTTTTGAACTGCTGACCTGACGGTTCACAGCCCGATTCATAAGGACTACACTACCAGAACTCCTAAGACACTGTAGTATTGGCACATAAAAACCAAAACCCACTGCCATTAAGTCTGTTCTGACTCAGTGATCCTATATAGAGTATCCAAGATTGTAAATTTTTACAGGAGCAGAAAGCTTAATCTTTCTCTCAGGGAGAGACTGGTGAGTTTGAACTGCTGACCTTGTGGTTAGCAGTTTAAAGCTTATCCTACCATGCCACCAAGGTTCTTTGTGGTACTGGCACAAGAGTGCACAAATAAATCAGTCAAGCAGCATAGACAGTCTGGAAATGGTCCCATTCTTTTTTCATTCTTGTGTGTTTATCTTTGTGAAAACTTTCAGTAGTATATTCCTACAGGTTAGAATTTTGGGTCAAAGGGGAGACACATTAAAATTTTGATAAATCTTATCAAATTGCCTTCCAGATTTCCATCTATAATGTAAGAGTAACAGTACCCATGCCTTATCTCACACTTGATATTATCAATCTTTTAAATCTTCTCTAATCTGATAAGAGAATAATGATACTCCATTGGATTTTCAATTTCATCTCTCTGATTGCAAGTGCAATTGAACAGACATTCGAATGTCTGTTTGTCATTTGTATTTATTTATAAATTACCTGCTCACATCTTTTGCAAAAATTTCTATCTGGATTTCTTTTTTTGTTTGTTTGTTTAATTGATATGCAGAGACCCTTTTGATTGTATAGAAATTAATATATATCAGGGAGCACAAGGGCTCCATATGATAAGCACTGGACTGTGAACCACAAGGTCCTTAGTTCAAACTTACCAGATGCTCCATGGGAGAAAGATTAGGCTTTCTGCTCCCTCTAAGATGTACAGCCTCAGAAACCCTATATAGGGTTGCTATGACTCAGACCTGACTTCATGGCACATAATAACAACAATACTTACAAGTATCTTTGCTAGTTTATCCTTTAACTTTCAACCTTATAATTTTTTTTTAGTGTACAGAATTTTAATCTTTCATCAAGTAAAATCTTTCATTCTTTTTTTCTGGCCATGGTTTTCTATGCTTCTCTATTTGCTTCTAATGCCTTTATGCTTGTGTATCTACATGGAATGTATTTTTGTAGATTGTGTGAAGTTATATGTTGTCAGGTGCCATCGAGTCGGAACCGACTCATAGCGACCCCATGCACAGCAGAACGAAACAATGCTCGATCCTGGGCCAACCTCACCACCGCTGCCACCCCCGAGTCCATCAATGATGCCACCTGGCCGATCCATCTCGTTGGAGGTCTTCCTCTTTTTCTCTGACCCTCCACCCTACCCAGCATGACATCCTTCTCCAAGGATTGTTTCCTCCAGACTACATGTCCAAAGTAGGAGAGACGAAGCTTAGCCATCCTGGCCTCCAAGGAGCACTCTGGCTGCACTTCTTCCAAAACAGATCTATTGGTTCTTTTGGCAGTCCATGGCACCCTCAGTATTCTCCTCCAACACCACAACTCAAAGGCATCAATTCTTCTACGCTCCTCTTTATTCACTGTCCAGCTTTCGCATCCATATGAGGCTATTGAAAACACAATGGCCTGGGTCAGGCGCACCCTAGTCCTCAAGCTGACATCTCTGCTCTTCAATACTTTAAAAAGTTCCTGTACAGCAGATTTGCCCAGTGAAGTTATATGGTAGCTTGTAATACAGAATTTAAATATTAAGAAACAACTTCAGTTTCTCTGCCTGTTTCCATCACAGAGAAGCAGTTGGAGAATATTTAGATGAGCAAATGGAGAATGAGGGAGACAAAGCAAGAGCTCCAAGCATAAAGAAGAGAGCAGACTGGTATGAACTGGGTTAGTCCTAGAAGAGTAGAGAGACAAATTTATGATCTCATATATCCCGTTTTCTTCAAACAGTCCTGGTGTGGCTCTGTAGGATATATACTGGACTTCAAGATCTGTTTGAACTGCAAGGTCGGCAGTTCAAACTCACCTATTACTCCTCAGAAACCCTATGCAGGGTAACTATGAATCAGAACCGACTTAACAGCACTCAACAACAACAACAACACGTAGAACTGAATTCAGCTTTCTCCCATTTTGATAACTCTTTAGGAATCAGATTTCTTATGACACTTTCTTATATTTATGCTGCCTCTTCTCTGCTCATACACGTTTTATTTTTGCTCGTATACTTTCCATAACTACTCATTATTTATAGGATAATATCTAAACTTTTTAGCTTGACACTAAAGGCCTTTTGTAGTCTGCTACCATCTGAACTTTCTAGCTGTATGCATTGTTGTTACCTAGTTTGAGGCTTCTACTTTGGCTGGGCTAATCTACCAACTCACCTCTATGGGGGTCTGGTTCTACCTTACTCTGTGCCTTTGATCATACTTTTTCTTTTCATCTTGGCCCCACTCTTATATTCATCTTTTAACAAAGGTATTAAAGTAATCTAACAGATTAAAGAAAAAACTTAAAAAAAAAAAAAAATCTGAGATGACTGCAGGGAAAAAAGTGAACCCAATCCCTTCCTCACAGCATACAACAAAATGAAAGATAAACCATAAACTTAAATGCAAAATCTAAAGGGATTGTGGTCTTAGAAAAAAAATAGGAGAATATCTTTATGACTTGGTGATAAGGTTTTCTTAGACAAGTCAGAGAAAACAGTAACCAGAGAATATAATGATAAATTAAATTAAATTTAAATGAAAAGCTTTGATTCATCAAAAGACAGCATTGAGTGAGCAGGAAGCAACAAATGAGGAGAAAATATTTTAAAACCACATCTTGAACGAAAGACAACTATTCTGATTATATCACAAACCCCGCAGTACATTGGGCTGCTAACTCCAAGGTCAATGGTTGAAACCCACCAGTCTCTAGTCTGCAGGAAAAAGATAAGATTATCTGTTCCTATAAAGATTGATAGTCCCCCAAACCCTAAGAAGCAGTTCTATTCTGTCCTATAGGGTTGCTGTGAGTCAGAATTGACTTGATGGCTTTGAATATCTCTCATGAAAATTAAGACAAACAACCCAAAATTTTAATGGGCAAAGTATTTGAATAAACACGATATGAATGTTCATATACTTAGTCACACACCCACATAGAGGGTTTTTTTTTTTTTTTTTTTTTAGCAACAAAAGGCAAAGCAGCTAGTTGAGAGGACGGAACAAGTCATGGGCATGATTAATGCTGATGAAAGCTTCAGAGAGGTAAAGCAATGACAGACTGAGGAGAAGTCTTTGGAATCAGCCATTGGAAGGCAGCACAGCGTAGACACGTACAGAGTTTTGAAGTCAGATTGCTTGAAAGATGTTTTAGTGTCGTTAGCTTACTAGCTGTGTGACTTCGGGAAAGTTCATTTGACTCTTATGCCTTGGTTTTCTCATCTGTAAAATGTCGATAATATTAGTTCTTGCTTGTTAGGATTATCATTACTTAAAATGAGCTACAATGAAGCACTTAGAATACTACTGCCTGTCAGTGGGAGAGATCACTATGAATTAGCTTTAATTATTGTTGTAGTTGTTGGTGGTGACTTTTAAGAGACAATTTTAGTTGGATGGTAGGAGAACTGTTAGGTTTTTTTTTTTTTTTCTTTTGAAATTTTTATTGTGACATGTGATAGTTTACATGGGAGAACATCAGCTTTACATTCATCCTATCATTTCTTCATTTCATAGCCATGATTACAATCTCCTCCATGCATCATCGAACAACCAAAGGGTACACCCCACAAGCCTGCCCCTCGGCCGTCAGCACACAGCCCCTCTCCTTCCTTGAGTCTAGAGTCCTCAGCCGCTCCATTTCTCCATGACATCATCTCTTCCTCCATTTCCGGCATCACTGCCTCCCTGAGTAGGGTCCCACACTCTGTTCTTCTCACTTGATGGTCCCAGGGACCTCCACTCCTGGACTGCAAGACCAATCATTTCCCTTCTTTTGTTACAAAACATCTATATTTACATTTCCAATCCTCACAGTCAGTCCTGATAGCAATTATTCACTATTGTACCACAACAGTCCTATCCCCATCTCCTTTCATCAGCCCTGTCCCCACAGATTGGAAACCACTCAGTGGAGATTCTACCATGAAGTGTTAGATTTTTAAATTTGCACTTGGGCAACAATCACCTCCTATGTATGTGAAAGTTGGTCAATGAATAAGGAAGATTGGAGAAGAACTGATGTCTTTGAATTATGATATTTGTGAAAAATTTTGAATATTCCATGAACTCCCAAAAGAACTCATAAATGTGTCAGGGAAAAAGTACATTCAGAATGTTCCTTAGAAGTGAGGATGGTGAAACTTTGCCTCAGGTGCTTTGGACATGGTATCAGGAGGAACAAGTTCTTGAAGAAGGACATCATGTTTGGTAAAGTGGAGGGTACATGAAAATGAGGAAGACCCTCAGTGAGATGGATTGGCTGTAACAGTGGCTGTAACAATGGACTCAAATATAGCAACAGTTGTGAGAATGGTGCAGGAGAGGGCAGTGTTCCGTTCTGTTGTACATAGCATAGGGTGGATGTGAGTTGAAACTGGCATCTAACAATAACAATCTGCCCCTCAGTCAGCATTTCTGTAGAATAATCTCTAAGTTGATAGTTACTATGTGCTCAGAACATACTTGCAACCTTGTTTTTCAGAAGAGAGGTAGATCTAATCAGGTATGAGCTCTTTTTTTTTTTTTTTGTGATGGGATGCATTGGCTATACTGGCACTATAGCATCTTATAACACCACCCCAAATGATAGTACCTCAGTACCACTAAATTGATGTGATGGTCAACATTTCAACTCTCACACTGCAGAACATGATCCTCTGTGTTATGGTGGGTGACTGAGCTTTTCTCCTTAGTTCTTTATTAACCTGCACCTCATCACCTGTAAGGCTTCATGTGCAAGAGACTTAACATTCTATGGAGAAAGGGTGGAAGGAGCAGAGAGCAAAACCGACTCTTTGTCTTCCCCTCAAGCACTCTCTATATTACAGGCACCCCCAAACCACAGCAGATGAGCTCAGATTTTGAGCTCAGAGGAAGTCAGAGAAGCTGGACACAAATGGCGTGGCCACTGGGTGGCACTCTTTGTCTATGTTCCTTTGGTATCAGGTTTCTGAAGATCTGGCATTTGTTAGTCTCCATCTTCTGCATAGAATTCCTCCTTTTGTTGATATTTTATCCTTTATGACCACACCAGAAGTATTGCTATTGTTGTTAAGTGCTGTTGAGTCAATTCCAACCCATAACGACCCTGTATAGGGTTTCCAAGGAGCAGCTGGTGAGCTTGAACCACAGACCTTGCAGTTCACTGAGAGTGAAATCACTCAGCAGCTGACTTCTGATCGACACATGGGAAGAGAACTTGTCTGCAGAAGGCATAAACTCCAGCATCAACAACTGATTTCATAGCAACAACAGCTCAAAACCCAGCTCTTAAAATATTCTGTTTAAGGACATTCTGTTTAAGGACATACGGTCTTGGGTTTGGCCAGAGTGTCTATAAGTTCTTAGATCTTTTGAGAGTGACAAAATACTACGTCTTTACTTTTTCATATCGACATTTAATATATTCGATAACATATATGTGCTATTATATATGTTTTTTTTTTCTTTGTAAATGACTGCCTACCATTGTGATCTGTGCTCTCTTTGTAATCAAGCCTATTCTTTTCTTGCCTACTAACATTTTGCTGCAAGACTAATTTCTGTGCAGTCTGCCTTTTCTCCCAAGTTGTTGTTAAAGTTTTCTCTTTATCATTCATGTTCTACTATTTTACCATGGCATATTTTGTTGTTGTGTGTTGTGAAGTCAGTTACAATGCATAGCAACCCTTTATAGGCCTAGTTTCAGAGGCTGTAAATCTTTATGGGAATCGGAAGTGTCATCTTTCTCCTTAGGATTTGAGTGGCTGGGGGACTCGAGCTGCCAACCTTGTGGTAAGGAGTCTAACACGTAACTCCCTTTACCACCAGTGCTCCTTATGATATACTTAGGCAATTTTATCTTTTTAGAAAAAATTGTCTATTTTCTTCTTCCTAAAAGTAAATCCTTTAATATATATTTCATTAGTGGTATGTGAGATGTACACTCTATCAGTCCTGATTTGTTTTAAATATTTTTTCCCCTAAGTCTTGAATGATAATGTAACTGCCATAAAGTCAGCTCTGGCTGATGGTGACCCCATGTCCAACAGAAGGAAATGTTCCCTGGACCTGTGGCATTTTCAAACTTGGTGTGGACAGTCCATTGTTGGAAGCGTTATGTCTTGAGTGTCTTCCAACCTAAGTAGTTTATCTTCCACTTGTACTGCTCTGTGGGGCATGATTCTGTTGTGATTCATAAGCTTTTCATTGGCTAATTTTCAGAAAGAGATAGCTGGGCCTTTCTTCTTCATCTATCTTAGTCTGAAAACTCCACTGAAACCATGGGTGACTAACCAGGTTTGTGAAACACTGGAGATAGTCTCCAGATCCTAACAACACACAAGCCACCACAGTACTACAAACTGACAGATTGGTGGTGGGATAGTGTTGTTGTTGTTAGGTACTGTGTAGTTGGTACCAACTCATAGTAACCCTGTATTGGGTTTCCAAGGCAGTACATCTTTGCTGGAAAAGACTCATCTTTCTCCAGTGGACTGGTTGGTGAACTTGAATCATAGACCTTGTGGTTCAAAGTCCAGTGCTTATCCTACAGAGTTACCATACTCCTAGATGGTGGGATAGTTTTACCTTATTATTGTTGTTAGGTGCCATCAAATTGGTTCCAACTAATAACAATCCTATGCACAACCGAACAAAATACTGCTTGGTCCTGTGCCATCCTCACAATTGTTGTTATGCGTCACCCATTGCTGCTGCCACTGTGCCAATCCATCTTGTTGGGGGTCTTCCTGTTTTTCACAGATCCTCCACTTTACCAAGCATGATGTCTTTCTCCAGGATATCGTCCCTCTTAATAATATGCAAGAATCATGAAAGACAAAGTCTTATGATCTTGGCTTCCAAGGAGCATTCTGGATGCACTTCTTCCACCACAGATTTGTTTGTTCTTCTGGCAGTCCATGGTGCTTTTAATATTTTTCTCCAACATCATAACTCAAATGCATCAATTCTTCTATGCACTGTTCAGCTTTCACATGCATATAAGGCTACTGAAAATACTGTAGCTTGGATCAGGCACAGCTTAATACTCAAACTGATATCCTTGCTCTTGAACACTTTGAAGAGGTCCTGAGTGACATATTTGTCTAATGCAATATGCCATTTGATTTCTTGACTGCTGCTTCCCTGAGTGTTGATAGTGGATCCACACAAAATGAAGTATTTGACAACTTTAATATTTTCTCCATTTATCATGATGTTATTTATTGGTTCAGTGGTGAGGATTTTTTGTTTTCTTTATACTGAGGTACATAAGTGATCTTCATCACTTTCAGCAAGGAAGGGTATGTTATCTGCATATCACAGGTTGTTAATGAGTCTTCCTCCAATTCTGATACCATGTTCTTCTTCATATAATACAGCTTCTTGGATTATTTGCTCAGCATACCATACAGGTTGTTGTTGTTGTTATGTGCTGTCGAGTCGGTTCCGACCCATAGCGACCCTGCACAGGGTTTCCTAGGGTGTAAATCTTTACATACATACCATACAGGTAAGCATGGTGAAATAATACAACCCTGGCGCACATCTTTCCTGATTTTAAACTATTCAGTGGACCCTTGTTCTGTTTGAAAGATTGCCTCTTGGTCTAGGTATAGGTTCTTCATAAGCACAATGAAAAATATTTTGGAGCACCCATTCTTTGCAATGTTATGCACAGCTTGTCATGATCTACCCAGTCAAAAGTCTTTGCATAGTCAATAAAGTCAGGTGAATATCTTTATGGTATTCTCTGCTATCAGCAAAGGTTCATTTTACATCAGCAATCATAAACCTCATTCTATTTCCTTTTCTAAATTCAACTTGAACCTCTGGCAGCTCCCAGTCAATGTACTGTTGCAGCCAATTTGAACTATCACTAGCAAAACTTCACTTGTATGTGATATTAATGATATTGTCCTATATTTTCTGCACCTCTCCTTAGAATGTTGTTTTAAAAGGGTGTTTGCAATGAATAAGTGAATGGTCTTGCAAAATTCTATCATGTAATCTCCAGCATCATTTCTATCATTAAGGCCATGATTTCCAACTAGTGATCCTTACACTAGGTTTCCAACCTTCACATTCAAACTATTAGTAATTGTCAATAAATTTGGACTGCAAGTGTGATTAATTTCAGACTAAAGTAGTTGGTAGAATTCTTCAATTTCATCATCATTGCCTTTAGTGGTTGGTGTGTAAATTTGAACAATAGTCGCTTTCAACTCAGAGCAATGCTTTATAGAGTTTCTGAGGAGTAACTGGTGGGTTTGTACTGCTGACCTTGTGGTTCACAGTCTAGTGCTGATCTTACAGCACCACATCAAGACTCTGGTCTTTCTTGTAGGCCTATGGATATTATACTATCACAGACACTATTATACTTCAAGATAAATATTGAAATGCTCTTTTTGATGATGAGCATAATGCCTTTCCTCTTCAATTTGTCATTTCCGGTATTTATTGTTTTGTTATTGTTAAGTGCCATCAGATCAGTTCCTACTCATAGTGACCCTGTATAGGGTTTCTGAGGAGCAACTGGTAAGCTTGAACCACTGACCTTGCGGGGTTTTTTTGTTTTTTGTTTGTTTGTTTGTTTGTTTTATTGTGAATTATGTGATATTTTACATGGGAGAATATTAGTTTTACATTCATCATATCGTATATCGTTTCATTGCCATGGTTACAATCCCCTCCATGTACCATCAACCAACCAAAGGGTATATCCTGCAAGCCTGCCCCCGGGTCATCAGCACACAGCCCCGCTCCATCTCTGGCTCTAAAGTCCCCAGATGCTCCATCTCTCCACATCATCATCTCTGCCTCCATCTCTGGCTTCACTGCTTCTCTGGGTAGGATCCTACTCTGCACTCTTCTCCCTTGATGGTCCCAGGGACTTCTGCTCCTAGACTGCAAAGTTAATCACTCCCCTCCTTGCTACAAAACATCTACCTTTGCATTTGCAACCCCCACAATTAGTCCTGATAACAATTATTCACTATTGTATCACAAGAGACCTATCCCCATCTCCTTT
>NW_006408575.1:1668978-1678167 GCF_000296735.1 Chrysochloris asiatica | reverse complement strand
CTTAGCTCACAGCTTCATTGCTGTTTTTCCCTCACTTCCCCTTATCGGTGACGAACGTGATCACCATTCAGAGTGTGTATTCCCATTGAGTCTTAGTCTTGGAAGGGGGTTTACTCTGAGGGGACCCGACCACTTGCTTGATGTCTCCTGGGCGAGCAACTTGCTTATTCTTGTAGTAATCAGTTCGTCTGCCTATATTGTTTTGTATTTTTCCTGTCAGTCTTTCTTTCAAGAAGCATCTTCTGTTCTTCTAGCTGCTCCAGGCTGGTCTGCCTGTCCTTTCAAGTGGAAATTTCCCACCTCAGAAGAGTCTGGATTGGGTTCAGGATTCCCCCTATAGTCTTATGTAATACAGAGGCTCCACAGGAAGCCTCCTTTACTGGGCACGTTGTAGTCCCGTTTTAGGTATGTCAATCAATTATAGGCAGAAGATGGACTTACAAGCTTTCTATGGTGATATTTCTGGCCATTGCTTTCTCTTCTCCTCTAGTATCTATTTTATAATGGTATGCAAGGGAAACTAAGATTCAAGACAGCCAAGCATCTTAACATTATTTCCCCCCTTTGACCTTATGGTTTAAACTGACTGTTCAGTCCAGTGCATTAGCCCACAGCACCATACCAGGTCTCCATCATTTCTGGTATAGTAAAGTACATTAGTTTAGATTAAAAATGGCCAATACCAGTCCATTTCGCTCACTTTTAGCAATCTTTATGTGTTGCATTTAATTTTTGACAACTTCCAATTTTTCTAGATTCCTACTTTGTACGTTCAATGTTCTTATACTAATGGATGTTAACAGCTATTTCTCCTCATTTTGAGTTGTGCCCTGTCAGCTTATAAATGTCCTGAAGGCTTTACTCTATTCTTGTCATCATGGTTAACTTTCCTTTGATGAGACAACTTTTCCCCAGTCGTATTTTAAGTGCCTTCTCACTTCAGGGGCTCATCTTCTGAAACTATATCTGACAATGTTCTAGTGCTATCATTCATAATGTTTTCATTGTCCAGTACTATATATGACAATGGTCCACTCTCCCTATCATACCCATTCAGCTTGTGTATTTATTCATGCAGAATACTTTTGCTCCAGGATTGTTCCCACAGTATTCCTTTACTATGGTTTCTATGTTTGAAAATCCATTGAATCACTTTAACAGGATTATTCTACTTCTTTTTCATTTCTAGTTCTTGCAGTGCTCATTTTAGACATTTCTGTTGCATCTGCTGGTTTTCTCTCTTGGTAATTAAGTTTTCATCATCAACATTTGTTAAAAATGGGCTTCTCATGAACTCTGCACTGTGTCTGAGTCATTATAGAATTTTGCTGTTTTTCTGGAGAATCAACATCCAAGAACCAGTTTTTATTTTTTATTGCTAAATCTTCCCTGGTAGCATAGTGGGTTATGAGTTGGGCTGCTAGCTGCAAGTTTAGCAGTTTTAATCTCCCAGACACTCTGAGGGAGAAAGATAAGACTCTTTGCTCCCATAAAGATTTACAGCCTCAGAAATCCTATACAAGGCCACTATGAATTAGAACTGACTCGACAGCATACAACCATACAACCACCACCACCACCACCAAGGCCTCCTTGAATACTGTGATTCCTGCTTAGTGCAGGCCTTTTCCCACACAAGACCTCAGGCAGATGCAAAGCATCTTCAGAGTCCTGACAAGTGGAAGTAGGTTTCTAACTCTCTCTTTAAAGAAGTAACTATCCTTCTGAACTCTAGGTTTTACTGCAGGGAGTTCAGTTCAGCCCTGCTTCACACAGGCCCAAGGTTACATCTTCCACCTCTGGGAGGTAGTGGATGTCCTGCCCTGCTCTGAGGACCACTATACAACTTGAGGACCCCAAAGGTCTTTGGGCTATCTGTTCTCATTTGCCATTTAGACTTTGGTATCTGGCAACCCAGTAAGATTTATCTTTCTTTAAAGTTGTATTCAAATTTTTATCATTGCCACCTTTTATCCTAATTGATCTTGAGCAATAGAGATTGTGTTTTGGTTTTCTTACCAGCGGTTTCAAATAGGATTCATCTGAGCTTGGGGGGGTGGGTGGATGACAAATGGCAGGACTACAGCCCTATCCTCAACTCCTAACCCCACCTCTACCTTGCTTTAAACATTGCAGCTCTTCTTGTACCTGCTGGTCTACAACAGCCTAGCTGTGTGACTTGGGGTGACTATGTCATCTCTCTGTGCTTCCATGTCTTCATCTGTTGTTATTGTTAAGTACCATGGAGTCGGTTCCAACTCATAGTGACCCTGAACACGGTTTCCGAGGTAGCAAATCTTTACAGGAGCAGAAAGCCTCATCTTTCTCCCACAGAACAGCCGTTAGTTTCGAACTGCCAACCTTGAGGTTAGCAGCCCGATTTGTAACCACTAGGCTACCAGAGGGTGGTAACCACAGGAACCCCCTCACAAAATTGTTGTGAAGATTAAATGACGTTGTTTATAAAATCTATGGCCATACCACCCTGAGCACCCTGATCTCATTTGATCTCAGAAGCTAAGTACTTACATGGAGACTATCTACAGAATATAACTCAGATTAGCACCTGTTTCAAAATAAACACTCAATAGGTCATCATTGTTATTGAATTCTGTTTCAAATTATGTTACTTTAAAAAAAAAATGTGTCTGAAGCAAAAAGAAAATGCTGTTTTACATCTAGAATCATTTAGATGAACTCCAGATTGAAGACTTTTTGAAAGGATCTTCTAGTTTGAAAATTCTTTACTTCTATGTCAACTTTGCAGTAGGATATTTAGTTGTAACCATGTTCAGAATGTAACCACCAAAAGTAAACCCAGTGCATTCTCGTTGAATAGATGCTGACTCATAGCGCCCCCATAGGCCAAAGAAGAACTGCACCATATGGTTTCCAAGGTTGTAACCTTCACGGAGGAGTCCTGGTGCGTTGCTGTGGGTCAGTTTGAATGCGCCAAATTTCAAGGTCAGTTTGAACCTCAAGATCGATGGTTCAATCTCACCAGCTGTTCCTCAGAAACCCCATATAGGGTCGCTATGAGTCAGAACTGGCTTGATTGCACTCAACATCAACAATAACAATCTTCATGGTAGCAGATTGCCACACACATGCATCTTTCTTCTGAGAAGGAATTTGTGGGGTTGAAACACCAACTTCTTGGTTAGTAGTTGGGAGCTTAACCACGGCACCACCATATAACAGGGTGGATATAAATATCTCTGTTGTTTGTAATAATTTTCTTCCAGCCCCCTGACATTCCTTCCGTCCCACATACCATCCCCTTAGCAATTCCATTAGTTTCTTCATAATTCACAATTAACTTGCTTTAAATTGTGGAATCATGTCTTAATGGCTGTGTGCTTTTCCTTCTGCCCAGAGTTATATTTCCTTCATGATTCCTCAAGGCTACATCACTTGTCCCTAGATTTTTGTTTTGCTTAAATCACATAGGTATAAAGAAATTGTAATACTCTTGTTCTAACTTTTACATTATTGACAACAACTTCTACTTTCCTGCAAAAGTGGTGACCATGTAGTCTCAAGGAAAGGGTTAAGGTAATGTGAAGGCTTTTGCTTTGTTTCATGAAGGATGATGCTATTCGGAGAGACTTTTTCATCCCCACTTTTAACTACTCAGCGATTTTTTTTAGAAGCATTGTGTCTGCCCACATTCTCCAGCTTTCTTAATCTTGTGAGCCAGCAGCTCACCACTTGACCTACAGATTTGGGCTTATCAGCTCCTGCATCCACGTGAGTCAGGAGAAGCCTTCAATCTGAAGCCTGACCTATAGATTTGGGATTTGACAGCCTCCACAACTATCTTCAAGGAGCTCTGGTAGCATTGTGGTTATGAATCGGGCTGCTAACCTCAGGGTCATCAGTTTGAAACTACCAGATATTCCGTGGGAGAAAGATTAGGCTTTCTGCTCCCCTAAAGATTTACAACCTTGGAAACCCTATACAGGATCGTTATGAGTCAGAGCCGACGCCACGGTGCTTAACAACAATAACAACTAAGACATTCTAAAGAGCTCTGGTAATGTAGTGGTTATGAGTTGAGCTGCCAACCTCAGGGTCATCAGTTTGAAACTACCAGCTGTTCCGTGGGAGAAAGATGAGACTTTCTGCTCCCATAAAGATTTACAGCCTCGGAAACCCTGTACAGGGTCACTATGAGTAGGAACCAACTCCATGGCATATAACAACAACAACAACAACCATCTTTGGGTTCAGTAATTTGCTGCAACATCTCCCAGAACTCATAAATCATCTTATGATTCATATGCGATGTTGCAGCGAATTACTGAACCCAAAGATGGGACGTAGGGTAGTTGATGCTGTAGATAATGAAGTGGTACACGGTTAGGAAAAGTTGGACATTTAGGACATCTTTGACCTCTGCCTCATAGGAACCAGCTTGATGATGATCTTTCTAAAAGAAATTATTCATGCAGTTATGAATCGGCAAGAAGACCAGTTAGGATTCATCTATGAGCAATGAGGATTGATGACCTCCCCATGCTTTTCAACACTTCTTAGTGGGAAGGACAGAAATTAGCTGGTATAAGAACTTTCCTTGACCTTTATTATTATTATCATTGTCTTGGATCTCAATTCAAATGCAAGAATTCTATCATTTTCAGCGACAAGGCAAGAAGATCTTTTTGGGTCCAGGGAAGTGGTAGGAAATGAGAATGTGTTCTTCATACCTTGCTCATATTGATATAACATGTGTCTATCAGCTACATATTCCTATGACCTCTCCAAAGGCCCAACCTGCTCAATATCCACAGGATCTTTTAACTGGGAAAGTGCTGTTCCAATCCCACCTGTGCATCTTGGGCAATAATTGATGACTTGGCTTTTATTTCATTGGTATAATTTTTCACTCTTGATTTTAGAAACATCTTGGGTGATATGGAACATGTTGTCTAGTGTCTTGTCTAACCTCTTTACTTGAGGTGTGAGGAGATAATGTGGTTGAAAGTGAGAGAGGGGACCCCATAATGAAAGAAGCCCATGATTATTTGAGATCAGTCAGGGGGATAGGTACAAAATAAGAAACAGACAAGACTTACAGTTCAGTGAGGGAACATATATAGTAAGCAAACAAATAAATAGATAATTCCAAATGTGAAAGTACAATGAAAGACATGTCTCAGGGGTGGGGACAGGCAAACAGAAGATAAACCATTTCAGCTGAGATTGAAAGGCTAAGGTAGATGGCCCCAGAGGAGGAGGTACAAGAACTATCTAGGTGGAGGAACAACATATGCAAGGGTTCTGAGACTGGAACACATAAACTGAGTTCAATGAGGTCAGTGTAGCTGGGACATCAGAACCCTTGAGACACCTGCACAAAGTAAATTGGAGAGCTGGCTCTTGAAATGAAACAATCACTGCTTTATTAGCTATTGTTCCTTTGGCATAGAGAGAAAATCAGATGGAGCCATTGAACAGCTAAGGAAAGTGAATCCCTCCAGATAAACAAAGCATTACTAAACAAGAACAAAGTAGGAGGCTTCACACTTCCTGATCTCAAAACCTCCTACACAGCCACAGTAGTCAAAACAGCCTGAGACTGGAACAACAAAAGACACATAGCTCAAAGGAACAGAACTGAGAATCAGAAATAAATCCATCCACCAACAATCAACTGATCTGTAACAGAAGGTCAAACACATTAAATAGGGAAGAGATAGTCTCTTCAACAAATGGTGCTGGAAAAACTGGAAATCCATTTGCAGAAGAATGAAGCAAGATCTATATTACACACCATATGTAAAAACAAACAACGTGGATCAAAAATCTAAATATAAAACCTAGAACTATAAAGATCATCAATGAAAACATAAGAGACAAGCTTAGTGGCTCTGATACATGGCATAAATACACTATAAAAAAAAAAAATCCTGAAAACACAAAACAACATAAGAGAAAACAGATGACTTGGACCTCCTAAAAATTAGACACATGTGCATCAAAGGATTTCACTAAAAGTGTAAAAAGAGAACCTACAGACTGAGAAGAAAAAACTAGCAATGACATTGCAGACAAGGTACTACTCTCTAAAATTTATAGAACAATTCAACAACTCAACAAGCAGACAAATAGTCCAATTTACAAATGGGCAGAGGACATAGCAGACACTTCACTGAAGAAGACAGAGTTGGGCAGCCAACAAACAAGAGGAAATGCTCACAATAATTAGTTAACCATTATTATTAAGTGCCACTGAGTCAGTTCTGACTCATACCAACCCTGTATAGAGTTTCCAATGTTTGACCCACTGACCTTAAGTTAGCAGTTCAGTGCTCATCCTACAGTGCCACATCAGGATTCCATTTTTGTTGTTGTTGTTAAGTGTCATCATTGGTCCTGACTCATAACGACCCTATATAGGTTTTCTGAAGCAAATCAAACTCCTTTGGAGAGATGCAAATCAAAACAACAATGAAATATCACCTTAACCCCGCATTAATAGCAAAAATTTAAAAAACAGAAAACAACAAATACTGACGAGAGTTCAGAGAGACTAGGACCCTCCTACAGTGCTGGTGGGATTGTAAAATGTTGCAACCACTGTGGGATATGGTATAGGGCTTTCTCAAAAATTTGGAAATAGAAATGCCTTATGACCCAGCAATACCTCTACTTGGTATACAGCGTCAAGAAATAGGAGCCATGACATAAATAGATATATGAACACTTATGTACATTCTGGAGTCCTGATGTGGTGCTGTGAGAAAAGCTGGACCACAAGGTCGGTTTGAACAGCACGGTTGGAGGTTCAAATTCACCAGCTGCTCCTCAAAAACCCTATATAATGTCATTATGAGTCGGAACCAACTTGACAGCACTTAACAATAACAACAGATGTACATTTCAGTACTAGTCACAATAGCAAAAAGATGGAGACAGCCTAAATGGTCATCAGCAGAAGACTGGCTGAACAAACTTTGGGACATGCATCCAATGGAATTCTATGCAACATTGAAGAATAACGAATCTGCAGAAAACTCCATAACATGTATGAAGCTGAAGGATATTATGCTGAGTGACTGTAAAGGAGTTCTGAGGATTGGCTTGGGGGTTTGAATTGCCCACCTTGTGGTTAGCAGTCCAGTGCTTATCCTATAGCATCACACCAGAACTCCAGGATCTGACACTGTTTTGGTTAAGTGCCAGTTGGTTCTGACTCATAGCCACCCTGTATAGGGATTCCGAGGAGCAGCTGGTGAATTTGAACTGCTGACCTTGTGGTTGCAGTTCAGTGCTGATCCTATAGCGCCACACAAGGATCGGACACTTGTTGTTGTTAAGTGTCATCTAGTCGGTTGCGACCCTGTATAGGGTTTCTGAGGAGCGACTGGTAAGCTTCAACCACCAACCTTGAGGCTCAAACCGACTTTGCAGTACTGCGCATTACCCACAGAGTCACACCAGGACTCCTATTAATCTCTCATAAACATGATATGTTTCCTCATATATATAGGCTTTATTTTTTTCAACAATATTTTGTAGTGTTCAGAATACGTTTTGCACTTCTTTTGTTAAATTTACATCTAAGTATTTTATTATTAGAGTCCTGGTGTGGAGCTGTAGGATCAACACTGGAATGCTAACCACAAGGGTGGTGGTTCACATCTACCAGTCGCCCCTTGGAAACCCTATGCAGAACTGACTAGATGGCATTTTACAGCAACATTTTATTATTATTTTTTAATGCTACTGTAGATAGAGTTGGAGTCCTGGTGAGACACTGTAGGCTGAGTACTGGACAGCAAGGTCCGTTTTAAACCATAAGGGCGGTTCAAACTCCTCAGCAGCTCCTTGGAAACAGGGTCGCCAGGGTGCCAGCTCGCGCGGGAATGGGGTGGGGGTGGGGAAAGGGGGAGTGTAGCAGAGGCACGCAGTCGCTCAGTGCTGCCACCTGCTGGACATACCTGCAACTGCTCTCTAGGCCTTGGGATGAGATAGGGGTTGGATCAGGGTTTTGGGGACCTGTTGTCAACAAAAGTCTGCTGAAAGCGTGCCATCCTTCTCTGGATACTGGGTTTAAGGGCTATATGATGATGGCATAATAAGGTAATATTGAGAGGGACTGTGGTGAGAGGTCTGGCTTTGCAGGAAAACAGTTCCATTTCCAGCCCTGCCTAACAAGCTCTTGTCTAGTCTTGCGTTGGTCACCTTAGTCTCTGACTCATTGTCTTCCACTGTGGAACATGGCCGCTGGATGAGTGAAGGAGACATCAGACATTCCTGCAGAGCTATTTTAAGGTCCCTGGCTGTCTATCACTTTACCTATCACTGATTCACTCTATCAC
Organism: Chrysochloris asiatica; assembly: GCF_000296735.1. Classification (NCBI taxonomy): domain Eukaryota; kingdom Metazoa; phylum Chordata; class Mammalia; order Afrosoricida; family Chrysochloridae; genus Chrysochloris; species Chrysochloris asiatica. The sequence continues at coordinate 1,669,840 of NW_006408575.1, read as the reverse complement.
TAATTAACTCGTTGCTTCTCTGTAGTTTCTCTCATTCACTGTATTTTTAGGGAGCTCAGTGGCTCTTTGGGATAAGTACTGGACTGCGAACCACAAGGTTAGCAGTTCCAGCCCACCAGCCGCTCTGTGGGAGAAAGATGAGGCTTTCTGCTGCAGCCAAGATTTACAGCCTGGGAAATCCTCATAGAGTTGCTATGACTTGGAACTGACTTGAAGACTCTTAACAACAACTAAATTTAATAAGTCTGCTGTAGCAGGTCAGTTCTAAGAACAGATTCTGAGAGGAAGATTTGCAGGCAGGAGTTTATGGGAAGGGGCTCGCAGAAGCCACACTGGTGGGAGAATGAGGGAAACAAGACTATACAGAAGGAGGTGTTGGTTCACAACACAGTCCCAACCCAAGTTCACATCCGGTTCCTACAGGAAGCTGGGGACCAGGGATGCCCCTTCAGAGTTGCCCTTAATTAAGGGAAGGCGACCTGGTCTTGTACCCCTGTAATAATCAGTGATTGGAGGCAGACTGCCCCTGAAGAGGTCATGACATGGAAATAGTTCTCTTCAACTCTGGGCAAGCCCTAGAGAAGTCTCAGCTGAGAGGTAACAGCCTTGAAAGCTCCCAGCAACTAGGAGGAGTGAATAAGTCATTTCCAGCAATCAAGGTTGTATTATTTGTGTATCACAGGTTGTTAATGAGTCTTTTTCCAATTGTGATGCCATGTTCTTCTTCACAGAATCCATTTTCTCAGATAATTTGCTCAGCATACAGATTGAATAAATACAGTGAAAGAATACCACATTGGTGCACACTATTCTGGATTTAAACCATTCAGTGTGCATGAGGAACCTGTACATAGATCAAGAT
>NW_006408575.1:1667197-1668203 GCF_000296735.1 Chrysochloris asiatica | reverse complement strand
AGTTCTTTTGCTTCATTTTTTCCATTTGTTTTTGCATCTCTATACTGGATAATGTAGGCAAATCTACTGCACAAGACCTCTTTAAAATGTTCAAGAGGAAATATTTCAATTTGAGGACAAAGATGTGCCTGACCCAAGTCATGGTATTTTCAATAGCCTCATGTGCATGTGAAAGTTAGACAATGAATAAGGAAGACCATAGAATAATTGATGCATTTGAGTTATGGTGTTGGAGAAGAATATTAAAAATATGATGGACTGCCGTATAAGCAAACCAATCTACGTGGGAAGAAATATAGCCAGAACACTCCTTAGAAGTCAGGATGATGAGACTTTTCTCTCATACTGGGACATGTTGTCAGGAGGGACCAAACCCTGGAGAAGGCCTTCATGCTTGGTACACAGAGGATCATCGAAAAAGAGAAAGACCCCCACCAAGATGGACTGGCATAGTGGCACCAGCAGTGGGCTCAAGGGAAACAGTGATTGTGAGGATGGCACAGGACCAGACAGTGTTCTTTCTTTTGCACATAAAGTCTCTATGGGTTGGAGCAGACTCAATGGCATCTAACAACAACAACTGGAGAGCAAGTTTCTTGAAAAGACAAGAAGGCAGGTAAGACCCAAATGGATATCAGAGTCTCTTCTTACATCCATTTGTGTCTTACCTGTCTTTCTTGTCTTTTCATTGACCTTTGTTTCTTTCTGTGTGCTCTTGATGTCATTCCACAACTCTTATCTTTGGTCATTAGTGTCTAATACATCAAATCTGTTCTTGAGATGATTTCTAAGTTCAGGTGGGATATATTCAAGTTCATATTTTGGCTCTTGTGGACTTTACTTTTATATTATTCAGCTTGAACTTGCATATGAGAAATTGATGGTCTATTCTACAATCTGCCCCTGGCTTTGTTTTGGCTGATGATATTGAGCTTTTCCAACATCTCTTCCCACACATATAGTCTATTTGAAATCTGTGTATTCCATCTGGTAAGGTCCATGTGTA
>NW_006408575.1:1658110-1665530 GCF_000296735.1 Chrysochloris asiatica | reverse complement strand
GTGAGGATTTTTGTTGTTTTTATATAGAGGAGCAATCCATACTGAAGTCTGTGGTCTTTGAGTCTCATCAGTAACTATTTTAAATCCTCTTTGCTTGCAAAAAACAAGATTGTATCATCTGCATAACCATTACAGCCTGAGGAATTCACAGGGCAGTTCTACTCTGTCCCACAGTGGTTGCTATGAGTTGGGATTACATTGGCAGCAGTGGGTTTTGAATTTGGTCTTAGTCTTCAGAATCAGGATCTGCACTTCACAAGTTTTCAGGTGTATTAGATCCATGGGTACAGTAGCAAATCACCACATACTTGGTGTAGTTCTGGTATGGTGCTATAGGACAAGCACTGGACTGCTAACTGCAAGGTCGGTGGTTCAAAGTGTTCACTTGCTCCTCATAAACCTTATACCAGGCTCAGTAATTAAGTGCCTGAGCTGTCTGGCTGCTAACCTCAAGGTCAGCAGTTCGAAACTACTAGCCATTCTGAGGAGGAAGATGAGGCTTTCTGCTTCCGTAAATATTTACAGTCTCAGAAACCTTACACAAGGTTGCTATGAGTTGGAACCGACTCCATGGCACACCACCACCACTACCACCACCATCCGAAGGTACTTAGCTTCAGTTGCTTTGTAGCTTTACTTGCTTTGAGAAGCCCATGGCTCTGTCATCTGTTATTAGTTCTGTTGCTTCTGTTTGGTGTCACAGTACTCTGTCTGCTGGATTGAGGAGGTTTAGCCCTCAGGGATCTCAGATTTCAAAGGATGTGCTCCATACTCTGGTTGCTTTTCTTGATGATAGTAAGAGCCAATCCTTCATGCCCCCCACCCCCATTCTCTCCTGCTTCTGAGATGACTCATTTTATACCCAGCAGGATGGCAAAATTGTCCAGTCACATATTAGAGATCCAGGTTTAAACAGTCACAATTAATCCAGTTAATAATCACTCACTACTGAGTTATATTACCCTATCAACATCTTCCCTCTCTTTCTCTTATGCAGACCCATCAGGAAAAGCGGAAATATACCCACCCAGTCATTTGGTGAGCGTTATATAGACTATGATTAGAAGAGCCATATCAAGTAATTTACTTTACCACACTTACATATTATTGTTGTTGTTAGGTGTCATTTGAGTCATCACATTGATTTCAACTCATAGTGACCCTATGCACAACAGAACAAAATACTGTCAGGTCCTGCACCATCCTCTCACAAGTGTTGGTATGTTTGAGCCCATTATTGCTGGTATTGTGTCAATCCATCTTGTTGGGAGTCTTCCTTCACACCTAAATAAACAGGATTGAATCTTGCCACCATTTTGATGTGTTTTTACCCCTCAATGGCAACTGTGGGCATTAGATTTGTGATCAGGAAACCTGAGTTCAGGAGAGGAACAAAGATGACAGACTAGGCAGATATGCTAATCACACCCTCTGCAATAAAGATAAGGGAGACCAAATGAAACACACATAGATGATAATTCTGGAACCCTACATTTCAGAGGAAAGGTTAGAAACATAGACTGAACACTTATTGGGAGGAAAGGTTGATCAGGGGCAACAAAAGAGGAAGACAGACAGGTAAAGGGCCTCCCAGCCAGACGCAATTGGAGCCATTTTGAATTTTTGCCAGCAGCTTCAGAAAGACAGGGGCTTGGCAGTGTAGTCATGCCAGGGACTGACAAGTGGAATGGTGTGTGCTTCTTTCTTGTTCCTCAAGTTCCCCTGGTGAGGAGGTGTGGATAGCCTCCACCTTCATCCAACCTCAGTACAGCCCCCTACTGTCTGGGAGTTCACAGCCACAGAGTTGTGAGTTGTACCAGAGTAAGGTGTGTGCCAACTGGGCCCCCTTGGTACCTGGATTTGAGTGGATTTTGCTCCAGATATACAGAGCCCTCAGAGCTGCCTGATCAGCCTTGAACTGGCCCAGCCCCTAGCAACCCTTTGGTCCAGAAGAACAATACCTGGACCTATAGGAACTCTATTTAGGGCTGGAAGCACTGTCATCTCACCTCCTCCCCAACCACTTCCTGAGTTCCTTGATTTACAGGAGTACCTCAGAGCTTTCTTCTCTCTAGGTCCAACACTTGCATGGTTTTTTGTTTCGTTTTTAGTCTCTCATTGTTTTTCTTTGTTTACTTTTGATTCCTCTTCTTCCTCTCTCTCCCTTCCCTTCCTTTTCATCTTTTATGCCTCTGCTTCCATTTTTCCTTTTCTTCTCTTTCTCCTTCCCCACCTCTTCATCTTCTTTCTGTTTGTTTATTTTTTTCTTCTTCTCTTTTTCCCCTTCCCTCTTGATCTTTCTTTGCTACTATCTATTCTTTTTCTCCTTTCATCCTCACTCTCCCTGATTTGGGAGACAACTCAGTCTTCCTTCATGAATACCTCCAACACACTGCATGTAACTATGATTTCTCCACCTTCTTATATTTGTTTATGTATTTGTATATTTTCAATGACATGGAATCATTGTTGTTGTTGTTGTTAGGTGCCATCGAGTTGGGACTGACTCATAGCAACCTTATGCACAGCAGAACGAAATACTTCCCGATCCTGGGCCAACCACACTACTGTTGCCATGCTTGAGTCCATCGATGCTGCCACTTGGCCAATCCATCTCGTTGGGGTCTTCGTTTTTATCTGACCCTCCGCCTTATCAAACATGATATCCTTCTCCAGTGACTGCTCCCTCCTGACAATATGTCTGAAGTATGAGTGACGAAGTCGGGCCATCTTGGCCTCCAAGGAGCACTGTGGATGCACTTCTTCCGAAACGGATCTATTGGTTCTTTTGGCAGCCCATGGCACTTTCAATATTCTCCTCCAACACCATAACTCAAAGGCATCAATTCTTCTACGGTCTTCTTTATTCACTGTCCAGCTTTTGCATGCATATAAGGTTATTGAAAATACCATGGCTTGGGTCAGGTGCACCTTAGTCCTCAAACTGACATCTTTGCTCGTCAACACTTTAAAAAGGTCTTGTGCAGCAGATTTGCCTAATGCAATACGATGTTTGATTTCTTGACTGCTGCTTCTGTGAGTGTTGATAGTTGATCCAAGAAGAATGAAGTCCTTGACAACTTCAATCTTTTCTCCGTTGATAAGAATGTTGTTTATTGGTCCAGTGGTAAGGATATTTGTTTTCTTGACATTGAGATGCAATCCATACTGAAGGCTGTGCTCTTTGAACAGTAAATGTTATTAAGTCTTCTTCACTTTCAGCAAGCAAGGTTGTATCATCTGTATATCGCAGGTTGTTAATGACTCTTCCTCCAATCCTGATGCCACATTTTTCTTCACAGAACCCAGCTTCTCAGATTATTTGCTCAGCATACAGGTTGAATAAGTATGGTGAAACAATACAACCTTGTCACACCCTTTCTTAATGTTAAAACATTCAGTGTTACCATGTTCTGTTTGAACAACTGCCTCTTGGTCCAGGTACAGATTCCTCATGAGCACAATTAAGTGTTCAGGAATACTAATACTTAGCAATGTTGTCCATAGCTTGATATGATCCACACAACCAAAAGCCTTTGTGTAGTCAATAAAGCAGAGAAAAACATCTTTCTGATATTCTCTGCTTTCAGCCAAGATCCATCGGACATCAGCCATGATATCCTGCATTCCATAGCCTCTTGTGGTGTCCTTAGGAGGTGCAAATGGTGGCCAGCTGTTAACCTAAATGTTGGAGCTTTGAGTCTACCCAGAGGCACCTCTGAAGGAAGTTTGGGAGATCTGCTTCTTAAAAACTAGCTGTTGGTAACCCTATGGAGCACAGTATTACTCTGACAAACAAGGGAGTTCCCACAAGTCAGATTCTAAGGCAACTGGTTTATTTATAATGACACTACTATGAATCATCCTAGCTGAAAAAACTTCAGATATCCCAGGGACTCATAAGACAAAACAGAGATTTTGTCCCCTTCTCTTTACTGCTTGCTCACGCAGTTATAAGAGGTGAGGGTGTTTCCAGTTCTGTTCACTGCTGGATTCCAGCACTGAACATAGTGCTTGCACATAGGGTGTGCTCAAGACACATTAGTGGAATGAACAAGTGCATCACCATCATTGGGTAGATGGGGTCCTTTTAATTCAAAGTCATAGATGTATAATCTACTTTTGTCATAAATGTGATTATCCTGTATGAATTGTACTCATTTCTTTTGTATTTCCTTAATAATATATCTAAGAGATCTTCCCTTAATTATATATCTAGACAAAAATCACTTCTTAAAAGCTGAATAAACAGGTCATTCTATTTTGACCCCTCTCTAAGTTCCTTCCATTGTTCACAGTATTAAGCAATGCTATAGGCATTGTTTTTGCATATGCTTCTTGGTGTCTTGCTTGTAGAGTTTCTGCAAGAAAGACACTTGAAGTGAAACTATTACATGGGGCGTTTCTTGTCTCCTGTCACATTCACTGGATTAAACTCCTGAAAACCTGTATTTCCCTTAAGAGAAGCTGAATGGAAATTTCTTTCTCTGGAAGTATTAGGGAGCATCAGTCTTGGGCTTCTAGAGACTACTGGAGATATACAGCCAAACACACCGATTCCTCTATCCAAGCTTGCTCATTCCCACTGCCAACCCTATCGGGAAGAGTAGAACTTCATCCTAGGGTTTCTGAGATTGTACATATTTATAGGAGAAGACACTCGTCTTTTTCCCTTGTAGCTGCTGGTGGATTTGAACTGTCGACCTACCATTTAGCAGGCCAATACTTAATTCACTATTCTTCCAAGGCTCCCTGCCTGCCTATTTACCCCTTTCCCCCGCCCATGATCAAACACTGCCATCAGTTGATTTGTATGCCTAGTGACCCTATTTAGGGATCCGAGGCTGTACATATTGACAAGAGCAGAAAGCTTACACTCTCCCACAGAATGGATTTGAAACTCTGACCTGATTAGAGGATTTGTGGAAAATACAGTGTGAATTGAGAATTTGGAGATTTGAGTTCTAATTTATTTTGCCTTAAAGTGTTGAAATTTCCTTAAAGTGTTGAACTAATGACTTAACCTCTATGGGCCTCAGTTTCTTCATCCATAAAATAAGTTTGAGGAGAATGACAAGTACAAGAGTAAGCAAATCACTATTTAAGGACACTTTCAATGACAACCTACTGGGGTGGGGCTTAGGGTGCCTGTGCTTGCCCCCAGTTTTGTGTGGGAGCCAAAAATAGAGAACTGATGTTTTGGAAAGTGCAGTCAGCCTTACTGGGAAGGCCAGAGCCAGCAGCTGGTGACCTCTGCCCTAGTAATCAGCACATCCCTCCCCCATCTCCTGTCCTGGAGTTTCTGAAGCAGCCAGCTCCTCAGCTGACCTCTGACAAGGGCCTGTTCCCCATCCCTTGCAAAGGGAAGTATGGAAAAAGTCATTTCTGATGGCTGCCAGGTGCCACCACCACCAACATTTGCTGGGGACAGCATACGTAGACCCTGGGTGATCAGTAGCAGCCCCATTAAGCCACCTCTGAATATAATCAGTTTAACCCAGATGCTCTCCTTCCTCCTGAAAGTATATAGGAATAAGATAATTAAGAACAATGTAGCATTCTAGGTATAGATAAATGAAGCCCGGTGCCTGAGATCTTGCTCACAAACAAAAGTTTGCAAAGTGTACAGAGACAGCGTGGCTCCTTTCAGGAACCTTGCTTTATGTTATGTATCCTTAAGAAACTGCACGTTGCTGCTCTAGATCATTTAAGCCTAAAAATTAATATATAACAGCTTGATTGAACCTTTTTTCTGTAAAAATAAAATGTTAGATTGTTAAGAAAAAACTATGAAAATATCTTAAAAGTTGTTCCTGTGAATCATTATGTCCTGTTTTCACATTTCAGTTCTGTATCCTGCCTTAATCACATCCTCCCTTTGTGAATTACATCCTTTCTTTGTAACAAATCCCTCCCTAAAAAAGTAAATAAAAGGCTGAGGTAGAGTGAATTCTGCATGCAATGTTGTGCAATGCTGTGCAATGCTAGGCAATATGTTTGCAGATCTGTCTACCTGCCAGCTTGCATCATATCTGTGTGGTTTTTTTTTTTTTTGTATATATTTCATCTCTCTCCTTCTCTATCACTTTCGCCACCAGATCTCCCTTCTTCGTGACACCCACACTTCCTTGTCGAGGCGGGACCCCAACATAGGACCTCGACAAACATTTGATTTGGTGTCTATGACAGAATGTTGAGCAGTAACACAGTGTGGTGAGGACAAATGCCCTGAAGTCCCATAGATGTTGAGTTGGCTCTGATTAATAGCAACCCTACTGTACAACAGAACAAAACACGGCCCAGTTCTGAGCCATTATCACAATTATTGCTGCTGCCACTGTGTCAATCCATCTTGTTGGGAGTCTTCCTCTTTTTCGCTGGCCATCCATTTTACCACTTATGATGTCCTTCTCTAGGGGTTGGTCCTCCTGATAATGTGTCTGAAGGAAGAGAGAAGTCTTGCCTCCTGGTGTCTAAGGAGCATTTTGTTTGTACTTCTTCCAACAGAGATTTTTTTTGTTCTTCTGACAGTCCATAGCACTTTGAATATTCTTGTCTATCAACATAAATCAAATGCAGTGATTCTCCTATGGTCTTCCTTCTTCATTGTCCAACTTTCACAAGCATATGAGGTGAAATGAAAATACCATGGATTGGGTGAGGCACACTTTAGTCCGCAAACTGACATCTTTACTCTTGAACAGTTTAAAGACTTCTTATGTAGCAGATTTGTCCAGTGTAATGTACCACTGGATTTCTTGAGTGCTGCTTCTATAAACATTGATTGTGGATTCAAGCAAAATGAAGTCTTTGACAATTTCAATCATTTCTCTGTTTATCATGTTGCTATTTATTAGTCCAGTTGTGACCATTTTTGTTTGCTTTACATTCAGGTGCAATCCATACTGAAGGCTGTATTCTTTGATCTTTATCAGTAAGTATTTAAAATCCTCCTTCCTTCAAGCAATCAAGGTTCTTTATGAGTTGTAACCGAAAAACAACCAAAATCAACAAAAACATTGTTTGGCTGAAAGTTGAGCCATGGGGTATTATTATTTTAATATCTCCAAAAAGCATGCTTTATTTTTTTTCATACTTATTGTCTTTATTTCCTTAATTTATAATTTATTGTCCAAAAGTGTGTCCTTGTTATTTTGATTGTTACTGAATAAATACACAGAAGACACAACAATTTAGCAATATCTACATGTACAATATGGGGACATTGATTACCTTCAATTGTGTAGCCATTCTCATCTTTGTTTTACCCCTTTTAACAGAAACTTAAGCTTTCTACCTAACTTTCTGCATTTGACTTAACAATTTGAACCCATGAAAAAATTCAAGTCTCGACTTTCATTATTGAAAGATTCTCTGGGCAAATTATTGAATGATGCAGAAAGCATCAAGAGAAGATGGA
>NW_006408575.1:1647505-1656665 GCF_000296735.1 Chrysochloris asiatica | reverse complement strand
GGTTGGCCCAGGATCAGGCAGTGTTTCGTTCTACTGTGCATAAGGTTGCTATGGGTCGGTACTGACTCAATGGCATACAACAACAACAAAGTAACCCTTTCAAAAGAGTGCTAATACAATTTTTTGAAAAGGTGACCAAAATTGTTTGTTGAATAAATAGATAAATGCATTAATGAACGCGACATCCAGAGACTTAGGTTCTGGTTCTGTTTCTGCCATTGACTACCACAACTTTAGACTTACAGCTCATTCACAATGGACAATTGTTTTAAACTTGCTCAACACCAATTTTTGTGCTTTCGTTAATGGCTTTCCTCAATTTGTGATTATCTTCCACACATTTCAGCTGTCATTTTTTCATCTTTGCAGACACCAATCACATGCCACCTTCAGGAAACTTTCTTTGTTTTTTCTATTTGAGAGCAGTGAAGTCACTGGGCTTGGTGTCATCTCACGTGGTTACTCATGGTGTTCCACCCTTCATATACCAGACCATACAGAATCCTTAGTAATGTTGAGTTTCTGTTTTAATCATAGAGCAATATGTAATAAATATAGTGATATATTTCTTAAATGTGATGTCTCTTAGATTATTTGAATACTGAAAGCAAACTATGAAATCTTTTTCTTGCATTAAATTAGAACAGTATCAATTACTTTATTAGTAACTGAGCAAAAACTTCCTTTGATTTTTTTCTTTCTTTTCCTTTAATTACTACTTAATTATCAGAAAAAAAACCCAACAAACTATTGGTATAGGTACACAAATACTAATTACTACAACATTGTAGATAATACATCAGAAAGTTTTTCAAAATTAGTAACTACAAAAACATGAGCAACAATGAAAACTATACAGCATGTGCTAGTAGAGCAAGTAGACAAAACCACGTGAGATTTTTGAGAGCCCATAGCTGGGTTGGCACTTTCACCAGTAAGGAGTTGGCTTATTGATGCTGCTGGTTGAGATCAGACACCATACCCACAGCTCCAGCTCCATCTAGATACCCAAGGGTGGCATCTGCAGAGCGAAGCTGGGTGGGGATCACTTTCCCAGGGGTGGCAGGCAAGTCTGTGTGGGCCAAGTTGCTCAGTGAGGCGAACAGCAGCCTTGATTCCTGGGATGCTCTCTGCCCTCCTCCTCCGTCCTGGCCGCCCCCATAAGAATCAAACCATATATCTCAATCCTAGAATGCGAAAAATGTGCCTCAGCTTGATAGGCATGAAGTGATCTGCAGAAAGGCTGGGAGGAGCCCTGCTCTCCAGGCAGAGGCCCAGTGCAAGGACTCTCAGCCTGAGTGGCCCCTCCCATCCTCCCTCGGCCTCCTGCGGATATCAAAGACAGCATTGTGCATTGAGCCTTGGTCCTTCTGTGCTGAGAGGAGGAGGGAGGAGGGACACTGTTGGGAGGTTGTCCTCTCTCAGCACTGTTCTGGCTGGTGTTCCCAGGGGCTTCAGCCCGGGGACGATGGTGCACACATGGGTGGCTGCTTCTGCATCCCTGGGGAGCGGAGTCTGTCCTGGGTCCCAGGTGAGTATTCTGAGGGTCCTGGCCTGGGCTTAGCCAAAGTGGTTTTTCCAGAGAAGGATCAAAGGCCCACTGGGCTGGGAAGTTGCTTTTTCAAACACAGAGAGAAGACTATGGCTTCTGGTTGCCTCTTCCCCCTGCCCAGTTAGGTATTTTTCATTCTGGTTTTGCAAAAAAGGAAAAAGCCTTTTTTCCTGAAGAAAGACTTTTAGCTCACTCTGCTAAGAGGCAAGTACTACTCTTGGCTGCCACTCCCAGGGTGTGACTTCCTTTCTTCCCAAGATTCCGTAGGACAGGAAGAACGTTCAGGGGGTGGCTTCCTCTGTGCCTATGGGTGGGCATATTTGACCTCAGTCACCTCACTCCATTTTCATTAAGGTGCTGTTAATAGGGAAGAACGCTGCTCTTCTGCCTCCTACCTGTTACTATAGTATGACTTTCTTTGGTAAGTCAAATTGAGGCCATGGAGACAGATTGCTCTAAGAAGTTGTCAAATCATCTGAGATCTAACACAGAGCGACCAACCATCTTGGTTTGCCTTGGACTGGGGGCTTTCCAAGAACATGGGACTTCCAGTGCTTATATCAGGAGCACTCCTAGCTTTTACCCCCAAACAGATGACTTCTCCAAATAGTCTAGTAACTTGGCCTCCACAATATTGTTGTTGTTGCTAAGTGCCACTGAAGCGATTTTGATTCATAGTGACCCTGAGTAGGGTTTTTAAAGAGTAGCTGGTGGGTTTGAACCCCCGATCTTGTGGTTAGCAGTCCAGTACTTATCCTACAGCACTACAGCAGATCTCAACAATGTAGAAGGCACTGAAACCAACCAAACCAGTTGCTCTCTAGTTGATACTAACTCATGATGACCCCATGTGCTACAGATGAGAAGTGTACTTAGTCCATATGGTTTATAAAGCTTTAATCTTTCAGAAGCAGATCACCAGGCTTTTCTTCTGAGGCACTTTTGAGTAGGTTTGAACCACAGATCTTTCAGTTAGTAGTTGAGTGCTTAACCCTTTGCATTATCCAGGTGGACTCTTAAGCAAACCTGAAACTGATGTGCTCTGCTTCCATTGCATAAAGTCCCAGCCTAGGCACTTTGGGGCTTACATTAAGAATAAGATCCCAAATGAAGATCAGGCCTGGTGCAAAATCTATAAGCAACCAAACCCTCAAACAATGCCCTTGGCACAAAGCATGAACTTCAACTATGAATAACTTTCTTTCTTCAGATTTCTGGGATTTATAAACCTTTGAAATCCTTCCCTTAAATCCTATGTCATTGTTCCCCAAGGGGCAGACAGAGCTTGGGGTGGTGGGAAACACAGAAGGTCACTGATCTCTCAGACAGGAATTATGCTGGAGATCTGATTCTGTTTACTCCTGGTTAGACACATATATCACTTTCATGGTTAATTGACTGGCCTTGGAGACTAAAGTGTTTGGATTTGATCTTGCTTCTTTTGTCTTGAGCAATTTTCTTACCCTTTCTGTCCTTCAGTTTCCTCATCTGTACTTTAAAATATATATGAATATAATTATGCCTTCTTTGGAAGCTTGTAGGGGAAACCCTTAAAACAGTCTAATACACAGTTAAACATACCAAATGCTCTTGTTGTTAAGTGCTGTTGCGTCAGTTCTGACTCATAATGACCCACAACAGAATCAAACTGCCTGATCCGGCACCATCCTCTCAATTGTTATCATGTGTGAGTTCATTGCTGCTGCCATCACCAATCCATCTTGTTGGGATCTTCCTCTTTTTCGCTGATCTTCCATGTTCCCAAGCATGATGTCCTATTCCAGGGACTGGTCCCTCCTGACAGCATGTCCAAAGCATGAGAGACGAAGTCTCACCATCCTGGCTTCAAAGGAGCACTCTGGCAGTGTTTTCCAGAAATAGATTTGTTTATTCTTCTGGAAGTTCATGGTACTTTCAATATTCTTCTCCAACATTATAACTCAAATGCATCAATTCTTCTGTGGTCTTCCTTATTCACTGTCCAACGTTCACATGCATGTGAGGTTATTGAGGCTTGGGTTAGGCATACCTTAGTCATCAAACTGATATCTTTGCTCTTGAACACTTTAAAGAGGTCTTGTGCAGCAGATTTGCCTAATGCAATATGTCATTTGAATTTTTGACTTCAGCTTCCATGAGTGTTATTAGTGGCTCTAACCAAAATGAAGTCTTTGACAATTTCAATCATTTCTCCTTATATGGATATTGTTTATTAGTCCAGTGGTGAGGATTTTTGTTTTCTTTACATTGAGGTACAACCCATACCAAAGGCTGTTATCCATTGTTATTACTTTTCTCAGATCCTATCACATCTCCACCCCCTAATCTCATCTTTCTCCCATGGAGTGGATGGTGGATTTGAACTGCAGATCTTGCAGTTAGCAGCCCAATGTGTATGTAACCCAGTACACCTCCAGGGCTCCTTTCTATAAGATGGTGGTGGTGGTCGTGTGCTGTGGTGTTGGTTCCAACTCATAGTGACCCTGCATAGGATTTCTGAGGCTGTAAATCTTTACTGAAGCAGAAATCCTCATCTTTCTCCCATGGAACAGCTGGTAGTTTTGAACTGCTGACCTTGAGCAGCCCGACTTGTAACCACTACGCTAAGATAAGGGGTTGTCAATTCTGCCTTGTGGTGGTATCTCAGGGAGCTCTGCCCCTGATTCCTGGCCTCCATCTTTAGTCAGAGCAGCTCTGCTTCAGCCAAAGACTTCATATAAAACAGACCTGCAGCTCCAAATGTACCAACAAACTGACATTGAAGAAGGCGTCCTTAAAATTCTTATGGGACATCAGTCAATTATTCTATCCTTTCACCTATTTTTTTTGGCATCGATAATTGTTTGGATCCTGGATTTATTTTTTTGTAAGAATCAGACTGATATTTATTTCTGCTGAGGCTTCTCATGTCATCCCCCATACTTTTATCTAAGCATGCCAGGGTTTTCCCTAGGGAAGTTGATATGGAATTGTTGGTCTGAGTTCAGTTGATACAAGTTTCCCCACTCTAGGTTCCCTTATTTATACTAGAGATTTAGAATAAAGTATAAGGCACATTTTGGAGTAACTTACAGTGTGTGGCCTTGGACAAGTCTCCTACATTCCATAAACCTCAGCTTTCCTGTCTGTAAAGTGAATACAATGGTAGTACCTATCACATGGGGCTGTTATAAGGATTAAATTAGAATATTTATCTTATGGATGTAGCAGAGTTGGGCTTCTGGTAACTGTGGACTGTTTTTCTATTTGGTAACATTGATTTCTTTATTATCCTTTTCTCTAATTTCTGACTCCACTGGAGCATAAGAAGTGCAATCTAGATGGAAGTGTAATGTTTCTTTGGTCACTACTGCCATTGTGTCTGTGTGGGTGGAAATGAACAGTGAAGAACAAGCCGTGAGTCTTCAGGGTCAAGGAGGCATAAAGGAGAAGACTCCTGATAGCACTGAGCCTTGGAAAGCTGCTGAACTGCTGTACCATGGGCTGACGCATACAGCAGGCAGGTTACATTCTTACTAAACAGGCCGAGCCGACAGCACCTGTTCTCCACGATGCTAATCAGCAATCTCCCAATTGCACATGGTGGAGAGGTGAATTTTTGACTTATTGCCATCATTTCTGACTTTTCAGGCTCTTTGAGATTCTTACCATTGTTGAATAAAGCACAATTGCTCATTTCAACACTTTAGTGGAGACATTTGGCAGACTTACATGCTTAAACAAAGATGTGGGAAAGATATGCTTACCTACTCATTGTTGTTTTTAAGCGCTGTCTAGTCTGTCTCCACTCATAGCAATACTGTGTAGGGTTTCCAAGGGATGGCTTGGAATATGAACCACCAACTTTGTGGTTCAAATAGACCTTTCAGTGCAGTGTTCATTCTACAGTGCCACACCAGGGTTCCATTACCTACACTAATCACTAGTATGTGTAACTTTCCTTTCAACATTATTGGTAATTTAAATAATCAGCATAATTATAGGAGACCATGGGTGAGTGGTGATAGCAGTAAACACTGTTTTATGTTTAAACTTCATGAGGCATTTCAAGCATACTTATAACCTCTCATATTAGAATAATAAACCTACCATATAGTTTTATCTAATTGTCTTCTCTTCAAACTTCCTATTTCTTTTTTAAAGCAATACAACACTATAGATATAATGAGGAGCCCATAGTTACCCCCCACCCCAGAATTAATCACTTTCAAAGATTCAGTGGTTTTGTGCCTGTATTATATATGCATAATCTACAATCATTACAAAAAAATGGTCTGCAGATTTCAAAACTTAAAAGGATGTTACACTGTCATATTACGCAACTTGGAGTTTTTCTTCTCAACATTATAGCCTGCAAAATATCCATGCTTATACAAACGAGTACCGGTAGTTTCAGTAAGGAGAATGTGGATCTACTGCATAAAACTGACTGCTCATGCCCAAGAAGAAAAAACTATGTGGGTGGAGAAAATAACATGAAGAGAAAATGTTTAGTATTCAGTTTTCTTCTTAAATTTGGGGGTGCTGGTGAGCAGTGCAAATGATTTGCCCTTGGTCGTTAACCTAAAAGTTGGTGCTTCAAGCTTACACAGTTGCAGTATAGGAGAGAAAGGCCTGTTGATCTGTTTCTGTAAAGTTTACAGCCAAGAAAACCCCATGATGGAGCAATTCTACTATGTAACACATGGGGTCACCAGGAGTTGGAATTCATTGACAACAAAGTGTTTAAATTTTGGCTTTTGTGCGTGTGTGCATGTGTGTGTGTGTGGCAGGTAGGAGCAAAGAGAGTCTGAGAGAGGAGAAATGGGAGTGAATTCTCATTTCCATCAAGCTGCTGATTAGAAGCCTTTGAGTTCTAAGGTCAGGTTAACATAATGGATACAACATGGGCTGCATCCAGTGATCTGCATTGCCTCAGATTCTTTTTGCTAACTTACTGCATGGCCATGGAGAAATTGCTATCCTTCTCTGGGTTTTAGTTCTTACACTGTTAAATTAAAAGCGGAACTGAATGATCTCTTAAATCTCTTCCAACACTCATTCCCTGAGATTATTGTTTCTTTCCCATCTTTAGAGACAGAATCAATGTGTCAAGATGTCTTCTCTTTTCTTACGCCAACCCTTTCTACATGTACACTTCGGTGGCATTGACTATATTCTCTGAGTTGAGCGCCCACTCTGCTTTGTTCTTTTCCCATTAGCAATAACTCATTATTCCCTAAATTGCTATTGCCAATTTGATCCCGTATAGATAGATATTGAAAGAGCATAATGTCTGTCTTAATCATTTGTGGTGCTGTGGGATAAAGCACTGGACCACAAGGTCAGTTTGAACCACAAGGTCGATGGTTCAAACTCATCAGCTACTGACCCTCCACTCTACCAAGCAGGATGTTTTTCTTGAGGGACGTATCCAAAGTGCAAGAAATGAAGCCTCACCATTCTAAAGAACATTCTGGTGTACTTCTTCCAAGACAAATTTACTTATTCTTCTGGCAGTCCATGGTACTTTCAATATTCTTCACCAACACCATAATTCAAATGTATTGTATTTTTCTCCGGACTTCCTTAATTACTGCCCAACTTTCACATGCATATGAGGCAATTGAAAATACTATGGCTTGGGTCAGGCACACCTAAATTCTCAAACTGACACCTTTGCTCTTTAACACTTTTAAAGAGGTCTTTGGCAACAGATTTATTTGCAATATGTCATTTGATTTCTTGATTAATGCTTCTGCGAACATTGAGAGTGGATTCAAGCAAAATGAAGTCTTTGACAAATTCAATCTTTTCTCTAGTGGTGAGGTTTTTTTTGATTTGTTTTGTTTTGTTTTTACATTGAGGTGTATTCTGTACTGAAGTATGTCATCATTAAGTATTTCAAGTTCTCTTCACTTCCAGCAAGCAGGGTTGTGTTATCTGCATATCACAAGTTTTCAATGAGTCTTCCTCTAATCCTGATGCCACTTTCTTCTTCATATAATCCAGTTTCTTGAATTTGCTCAGCATATTGATTGAATAAGGATGGTGAAAGAATACAACCCTGGCACACACCTTTCCTGATTTTAAACCATTCAGTTTGTCCTTGTTCTGCCTCTTGGTCTATCTAAGGTTCCTTATGAGTACAATTAAGTGTTCTAGAATACCAGTCTCTACAGAGTTGTCCATAGCTTGTCATGATCCACATAGTTGAGTGGATGTTTACTTTGCACAAGTAAATATCTTTTTGGTATTCCATGCTTTCAGCCAAGATCCATCTGACAACAGCAATGATATCCCTTGTTCCATGTCCTCTTCTGACTCGCACTTGAATTTCTGGCAGTTCCCTGTTGATACATTGCTGTAACCACTTTGAATCATCTTCAGAAAAAATTTTACTTATATGTAACATTAATGATAATGGTCCATAATTTCTACATTCTTTAGGGTCACCTTTCTTTGGAATGAGCACTAGTATAGATCTCCTCCAGTTGATTGGCTAGATAGCTGTCTTCTGAATTTGTTGATACATAGACTACTGAGTGCTTCTAGTGTGGCATTAGTTAGTTGAAAGATTTCGATTTGTATTTTGTCAGTTCCTGGATCTTGTTTTGGCGAATGCCTTCAGTGCAACTTGGATTTATTCCTTCAGTACTATTGATTCTTGGTCATATGTTACCTCTTGAATGGTTGAATATTGACCAATGCTTTTTGGTACAGTGGCTCTGTGTATTCATTCCATTATTTATTTTATTTTATTTTTTTGGTGGGGGAAATATTCATTTATTTTCCATTTTTTTGTTGGTTACTGTGGTGTATAGGGTGGAGAGAGGGGAGGAAGGGGAAGGTGGAGCACAGGGTAGGGAATAGGCACAGGACAGTAGAGCACAGGGTAGGGAATAGACACAGGATAGTTTGGGTGCTTGGGGGGGGCATGCACTAGAAGGGGAAGGGGAAAGGAAAAACAAGGCAGATGGGAGAATAGCTAGGCTGACTTACATGGGCTAAATAAGACAGAGGTAAATAATGATGTGAGTACAACTGTGGAACAACAGGGCTCGTGGATGCAAAGATTGATCCATGGTTTGAATGGGTAAAAGTGGGGAAATGATGTTAAGATGCTTGGCTGTCTTTTGAATCTTGGTTTCCCTTGCCTACTATTGTAAAATAGACACTTGAAGGGGAGAGAGAGGAATAGCCAGAAACATCACCAGAGAAAGCTTGTAAATGGGTCTTCAGCCTATAACTGATTGAAATACCTAAAATGTGGCTAGAACTTGCCCAGTGAAGGAGGATCCCTGCAGAGCCTTTGCACTGAACAAGACCATAGGTGGAATTCTGATCCCCACCCAGAATCTTCTCATGTGGGACATTTCCACTTGAAAGGACAAGTAGACCAGTCTGGAGCAGATGTTTTTCTTCCTCTCCTTTTCTGCTGTCAGTCTCTATTTATACAGTCTCTTTCCTTGTACATCATATTCTTCCGGGTCCATGTTAGAAAGCTTGTTCAGTTCCCCTTAGTTTTCAAGTGAGGCAAAAGAACTTCCATACCTTCACTCAATTCAGAATCCATTGTCAATGTGCTGAATCCAATGCTGGCTGGATGAATTCCTAGGCTTTGGAGCT
>NW_006408575.1:1644772-1646655 GCF_000296735.1 Chrysochloris asiatica | reverse complement strand
TTCTTCTTCTTTTTCCTCTCTTCTTTCCTTTCCTCCTTCCATTAACTTTTGATGCTTGCTGTATCATTCAATATTTTGTCCATTGTAGTTAAGTGCCATTGAGTCAGTTACAACTCATAGTGACCCTGTATAGAGTTTCCAAGGAGCCACTGGTGGTTCAAATGATCTTTCAGTCCAATGCTTATCCCACAACACTACACTAGAATTCCATTTTGTCCATAGAGTCCTTCAGTATTGCTTAATGGATTTTTAGAAGGGAATATGCTCATCTCTGTTGTTGTATTTGGTTATTGTTCATTCATTCTCATTGCTGTATTGAATTGAATTGTATATACCATCATTTACTTACCCATGCATTTGAATTGTTTTCAGGTTTGGGGTACAATGATTAGTGCTGTTCTGAATATTTCAGTAGATGACTTTTGGTAAAAAAATAAAATGTAGTATTCTTTTGGGTGTATACCTGGGAGTGGAATTACCATTTAAATGTATATATGAGTATATGCTTGGTTTGAATTGATACTTCCAAACTGTAAAATTTTTTAAAGTTTATTCTCAAACTTTCAGTATATAAGAGTTCTGGTTGCTCTGTAAACACTTGGCTTATCTTATAAACACATGGATTTATACATCCTTTTCATTTTAGTGAGACTGTTAGTGATGCATCATTATGGTTTAATTTTCATTTCTCTGATGGGATTGAGAAAATGTTCACATATTTATTTATTTGCTGTTTGCATATTGTCTTTGGTGAAAGTGTATTCAGGTCTTTGCTCATTTTTCTAGTGGGTTGAGTGCCATTTTCTTAGAGATCTTTATTCTGGAGTTGAGCCATTTTATGAATATACACCTTGCCAAGTATCTTTTTCACACTGGCTTCCCTTGTCACTCTGCTAATGGCATCTTTTAATTAACAGAAATTCCTAATTCTAATGTACCAAATTTATCAATGATCCCATCTCTGAGTACTGCTTTTAGCATCCTGTTTACTAATTCTTTGTCTACTGCAAATCTTGCAGATATTCTATTACATTTTTATACAAGTATTATTGTACAAACATCTTTAAAAAACAAAACAAAACAAATTCTGGTGTAATTCTGATGCAGACAATGCATGGATCACAGTGAAACACTACTATTTTCTGCTCCAAACCACCGTATTCTTTAATTTTGGGTGATGAATGACCAGGCAATCTGGGGACCATGGTGGCCAGAAAACAAGTCCACTCTGTATGGGCTGAACCCACTCACTCCAGCTGATTGTTCCCTTGTGAATATGGATCTTGGTATATAGAAATCCCAGCTCTTAAAACAAAGTCAGATCTCTAAATTTTATGTAAAAGATCCTGATTTCTAAATGCTGGCAAGCAACTCAACTTAAAAATTCACTGTGTGGGCAAAAAAAAAAAAGAACTTTTTAAACTGTGCCCTACACTAAGTGAGGAAGCAGCTTGCCATTAAAACTGTGGTTCTGGATCACCAGCTTGGGCAATGATCTTGTAGGAATTTGTTAGAAAAGCAGAATCTCAGGCTTCAACTACTGAGGCTGAATCTGCAATTTAACAATATTCCAAGGTGATTCAAACACACATTAAAACTTGAGAAACATCCATCTAGACATGTAGTTCTCACCCCTGGCTAAAATTAGAGTCACTGGGGGAAATTAAAAAATAAATATCTTTAGGTCATATCAATCAGAATCCCTGGGTATGAGGCTTAGGCAACTGCATAGTTATAAAAGCTCCCTGAGAGATTCAACTAAGCACCCAGGATTGCGAAACACTAATGTAGATGACTTCTTCATTTTTGTTATTCTTGAGTGGTACAAGTGGTTAATACCCTCCTATGCTAGTGGACATATTGGAGACTCAAGGCTAGCCAGT
>NW_006408575.1:1642771-1644197 GCF_000296735.1 Chrysochloris asiatica | reverse complement strand
CATAGAAGAATTGATGCATATGAGTTATGGTGTTGGAGGAGAATACTGAAATTACCATGGGATGCCCAATGAACAAATCAATCTGTGTTGTAAGAAGTACAGCTGGAATGCTCCTTGGAAGCCAGGATGGACAGACTTTGTCTCTCGTACTTTGGACATATTATCAGGAGGAACCAGTCCCTGGAGAAGGATATCATGTTTCGTAAAGTGGATGGTTGGAGAAAAAGAAGATCCCTAACAAGATGAATTGGCGCAGTGGCAGCAGCAGTGGGCTCAAACATAGCAATGATTTTGAGGTAGGCACAGGACCAGGCAGTGTTTCATTCTGTGCATCGAGTCATTGTGAGTCAGT
This sequence comes from Chrysochloris asiatica, assembly GCF_000296735.1. NCBI lineage: Eukaryota > Metazoa > Chordata > Mammalia > Afrosoricida > Chrysochloridae > Chrysochloris > Chrysochloris asiatica. The sequence goes on along the minus strand of NW_006408575.1, from coordinate 1,643,845 downwards.
GCTGATGGACACCTAACAACAACAACATTCTCCCTGTACCCTCAACCAAGAATATGCAAACTACTTCTGCTATGAAAAAAATAGAAAGATTCTCTTCTCAGGTCTCAAAATCCCATTGTATGAGTGCAGAATGGAGACATAACTTCTGGCAGGAATGTGAGGATTCGGTGATCAAGGGTCAACATTAACTAACAGTGAGAAAGTCAGATGCACTCTTGGGCTATGCCAATATCAGCACAAGTTCAGAATACAAATCCTGGAGTGCTGCTTAACTCTGATCCTCCTCAATTTTACAATGGAAGAAACTAAGAAAGTTAAATAAGTGTCTCATAAATAGTAGTAGAGCTGAGACTCCCCATCTATTTGTTTTTTGTTGTTGTTGATGTTGTAAGGTGACTTCGAGTCAGTTCTGACTCATAGAGACCCTATGTACAACAGAACAAAATACTGACTAGTCCTGCACCATCCTCATAATTGTTGTTATGTTTGAGCCCATGGTTACTGCCACTATGCCAATCCATCTCACTGGGACTCTTCTTTTATGGTGACTCTCCACTTTACTAAGCATGATGTCCTTTTCCAGGAACTGATCCTTCACAACATGTCCAAAGTACAAGAGACAAAGATATGACATTCTAGCTCCAAGGAGCATTCTGGCTGCACTTCTTCCAAGACCGATTTTTTTTTATTCTTCTTGGCAGTCAATGGTACCTTCAATGTTCTTCTACAGTCTTCCTTATTCACTGTCCAACTTTCACATACATATGTTGCTGTTGTTGTTAGATGCCATTGAGTTGGTACCAACTCATAGTGACCCTATGTACAACAGAACGAAACACTTCCCAGTCCTGGGCCAACCTCAAAATTGTTGCCATGCTTGAGCCCATTGATGCTGCCACTTTGCCAATGTATCTCGCTGGGGGTCTTCCCCTTTTTCTCTGACCCTCCAACTTACCAAAAATGATATCCTTCTCCAGCAACTAGTCCCTCGTGACAATATGTCTAAAGTATGAGAGACGAAGTTTGGCCATCTAGGCTTCCAAGGAGCACTCTGGCTGCACTTCTTCCAAAACA
>NW_006408575.1:1635314-1637331 GCF_000296735.1 Chrysochloris asiatica | reverse complement strand
TCAGACATTTTATCTTGTTTCTGGATGTATGCTGATATGGTCATCTGTTTTTGCTTTTTGGACATGTTTAGTGTTTATCTGTGGCCTTAATACTTAATTGAGTGCATGTTTTGGTGTTTTTTAATGCTTTCTGATTGCCTCTAGGTAGATGAGGTGGGCTTCCCTTTTCACTCTTCTTATTGCTTAACTCAGAGTAACTTTCACAGGTGTTGTCTACCACCCTGGTGTAAAGCAGATTGTATTGGTTCTTGCCTGGATTGTGGGGCTTTATAGTGTGTGATTGTATGTTAACTATATAGCAGAAATTGCTGTCTCTTCTTGGGTAGTATATTTAGAGAAAGAGCCCTATAGAAGTAAAAGGGGCAACAAAAACAAAGTACAACAGAACAACAGAACTAAAAAAACAAACAAACAAACAAACAACAACAACAACAAAAAACAAAACAGAAAACAATAGCAAAAAAGCAAGGAAAAAAACCCAAAAAACAAAACACCCCAAAACAAAAAACAAAGCAAAACAAAACAAAAAACCAGACCGGATACTGTAGTCTATAATCATGAAAAAAGGAGAGGAGTGAGAAGAAAGAAAAAAGAAAAAGAAGAAGAAATCTGTAGCATAATATGAGTATGACTTTAATGTCCTCTTTCAACTTCTTGCCCTCAAGGCTATCTGATGAATTTCAAGCTGCCAATACTCATTATGCTGTACCTCAGGATTTAATTTTTGGCCTGTTTTCTTTTTAAAGCTTCTCCCTTTCCACACCCCTGTTCTGGACTTTTCCCTGCTAATACACAGTTAAGGGCTGGCTGTGGCCGTTTTGAACTGCCTGCTTGTAGCGTAGTGTTTTATGAATTGGGCTGCCAACCCAAGGCCAGCAGCTCATTACCACCAGCTGTTCCATGGGAGAAAGACTAGACCTTTTGCTCCTGCAAAGATTCACAGCCTCAGAAATCCCATGCAGGATCACTATGAGTTGGAACCGACTCCAAGGCACTCAACAAGCAAGAAAGGCAAGTCTTTCTGAATGCTGAGTGTCTACTCACTCAGGCACCCCCTCTAGTCATCAGAATGGAGGTGTGCAGACAGCTATAGGCCAATGAACAGATAACAACAACAACAACAACAAAATCAGAACAAAGCAAAACCAAACAGAATATTGTCACCTTTGCTCCGAGGTTCCCGCAGTTGTTAATTCCCGATGGCTCTGCTTGCTCCCCCACCAGGTCCCGCTGTTTGTTCTTGCCCAAGTTGTTGGCTCTTGACTGCTGAACCCAGCAGATTCTAAAGTACAAGGTTTCTTACTTCTGCTACAAGTTCCACTAGCTCTAAAACCTTACACTTTTAAAATATTCCTACCTATGTTGTTCAGAGTTTTGGAGCTCTCCCCTGAACCAGCTTCATCTGGTATTCTGTGGTATTGCTGACAGAGATCTTCACTGCACCACTATCCTATCTGCCGTCAAGCCCCACCTCCTAGATTTCAATTTTTATTCCATCAATTCCTGGATCATTGTTATTTTCCAATTCCTTCAATGCACTTTGGACTTCTTCCTTCAGTTTCATTGACTCTTGATCATATGCTACCTCTTAAAACAGTTGAACATCAACCATTTCCTTTTGATTCTGTGACTCTGTGTATTCCTCCCATCTTCTTTTGATGCTTTCTGCATCATTCAATAATTTGCTCAGAGAATCCTTCAATAATGAAAGTTGAAGCTTGAATTTTTTTAGTTCCCCTAGCTTGAGAAATGCTGAATGTGTTCTTCTTTTTTGGTTTTCTGACTCCAGATCTTTATGGTATTTGACTTTGTCTTCTCGAGCTGACCTTTGAAATTTTCTGTTCAGTGCTTGTACCTCCTGATTTCTTCTATTTGCTTTAGCATCTCTATGATGGAAAGCAAGTTTCAGTGTTTCTTCTGACATCCATTTTGATCTTTTCTTTCTTTTTTGTTTTTCTTAAAGATTTCTTCCTGTATGATTTTTTTTTTTGAATTTAAGGTTTTTATTGTAGATTGA
>NW_006408575.1:1574630-1634843 GCF_000296735.1 Chrysochloris asiatica | reverse complement strand
ACTTGTTTTCATTTTCTTTAGCTTCAGTTTGAATTTACATATGAGCAATTGGTGATTAGTTCCACAATCTGCCCCTGGCCTTGTTTTCACTGGTGACATAGAGCTTTTCCATTGTCTCTTTCAATTTGATTTCTGTGTATTCCATCTGGTAAGGCCCATGTGTATAATCGTCTCTAATGCTGTCTAATAAAGATATTTGAAATGAACAAATCACTGATTTTGCAGAATTCTATCATGTGATCTCCATCATCATTTCTATCACCAAGGCCATATTTTCCAACTACTTAGGACAAGGTTATTGTTTGTAATATAGGATTCCTTGGGTGACATAAATGACTAAGTACTTGACTCCTCGTTGAAATATTGGTGGTTTGAACCCACCTAGAGATGCCTCAGAAGCTTGGCTGATGTTTGCTTCCGAACTTTTATGGCCTTGAAAATCCAATGGAGCAGTTCTAGTCTGTATGCATGGAGCCACCATGAGCTGGAGTCAACTCAATGGCAACAGTAATGCTTACAATAAATTCCCTGAGTGGTTAAGTAGTTAAAGGCTGCTAACAAAAAGGTTGGCAGTTTGAATCCACCCAGAAGTACCACAGAAAAAAGATTTGGCAATTTATCTCTGAAAATGCAACCACTGAAATTCCATGGAGCATAGTTCTGTGGCATACATGGGTTCTCCATGTGACAGCAACTGCCTATTATTATTATTATTATTATTTTAATGCTTGTAAGGTTCTGGCCTCCTTTTGTAGTCCTTGGGCAGTGTCACAGTCAAAAGAAGAATCCAGCAACTGAAATCATGTATCAAGGACTCCAGATTTCTTCATGTATTTTGGGGATATTGTAAAGGAGGCCAATCCTCTAGAACAATACTTGTGAGCTTCCTTTCTATTCTTTTATACGTACTGCCACATGCTTTATAGCTACAATATCTTCTCTATCTTTAGCTCACTCCCTTCAAAATAACCTCCCCATGCCATCCTTAACCTTAACGTTCTTTCCCTTTTAACTTCAGTTTTACAGCCCTCAAAACAGGAACTTTTTTTGAAGCCTGGGGAGTAGACAAGTCGGAGATAGGACCTTATTAGTAGGCCATGAGGACAGTCTGGGGCATCTACACTTTTTTGGCCATTACAACCATAATCTAGCCACCTCCCCAAGGATGACACTTTTTTTTATGACTCTAGACTTTGTGTGCTATCTTCCCATTGATACATCAAGTATGTTTTTAGATCCATACTGACTTGTATCATTTCTATGAGTACTTACAGTGTACTAAGCCATTTGATTCAGTCTGACCTAAGTTTGAGAATTTGTTTTATAACAAAGTGGAGATATCCAATATTGATTGAGAAAGCACATATTCTGTAGTTATAGTTGAGAATCTAGTAAACATAAAGCAGCGATGATAACAATTGAAACTTCCTTGCCACCATGGAACAATTGTTACTTGATCACAATTCTCAGTCCTTGCTTAAACTGGTTCTAGCTCATTCTCACAGATGATCTTTCATTTTATCTCCACCAGGTAAAGACACTCCTTCCAAGGATACAAGCACATCGAGCGAATTTATATCATCATCTGAATGCAAGGAAACATGTTTCCTGCCACAGAACATGACTCCAGGTATGTAAACCCCAAAGACAGCCCCCATTTGTTTATACTTCTTGTGCAGTAACTTATTCTGTCATCTGCAAATTCCACCCTCCCCCAATCTAAGGCTGTTTTCTTTGTCTGTCACACTCTCATATCTTTTTCATCAAATCTATCCTTATAGACATTGCTTTGATTATGTCAGTCACCTCTTTGCAAATCTTCCAGGGCTTTCCACTGTCTTCTAAACTTCTCCATTTTCTCCATCTGCATAAGTCCCAATTACAGGATAAATTTAAACCTTCTCTGGCTGTTCACAAACTTGACTTATATTAGGAGTTCCATGTCTTAGTAAAATTACACCATCTACTAGATTTTGGGAGTCCTGGTGTGGTGCTGTGGGTTAATGCACCAGACTGCAAAGCTGGTTGAACTGCAAAGTCGGTGGTTCAAGCTCACCAGCTGCTCCTTGGAAACTCTATATAGGGTCACTATGGGTCAGAACCGACTTGACGGCACTTAACAACAACAACAACTAGATTTTGAGGTTTCAGGAGGGCAAAGGTAATTGACAAAAATAATTATGTCTCCTAACTAGTACCTAAAGCAGTTGTTTGTACATAGTTAATGTGCTGGACTACAAAGTAGATTTTAACTGTAAGGTCGGCAGTTCAAATTCACCAGCTGCTCCTCCGAAACCCTATACAGGGTCGCTGTGGGTCGGAACCGACTCAAGGGCTCTTATGAACAGCAACAACAAGCTCTCAGAAAATGTTTGATAACTAAATGTATAAACGCTGAATGAATATGTGGATGTCACATTTGAATTCTGTACCATACCTAACATGGTGGCGGTAGTTCTGTGACTTAGAGTTTGTTCTGATTCGCAGAGACTTGGTATAGGGTTTCTGAGGGTGTAAATTTTTGTAGGAGCAGAAAGAGAAATGCTGGTAGATTTGAACTGCTGACTTTACAGTTAGCAATCCAGTTTGTAATCCAATCCGCTACCAGAGCTCCTTTTATACACAGTAGTAGTAGCTGTTGTTGTTTATTGCTTTTGAGTCAGTTATGACTCAAGCCAGCATAGGGTTTCCGATGAGTGACTGGTGAGTTTGAACCATCAACCTTGTTGTTCAAACTGACCTTGTGGTTGAGTGCTTATCTTATAGCACCACATGGTAGATGCTCAATAAACATTTGTTAAATAAAGGGAAAAGTAAATGACTGACTATATGGAATAAAAGAGGCTGAGCAAAAGGGTTTTATCTTTGATGGATTTTTTCAGAAACACAAAAGAAAAGATTTTTAAAGTAAAGTTAAAAAAAAAAAAATCTTCCTTTCAATGATCAGTCCTCACTAGATGCCCTTAAGAGACTTTCATGTAGCCTTTGAAGAGAGAGTTGTCATCAGAGGAGGCTTTACCTGAGTTGACCCCTGCATAAGAAGCTCAGGGCAAGCCTGTGAAAGATTTGCTTCTGATGTACAGTACCTGGGGACACTTTTGGGGGTGAATTACGTGTGTGCTAAGTGACTTACTCAAGGTCTTCTTAGAAACAATGCTCACCTCCTGGAGGTGGCAAATACACCTGTTTGTTGTTAGTTACCATTGACTCATGGCAACCCACGCACAACAGAACCAAGTATTGCCTGTTCCTGAGCCATCCCCAGTGCTTATTTATATCCAGTTGCTGATTGGATAGTGTTCCATCGTGGTCAATAGAATTTTGTCATTTAGAAGTTCTTTCTTCCTAGTCCATCTTAGTCTAGAAGTTCTGTTAAAACTTGTTTAGCATCCTAGCAACACACAAGCCTGCACTGCACATGTGATATGTTGGCTACCATGCCTCAATCCCTTTTTAGCAGGGGGTGGAGTGGTAGAGGAAACAGAGTCTTAGAGAGAGAGGTAACTTACCCATGGCCATATGGTAAATACAAATGCATGATAGGGAGGGGATTTAAGCCAAGCCCTTGTTTCTAATTATGGTGCTCTATTGCTTCTCCAAATTGGATCTCCCAGTGATACAAAACATAGGTTTCTGTAAAAGACTGAACATTATGAATGCTTAAAAGGAAGAAAACTATGTAAATAGTTCTTTTGTTTCATAGTTTCAAATGCTGTTAAACTGCTTGCTAACCATGAGAACACCTTGCCCCTTAATTCTCTCTCCTGTGTCAATCTGCTCATTTCTGTCAGCTTGGACCATCTCTGAAAGACGCTGAGTTACCATCTGTGGTCCCATGAAGGTGGTGGAGTCAGCATTTTGCTTTATCAGTGCATGTAAGCCAAGGAAAGCAAAGGTGAAACCATATCCACCAGAGGCTGAACTTGTCCATCTTTAAAGTTTTCCACCAGGAGGCTGTTTCCTAGAAAGCCAGAGGAGACTTGGCTCCACTGCCAGCCTGTCTTTCATAGATAGAGTTCAAGACAGAATTAATCAGACACAGCACCATGATTACAGGGCCAGTATTCCAAAGGATTAAAATGTGACAAACTACCCTTTGCACTATGATTAAAGTGAACCTGCTTTAATCTCCCCCTGTGAGATGCAGAGGACCCTGTAGGATTGGGCAGTGAGCCCGGGGCTCTGTTCTGAGCATGTTGAGATCTTAAAAGCAGTTTGTTTGTTTAAATCCTAGTCTTTTGAATTCCATATTAATAGCTTCACATGGGTGGCAAGAGGATACACGCTGAAGAGACTGTTAGTCAGCAGGGACAATTCCAAGAGTGATTTCAGAAGGCAGTTTGGACCAGACTTTGGAAGGCTGGGAAAGATGGGGAAAGGAATTATAGCAATATTCAATGCCAAGGCTAAAAAAGATGTGGCCAGATGAGAGCAGCTGAGGGCAGTAATTGCTCCAGTACTCAGGGTGGGCAGATAAAGATGGCAAGAGCTCATGTTTAGTGTGTTTCTTGAATATTCAAAACGTACCAGGCACTGAGAAAGAAGTGCATAATCTCATTTACTAAGTCTCTTAAAATCCTTGTGGGATAGGTATGACAATTGTCATTTTGTTAATGAGACAACTGAAGCAGGTTGTTGTGGTTGTTAAGTGCCTTCGAGTTGGTTTAGATATACAGTGACTCTGCATTGGGTTTCTGAGGCTTTTTTAAATCTTTGTGGGAGCAGAAAACCTCATCTTTATCCTATGGAAAGGCTGGAGGGTTCGACCCAAGTGCTTTGTTGTTTGCAGTCCAGTGCTTGTCATATGAAGCCACCATGATCTCCAAGTGAAGCATAGACAGGTTATTAGTGATTCAGGGTGGCACAGCTGGCAAGGGGTAGAGCCCAGTCTGGAGCTCGCGTTTGAATGACTCCTGTCTTTCAGGCTTCATCTTTGTGCTGTACCTCCATCTAGATGTCAGTCTGCAGTGAGGCTACCAGAGAGGGATTTGGACTGGGGTTGGTGTTGGTTGAATGACAATGGGGATTGGTTGGGAATAGAACATAGACCAGGGAGAAGCTGAATGAGACAAACACCCATCCTAAGTTCACATCAAAGCCAGGCCAGGCAGGCACATAGTACAGAAGCTGTTTTTTTTTTTTTTCAGGATTTCTAGGTTCAAGACAGGTCTAATAAAAGATGGGGTTCAGACCTGCCTTGCAGACCAAGGCCAGCATGATAGGGGCTTTCTCTGATGTGATCAAGAATTTGTAAAGGTCCTGGCAAGTTAGAGCTAGAAGAGCGATATTGTGACTATCTAGTCCAACTTCTTGGCTTAATGTGTTTGATAATTATGAATGTAACTGCTATTTATTATTTAAAGGAGACACATTGCCTAGTGTGGCCTTTCTTGACAACATTAACCCCAGCTGCTCGATCACTCTGTCTCGTTATGATACTCAAGATTTTTCATAGCACTTTTCTCCACTGCAAGCTATTGTGTTCATGTGATTACTTGCATCTTTTTTTTCACTGGCAAGTAGAATATAAACTCCAGGAGAACAGAGACCAAGTCTATCTTGTTCTCTGCTGTATCCTCACAACTAAAACAGCTTCTGGTTCATAAAAGGTCCACAGTAAGTATTGTTGAATGAACGTGCATTGTGAAGGGCTCATAAAACTTTGTCTTAATCAGCTACCCTGACAAACATTTATAATTATATGAGCCAAGAAACAGACTCAAGAAAACATGTGTATGTGTATAATGCATACAAGTTTATGATATCGATTGTTGTTGTTAAGTACACTTGAGTCTGTTCCAACTCATAGCAACTCTCTATAGAGTTCTCAAGAGGTGATAGGTGGGTTTGAACTGCCAACCTTATGGTTAGTAGTCCAGTGCTTATCCTACAGTACCATATCATAGTCTAATACTGCTTATGTATTATACATTTCATATATAAGTACATTTCTTTAAAATGGATAAAGTGGTATTTGTTTACAACATTCACAAATTATTCACATGAGGAAATATATGTCCTAGTTGATTCTGTGTCATATTATCACATCTGTGCCAAGCAGTGTAGGAGTAAACCCTAGACAAAGCAGAAATGGCCAATGTGGAAGTCTAGAAGCTTCCCAAGTCATCTTCATTTTTCCTGGGGAGGACAATTTAAAGGAGCACTCAGATGATCATTAAGACCACTTTTAATCTCTAATGAGGGATGATATCGATGTAGAGCTGATGTGGGACACACTGGGGACTTACCTAATTCTTTGTATCCTTTTCTTGCATCTCCAGCAGACCTTTTCCCCTCTGTTCTCTTTCAGATCTAACACTCTCTTTCTGTGTGAAGAGCCGCTCCAGAAGGTGTGTAAATGGCCTTTTGCAGGAAGCTGCCAGGAGGAGGCTCTGGGCTCTGGAGAATGAGAACCAGGGGGTGCGTGCACTGTTTAAGGTAAGCTTTAGGAGAACAGGTATAATCTGTGAGAACAAGGCTTTGTATTCATTTACTATGGGGTCCCCATCACCTAGGACAGTGTATGGAACAAAGTAAACACTCAAGAAAGCATTTGACTGACTGACTGACTGACTGATTGCATGAAAGAATGAATAAACAATTAAATACACATTCTCTGCCTGACAGGGTGGGGCAGGAACTCAGAATGGAGCGAACTTCTGAAGAGGCAGAGTCAGAGAAAACTTGGTTTTCAAATCTACCCCTATTAGTTGTGGGGCCTTTGGCAACTTAGTTCATCTTTGTAAAATGAGAATCATTATAACAACTACCTCATTAAGAGCACTTTCTAAAAGTACCAGCATTGCCAATCAAAGTGACTAAAAAAATATATTAGAATGAAAGGCGTAATAGTCAATAAAGTAGGTGAAAGAATTCTTCATCTTTCTGAGTAGATAGATAATACCTAGGTTCCTGGGTGGTGTAAATGGTTTGGGATTATTTACTAACCAAAAGATTGGAGGCTTGAAGCCACTCACTGATACTTTGGAAGAAAGACCTTGCAATCCAATTTTTTGTTGTTGTTGTTGTTTAATTGGCCATTGAAAACCTTATGGAGCACAGTTCTACTCTGAACCTTGTGTGATCACGATGAGCCAAAATTAACTTGATGACAAAGGGCTTTACAATATCTGAAACTGTGAAACCAAGGAAGAAGGATCTGTTTAAAAGTTATTGTAACCAAACGTGAAATGGACGCTATTGCTTCCCATAATACGCTTATGTTCTAATGCTTTGTGTGTGTGTGTGTGTGTATATATAGTCTCTCTATTAATTTAACAACAATTTAAAAGAGAAAAATAGTCTAGAAATCTATCATGTGACAAAAAGTGTCTGGTTTGTTGGAAGAAATAAATGAAATGGTATCTGCTTGGGTGCCCCAAAGTGTATATGCTCCATTAATAGTAGATAAGGGGTGTCTTCTTTTTGTTTGTTCAATCCCTGGAATTGAGGACCTTTGAGTGACTGATGCAATTTGTTGTTGTGAAGTGTGAAGTGCTGTTGAGTCAGTTCCAACTCATAGCGACTGATGCATTGGAACCTCCAACCTTGTGGTTAGCAGTCCAGCACCGCACTAGAACTCCAATGTTATCAAGTGCCATCAAGTTGGTTCTGATCCATAGTGACCCTGTATAAGGTTTACAAGGAGTGGCTGGTGAGGTTGAACCACCAACCTTGTGGCTCAAACCAGCTTTGAAGTCCAGATCATTAACTCTCAGCACTACCCCAGGACTCCAGGACTTTAATAGAGTTCCTTTAATTTGTGTGGTGTCTGACATGAACAAGAAATCCTGTTAGTGCTGTAGGTTAGATGCTGGATTGCTAGCCTCAAGGTTGGCTGTTCTCTGTGGGAGAAAGGTGAGTCTGTTAGTTCCCATAAAGATTTATAGTCTCAGAAACCCTATGTAGGGTCAGAATCAACTGGGTGGCAATGGGCAGTGGGTTTGGTTTTTGGTTTGATGTAGCGTAGTCAGGTTATATTGAAAGGGCTGACCAGCTGGGCAGAGTCTTGGACGAGATGAGTTTGTGGGAAGGACTGAGACTGAACCTGGAGTCAGCGAGTCTAGGAACCAACAGGTCTCTACAGCTCACAAGCAAATGATGATGGGCATGTGGCTTAGTTTCTTTCTGCCCTATTCTTGATGGTAAAGTAGGGACAAAACATTTTTATTAAATCCAAGATGCTGCTGATTATTAAATGCACTGCACTGTAGGATAAGCATTGGACTGCTAACCACAAGGTCCATGGTTGAAACATGGTTCAGAAACCTTATACAAAATCACTATGAGTTGGAAACAATTAGACAGCACTTAACAACAAGAACAATACCGATTAGAAAGAAAGAAAGAAATAAAAAAGTGCTGCCAGTTAAGCCGGATGCCAGACCTCCTTCTCTTATATGTTAGAAATGATTAACTTCCTAAAAGTGCACCTTTGTTGTTGCTGCTGTTATTAAGTGTTGTTGTATTGGTTCTGATGCTTAGCGACCTGGTATAGGGTTTACAAGGGGCAGCTGGTGGGTTTGAACTGTTGACCTTGTGGTTTGCAGTTCAGTGCTGATCCTACAGTGCCACACCAGAATTGAATCTTGGAATGGATCAAGTACTGTCTTCACAGTGTTACTGTGAGAGTCAAGTGAGGTATTGCTAAGTTATTAGTGAATTGCCAGATAAGTAGTGATGCCTGGATTTTACCTGAGAACCCATTCTGTACTACTGCATGCTCCAAGGATGTGGGTTCTCTGGGCCTTGGTGGGCCATCTGCTCCCCACAGTTCTGATCTTTCTGATCTGGGGACTTCTTTTTTTGGATCCTTTTACCCTCTTTGTCCCAAGGGTTCTCTTAGGAGAGGGTTCCAGGGGTGAATCTCTGGTGGTGAGACCTGGCTTAGGGGGAGAAGGCGTGTTTAGCTGTAGGAACTCCTTAGGTCCAGAAAACAGTAGAGAAAAATTTTAGGGGAAAATGAAGTCTGAGCAGTAATTTGGTTCTGTTTTTTGAGACATGCAGACCTCTTCTTGCTCTGCTGTAAATTGGCATCACTTTTCTGAAGAGCAGTTTGCTCTTTGAATTTGCTCTCCCCAATTACATTTATCAGAATTACTTGTGACAAAGCAATCAAGGATGTGCACAAAGATTTTGCATGTTTATCATACGCTATTTAGGATGTAGAAAAATGAAAACAATTCAAATGCAAACAGAGAAAAGAAAGGTATGTGACAGGGTTGTATTCTTTCACCATACTTATTCAACCTGTATGCTGAGAAAATTATCTGAGAAACTGGGTTATATGAAGAAAACGTGGCATCAGGATTGAAGGAAGACTCATTAACAACCTGCAATATGCAGATGATACAACTTTGCTTGTTGAAAGTGAAGAAGACTTAAAATATTTACTGATGAAGATCAAAGAACACAGTCTTCAATATGGATTACATCTCAATGTAAAGAAAACAAAAATCCTCACCACTGGACCAATAAACAACATTCTTATCAACAGTGAAAAGATTGGTGTTGTCAAGGACTTCATTCTTTTTGGATCAACTATCAACACTCATGGAAGCAGGAGTAAAGAAATCAAATGATGTATTGCATTTGACAAATCTGCTGCACAAGACCTTTTTAAAGTGTTGAAGAGCAAAGATGTCAGCTTGAGGACTAAGGTGCACCTGACCCAAGCCATGGTATTTTCAATAACCTCATATCCATGTGAAAGCTGGACAGTGATTAAGGAAGACGGTAGAAGAATTGATGCTTTTGAGTTATGGTGTTGGAGGAGAATATTGAAAGTGTCATGGGCTGCCAAAAGAACAAACAGATGTGTGTTGGAAGAGTGCAGCCAGAGTGTTCCTTGTAGGCCAGGATGGCCAAACTTCGTCTCTCATACTTCAGACATATTGTCAGGAGGGACCAGTCGCTGGAAAAGGATATCACATTTGGTAAGGTGGAGGGTCAGAGAAAAAAAGGAAGACCCCCAACGAGATGGATTGGCAAAGTGGCAGCATCAATAGGCTCAATCGTGGCAACAGTAGTGAGGTTGGCTCAGGACCGGGCAGTGTTTCGTTCTGCTGTGCATAAGGTCGCTATGAGTCAGTACCGACTCGATGGCACCTAACAACAACATTAAGTCAACATAACAATGGCATATGTAAGAATTAAAAATATTGCACCTTCACATCAAAATAAAGAAGAGGAAAATTAGAAAGATTTAGTAAGCATTGTTGTTGTTGTTGTTGTCAGGTGACATCGAGTCGGAACCGACTCATAGTGACCCAATGCACAGCAGAACGAAACAATGTCCAATCCTGGGCCAACCTCACTACCACTGCCACACTTGAGTCTATCAATGCTGCCACCTGGCCAATCCATATCGTTGGGGGTCTTCCTCTTTTTCTCTGACCATCCATCTTACCAATTAGTAAGCATTAAAACAACAGAAATGAAGAAAATGCAAAGAAAACCCACAAACAAAATAAACTCAGGACAGAAAATTATGTGGAAAAATAAAACCCAGTAGCACCACAAAAAATAAACCCACTCACAGCAAAATGACAGTAATTAATCCTTACCTATCGATAATTATACTGAATATAAATGTATTAAATGTGCCAGTCAAGAGACAGAGTAGCAGAATGGATGAGAAACAAGATACTTCAATATACTGTCTACAAGAGACACACTTTACAAACAAAGACAAAAATAGATTAAAAACCAAAGGATGGAAAAAAACAAAACAAAACATATCATGTACACTGCAATAAAAAATTAGCCTGAGTGGCAATATTAATCCTTGATAAAATATAATTTAAGGTTAAAAAAAAAAAAGCAGCATAAGGGACAAAGAAGGACACTGTATCATGATTAAAGGCTCAAACAGAATGAGAGGACATACCCTTAGTAAATATCTATGTTCCCAATGAAAATGTCCCAAAATATATAAATCAAACTTTAATAGAACTGACGAAAGAACTAGACATCTCCACAATAATTATAGGAGATAATTATACACCACTTTCAAATTCACCAGTTGCTCCTTGGAAACCCTATATAGGGTCACTATGTGTTAGAAGTGACTCGATGGCACTTAACAACAACAACTTTCAGTGAAGTACAAAACAACTAGGAAGAGGAAGAAGTGGAAAAAGGGAAAAAGAAGACAGACAGACAGACAGAAAAAAAAAGCAGAGGCAGAAAAGATAAAAAGAAAGGGAAGGGAAGGGAAGGGAGAGAGAGGCAAAAGGAGACAAATCTAAACAACAACAAAAAAAGAGAAACAACAACAATAAAACAACAGTGCAGTTACTGGACCCAGAGAGAAGATAAATTCTGGGGGAGGGGTTCTTGTTAACCAAGGCGCTCATGAAGTGGTTAGGGGAGGGATGAGATGGTATTGTTCTCAGGCCTAAATGGAGTTCCTATAGGCCCAGGCATTGTCTGTCTGGACCAAAAGGTCACCACCGGGGCCTGGACCAGTTCAGGGTCTATTAGGCAAGTCTGCGGACTGTGAAATCTGAAGCAGAACCTGCTCAAATCCAAGCACCAAAGCAGTACGGTCCACACCTGACTCACTCAGATGCATCCCACAGTCTCTGTGCTGTGAACTCTTGGACAGCAGGGGGCTGAGGATGTTGGCTGGCCAAACCTCAAGTCAACAGGGGAATTTGGGGAACCAGAAAGAAGCTTCCTAGTTTTCAGTCATCTGCACTATCAGCTGTAGTCTGAAGCTGTTGACTAAAGGTCACAATGACTGCACCGAGTCTGGCTGGAAGAACCTTTACCAGTCTGTTTCCCTCCCTTGATGCTCCTGCTCAGCTTCTCCTCCTCATTAAGTGTTCAATCCACTTCTCCAAACTGTCCTCTGAAGTTCAAGCTTCCAGAAGTATCATCGGTGTGTTTTATTTGATCACCCTTATCTTTATTGCAGAGGGTCTGAGCAGTATATCTGCCTAGTCTTCCATCTTCTAGAGATTATAAAATAATTTATTAAATGTTACTCTATTTATATGAAATAGTTGCATAGGAATTCATGCATAAGGAAAAAAGATTTGGAGTTATATATGTAAATTTCAACATTGATGAGTTCTAGGTGGTGGGATTATAAGCAATTTTTATTTTTGTCTGGCTTGGTTTTTATTTGCTAGCTTTATAAAACTACTTATTATACATAGATTCACAATCAAATTTGTATTTAAGATTCCATTCACCAATTGCACCTCCCACATCCTTTTTATTTTCCTTATACAAATCGTAGCATTCTCTGCTGTACCCTGGTTTATTTTTGTTGCTGTTATTATTCTATTTAACAAGGTATATTTGCAGTTTGTATCAGTACACAAAGAACATCTTTATTCTTTTTCATGTCTGCATAATATCATAATATTTAGGCTGTTCCCATGGGTGTGTGTGTGTGATATAAACATCAATGCTGCAGTCAATAAGCCAACACAAGTCATTTTGTACATATGGAGGGTTTTGTTAGCCAGACAATTCTGTAATCCTAGAATGATTCCATTTTTCTCTTCATTCAGGACCTTTCAGCAAGGTTGGTGAGTATCCAGTCCCAGAAGTCCCAGTTTCTCATCACCTTCAAGACCATGGAGGAAATCTGGAAGTTCTCCACTTACCTGAAGCTAGGTATAGCATGGAGCAGGCATGTGGAGGAGCAGCTGCTTCACAGTTCAACCAATTTGTAGAACTTGACATTAGAACTTGATCTGGCTCTGATGATTAGAGAAGTAGAGCCCATAATGGGTGACTAACTTCAGACATATTACAACTGCCAGGAACTAAATCTAAATCAAATGTTCAGTGCTATTTTAAAATTCTGCGTTATGAGGTTGCCTTCATTGTCTTCAGGGGGCCTCTTCTTTACTAGATAGCCAATCAAATAGCAAACATTTATTGGTCATCTACTAAATATAAAGTACTGAGATAGATATGAAATTAACAGTTAAGAAAAAGAAAAGATTTAGTCTTGAGTAAGATCAAAGTTGTGGTTTTTATCTGCCCAGTCCTGTGCCATCCTCACAATTGTTATTATGTCGGGCTCCCTTGTTGCTATCACTGTATCAGTACATCTCATTGGGAGTATTACTCTTTTTTGCTGATCCTCCACTTTCTCAGGCACGATGTCCTTCTCCAGTGACTGGTGCCTCCTGACTACATGTCCAAAGTATGAGAGCCAAAGTCTCACCATACTTGCTTCTAAGCATTCTGTCTGTGCTTTTTTCAAGATAGATTTGTTTGTTCTTTTGGCAATCTATGATTCTTTCAATATCCTTCTGCAACACCATACTTCAAATGCACTGATTCTTCTATGCCCTTCCTTATTCATTGTCCAACTTTTATGTGCTTATGAGGCAATTAAAAACATCATGGTTTGCATCAGGCATATCTTAGTCCTCAAACTGACATCTTTGCTCTTGAACATCTTAAAAGGTCTGTTGCAGCAGAATTGCCTAATATAATAAGCCCTTTGATTTCTTGACTGTTGCTTCCATGAGTGTTGATTGTGGATCCAAGCAGAACGAAGTCTTTGGCAACTTCAGTCTTTTCTTTGTTAATCATGATGTTATTCAGTGGTCCAATTGTGAGGACTTTTGTTTTCTTTATACTGAGGTGCAATCCATACTGCCCACTGTATTCTTTGATTTTCATCAGCAAGCATTTAAAGTCCTCATCACTTTCAATAAGCAAAATTGTGTCGTATGCATATCACAGGTTGTTAATGAGTCTTCCACTAATCCTGAAGCCACCTTCTTCATATAATAAGCCACCTTCTTCATATAATGCAATTTGTCGAGATAGTTGTTCAGTGTACAGATTGAGTAAGTATGGTGAAAGGATACAACTTGGGCACACACCATTCCTAATTTTAAACCATTCGATATCCCCTTGTTCTGTTTGAACGACTGCCTCTTGGTCTGTGAACAGGTTCCTTATGAGAACAATTAAGTATTCTAGAATACCCATTCCTGCATCATTCAATATTATGCCCATGTTGTTGTTGTTGTTAAATGCTGTCAAGTCAATTCCGACCCATAGCGACCCTGTATAGGGTTTCCAAGGAGCAGCTGGTGAGCTTGAACCACCAACCTTGCAGTTCAAATGGGTTTGCAGTATGGTACAGCACCACACCAGGACTCCTTCAATATTATAAGTCAAGGCTTGAAGTTTTTCAACAGTTCTTTCAGCTTGAGAAATGCTAAATGGACGATTTCCATTTAACTTAGATTCTTACTTTGTACATTACAAGTTCTGATTATTGGTGGATGTTAGCAACTTTTTTTCTCATTTTGAGTTCTGCCCCATCAGTAAATAAAATTCTTGAAAACTTTGTTCCAGTCATGTCATTATGGTCAACTCTATTTTGAGTGGCTTCCAGTCTGAAGTGCTCATCTTTTGGTACTCTACCTGACAATGTTTCACTGCTATTCATTAGGTTTTCAGTGGTTAGGATCAGCACTGGACTGCAAATGTCAAGGTTGGCAATTCAAACCCACTAGCTGCTCCTCAGAAATCCTATGCATGGTCACTATGAGATGGAACTGACTCAAGGGCACTTAACAACAACAATACAGAAGTGATCTCTCTCTCTTTTTTCCTAGTCCTAATATGTAAACTCCACTGAAACTTGCCCACTATGGGCGACCTTGCTGGTATTTAAAACACTGGTGGTACATCTTCCAGAATAACAACAACACTCAAGCTACCACGATATGACAATTAGACAAATGATGGAATTTATGACTGTAGGTGTTTAAAATACTGTAGATAAATTGCTTGATGTACACAATTTTTAGTTTAAAAAGGGCGAGTTTATCTGTCCTTGGGTAAGGGACAGTGTGGTAAGTGGGTGTGTTGAAGTCAATTGTAAGTCTTCTGTGGGCCAGGAAGACCCTCTGTGGACATTGTATCATCAGGGGTTCTAGATTTTGAAGTTCAGGGCTAGTTAACATCAAAGGGGGACCAGGAACCTTCAAAGTCACCGTGATAAACTTGGATTTTCCTAGTATGAATGTATTAGGAAAGGTGAATTGAGTTTGGTCATTTCACTATGCACTTATGGGGACCCATATTATATTGAAAATGGTAAATATCATTTAAAAATATTTGCATTTCTCCTTAGAACAACAAGGCTCTGGGATACAGGGGTCAAGGTATAGCTTGAAGAGGGTAAATAATACTAAAATCCTTGACTGCCTTATGAATATTAGTTTCCCTTGCCTACTATTGTAAAATAGACACTTGAGTGGTATAGAAAGGAATGTTGGGAAGCATGATTAGAGAAAACTTGTAAGCCCATCTTCAGCCTATAATTGATTGGAATACCGCAAAGGGGTTCTACAACTTGCCCAGTGAAATAGGCCTTGTACAAAGCCTTCACAGAGTATAGGACCTTAGGTGGAATCCTGAGTCCCATCCACAACCTTGTGAGAGGTTCCCATTAGAAAGGACAAGCAGACTGGAACAGCTACAGTGACAGAAGATACATCTTCATTATGAACCTGACCTATACTCAGAGCAGTAGTTACTCTAAATACCAACAGAGAGGGAAAGAGTCTTCAAATCAAGTATCAATGCTATCTGCTCTGTGCACAGGGTAGATAGGGATGGGCAACTTAGACATTGGTTATCTAAAATGAGGGGACAATAAAGGCACGAAGTGACTGGCTTACAAGGTTTCAAGAGGGAGCTTAGTTAAGAGTGTGGGGGAAAGAAAGAGTCCCCACTGAATAGTTGTCATCTTATCTGGATGGGTCTGGTGAAAGGAGATGGGGATAAGATTCGGAAGATTCAGTAGTGATTAACTGTTATCATGACTAATCGCGACTGTCACAATTGTAAAGGTAGAAGATTTGTAACAAAAAAAAAGGGGAGTGATTAATCTTACAGTCCAGAAACAGAGTACCCTAGGACCATCAAGAGAGGAACACACAAATAGAATGTGGGACCTTATCCAGAGAAGCAGCAGCACCAGAGATGGAGGTAGAGATGGGGGCATGGAGAACTCTAGATTCATCAACTAAGAAGAGAAGGACTAAGAACTGGTGGCCAGGAGCAGACTTGCAGAATGTGCCCTTTGGAGATGTAATTTATTATATATGCCTGAGTGGGAAAAAAAAAAATTTGCATTTCTGAACAGATGCTAGAAAAATCCATTTACACTAGAAATTTTCTAGCACCCCCTTACCCCAAACTCTCCTCATTCCAGTTAAATGAGGTCAGATTTGGAATCAAGAACTGTGAAGGAGTCTGCTCACTGTCTTGTGTGTTCTGCTAATGCCAGAAATCATTTTGTTCAGGACTCTTTTGTTGGCTTGACTCCTTAGGCTATGTGTCCACCTGTCTGGAGCATCTTCTCTTTGACCACAAGTACTGGCTTAACATCAGGTTGGTGGAGGATACCGAGATCCAAGTCTCAGTAGATGATAAACACCTGGAAACAATATACCTGGGACTCCTGATACAGGAAGGTGAGCATGGACTAGGGGTGAAGATGAGGATCATTTGTGGATATTTATTTCCAGTGTCCCCCAAATAACTAGGTTACAAAAGAAGTAGGAAAAAAAAAATCATTCAAACATGAACAGTTCACAAATCAACTGACATGCTATGTATATATAACTCATCAATCGCTTTCAGTTTGACACTGAGCAGCTACATTGGCCAGTATTGATGATTGATGTTAGACCCACCTGGGGAATTTTTAAAAAAAGATGCTCATGTCAAGTAAGCCAGGTAAATCTTTGGAGGTGGGGCCCAGGTATTCATATTTTTAGAAAGTTGACCAGGTAATCCTAATGTGCTTCCAAGATTGACAATCATTTTTCTAAACATGTGATACAAATTCATTGTACAATAAATTGTGTAATAAAATTGCAAATCTTGCGAAGCCTGAAGGATTTCACCAAAATGAGACAAGCTATATTAAGGAACTGCTGGGAGCTCCTGCCAGCCTGTTGACAAGTGAGGATCTGATCAAGCAACACAGTTAACATTGGAAGAGACAAGCCATCTGACATAATAGACATGTTGAAAGAGCCTGGTTTGTCTACAGCCATAGAATCTTTTTGCAAAAGTACTTGTCTTTATGATTGCCTTGTATACGTTATATATACAGGCAAGAATTCCATACTATGCTATTATAATAAAATTTAGATGGAGAAACATTCACCCAAAGCATCATGGTACATTATTTGTTGGCTCTAAAGTTGTGTGAGAGGTTGCAATGATATGTTCTTTTCAAATTAGATATATTTCATAAGTTTTTGTTTCATTTGTTTTTTAAAGGTCAATTCCAATTGAACCTTATTTTCATGATTTTTTCACACATTTTGGTGTATTTTAAGTGACTCCCTTGTAAGTAGCTTTTTCCTGGTACCAGTTTTCCTGGGGTCACAAGGACCCCCTGTAGCATCTCCCCCCAGTCTTCCTGTACTGTCCTCTCGGGAAGAAAAGTCTTTGGGTTCTTGGATAGAAATATTAAATTGTGTGGTAATCACTGTCACTGTCTGCTAGTCTTTGCAAAGTGTGTTTCTCAATGTCTACAGGTCACTTCTTCTGCAAAGCCATGCGCTCAGAGTCTCAGCCAACTGAGACAGAAGGGGACTGTTTAACTTTTTGCAAGAATGAACTAATCTCTGTGAAGATCACTGAAGGAGAGGCCCAGTGGGAAGGAGTATCCTTGGTGACAGGTCAGAGGGGCCTGGTGACTGTGTCAGCCTTGGAGCCCCTGCGGCTTCCTTTCCACCAGTGAGTAACTTCCTACCTTCTGGAAGATGGTTCCAGAACAGCTTGATGCCTACACATAGCCCCTGAGTAGGTCTACTTTCAGATATCTGAATCCAACCAACCACCTGCCTTGGAGTCGACTCCAACTCATGGTGTCTCCGTGTATGTCAGAGTTTGTGCTCCATAAGGTTTTCAATGGCTGATTTTCAGAAGCAGATCTGAGGTGCCTTTAGGTGAACTTGAACCTCCAGTTCAGCCTGTTAATCAGGGACTCCATGGGCATCCAAGGTGAATCTGGTAGTTTTTAATCTTTTGTTGTTTTAATTAAGTTTATATTATTTGATGAAATTGTAGATTACTTTAAATTTCAAATGGACATTGTACCTAGAATATATGTCCATTGCTTTTAGTGAAGCATTTCTCAAAGCCCAGATGAGGGGTCATTTGCATCAGAATTGCTTGGGAATTTTATGACAGGTTCAGACTGTCTAGCTGACCTCAAACCTACTGTGTCTGATTCTTGCTGTGGGGAATTAAATGAAGAAATATAAACTTTTAATAAATCCCCCAGTGGAATTTTTTTAAAATATAAAAGTGTGAGAATCCTTAGCGAGAAGGAGCTCTGGTAGCGTAGTGGTTATGAATTGGGCTGCGAACCTCAAGGTCAGGAGTTCGAAACTACCAGCTGTTCCATGGGAGAAAGATGAGGCTTTCTACTCCTGTAAAGATTTACAGCCTTGGAAATCCTGTGCAGGGTCGCTATGAGTCGGTTCCTACTCCATGGCACATAACCATCACCACTATATCGAGTGTGAAAAACAACACATGAGGTCGAAGACACTTGTGTGTGTGTGGTTCTTACAGTGAGAATATAAATGGACTTGTTTACTAGTTATTTAACTGTCAAACTAATTACAGAGCCAGGAAACATTCCAGGTACAGTTTGGTGGTTGTTGGTGGTTATGTGCCATGGAATCAGTTCTGAGGCTGTAAATCTTTACGGGAGCAGAAAACCTCATCTTTCTCCCATGGAACTGTTGGTAATTTCAAACTGCTGACCTTGAGATTAACAGCCCAACTGGTAACCACATGCTACCAGAGATCCTTAGGTACAATTCGAGTTATCAATAAATATTTGTTATCATTATAGTAAGTGTAGTAACAACAATACTTACCACCATCATTGTTAGCTTAATGGTCTACTTTACTCAATGCTATGACTTAAACGAAAAAAAAAAATTCTGTGTTTGCAAACCTCTTGTTTCCATTGGCAGATGGTTCCTAAAGAATTATCCAGGAAGCTGTGCCCTTCCCAAGAAAGGGGATTGGACAGGCTCTTATCACATTGGTATGTCTGAATGGAAAACAGTGTTAATCCTGCCTCCTAATTTTATCCATAGGTTTGGAGTCAGTTGATATAACTTCCTGTATCACCTCTGGTACTGGTTGGATTAAGGGAAGCCACTTGCCACCTGGACACATAGGTTTTCTTACCTAAGAAATAAGAGGTCTGTGGTTTCCCTTTTTTGTTATTAAGTACTGTGGAGTTGGTTCCGACTCATAGTGACCCTGCACAGGGTTTCTGAGGCTGTAAATCTTTACGGGAGCAGTAGTTTCAAACTTCTGACCTTGAGATTGGCAGCCCGACTTGTCACCACTACGCTACCAGAGCTCCTTGTGGCCTCCCTTTAGGGGTAAACATACAAGTGCTCACAGGGCCAGGCAGAGTGCGCTGATGATTCAGAAGGACCTAGAGGAGAGATGTTAGGGAGTGGCAGGGACATTAGAAATTTGAAGATACTTTGAGGAGATGGGGATAATCCCTGTGTGGGCCAAATTAAATATTCTCTGAGCCAAATGACTGAGCCCTGGTAGTGTGGTGGATTAGGTGTTGGACTACTAACACAAGGTTAGCAGTTCAAATCTACCAGTTACTTCGTGGGAGAAAGATGAGGCTTTCTGTTCCTGTAAAGAGCATCAGAAATGCTATGCAGGGTCATATGAGTCGTAACTGACTCGGTGGCACACAACCACCACCACCACCGTCAACCAAATATGACCTGTTGACTGCCTGTTTTCAACTCCTCGTTGAAATCCTTCCTAATTTTTTTAGAGTTTTGTGAAACTAAACTTAAACTTGGGAAAAGTTAGAATGTTTGGCCCATGGTAGAACACGGGACTAACTAGTGGTTGGAAGCTTCAAGTTCTAGACCCAGTTTTGCTACGTGTGAACACCACAAACAAATCATGTAACTTTTCTGTGCCTTCATTTTCAAATCTGTGAAGAGGAGATTATGCTCATTGTCCTGTCTACTGTTCAGGGCTTTGGGGAAGAGCTGAGAAAATATACGTTAATATATTTTGTGAACTGAATCTGCAGTGCTCATAAAATATGTTTTTACTGGGTCTTAGATGACTTAACAAATTGGAAAATTACATGCATAGTAAGAAGGAGAGTCTTCCAGATGATTCTGGGTTACCAGGCATCTCTTATTTCACCAGTGATCATGTTGTTGTTGTTATGTGCCATGGAGTCAGTTCTGACTCATAGAGACCCTGTACAGGGTTGCCGAGGCTGTAAACCTTTATGGGTGCAGAAAGCCTCATCTTTCTCCCGTGGAACAGCTGGTAGTTTTGAACTGCTGACCGTGAGATTCACAGCCTGATTCGTAACCACTATGCTACCAGATCATGAGGTGAAAATTTACTGAGTATTGACTATATCTAGGCATTGTGCACTTTATCTCTTTGACTCTTCCAAATAGTTATCAGAGGCAGTGTTCATATTGTTTTCATTTCACAACTGGGGAAACTAAGGTCCACAGTGGTCAAAAGGACCTGAAAGGAAATGCGCGAGTCCCCTAGTACAATGGGTCTCACATACAGGCCTATGGATTGGTGCCACCCAGGATGAAGTATTTACATGGAAGTGGCAAAATCAGACAAACCAGGGCCATGGAGTGAGTTTTAACAAGCTAAATGCATTCTGTTTGTAAGGCATTTCATGTATTCTGAAATACTTTCCTCCATTTGCTAAACTATCTTTTTATTTTATTTTTTATAAAAAGGTAATGAAAGTAGATGGTAGCAATTTTTTTGTTTTGTTTTAAGGTCCTTGTTTGGCAGAATGAAAAGTTAGTAACCCTATGTCACTTCTGCAAATGCATTATTGCTATGTAAAATTTTACCAATACTTGCAATCCCAAAGTCTGGGAACGCTTCGTTTCCTATTACATTGGAATTTAGTAGTGAGTTTGGATATTATGCTGGATTTAGTTGCCTTGTTCTATTTCCTCCCAGGCAGAGGGAAGTGTAAAGCCCTGAAGGGCTATGAAAAAGAAGAAGAGGATGAACTGAGTTTCTGCCGGGGAGAAAACATCGAGATCATTGGTTTTGTCATACCTGGGCTTCAGTGGTTCATTGGGAAGTCAAGTCGCTCAGGGCAAGTGGGCTTTGTCCCCACTAGGAACATAGATCCTGAGTCTTATTCCCCAATGTGAGTATAACAGAAAGGCCTTCTGGGATATTTTGGAGCTGGAATGCCTGTCTCCACAGTGGTTCCTCCTCTTTTTGGGCAGGTTGGCAGATGTACATCCTGGGTTCCTTGGGGACATAGAGCCTGAGAAGCACATTTTGACACAGAGTGATAGGAAGGAGAGAATGAGTGACCATGGAATTGGTCACTCCAGTCTATTTCAACGGATGTTATTGAACCCTTTCTCTGTGTAACTAGAGAAACGCAATTCCAACATGAAGGACACAAGGAGGTAGTTTTGATATTTGTATCCTGCCAATTACTCTTTTCCAATGACGGGTTCTCATCAAGGGCAGTGAACACAAAGGGATAAATAGAGGACTGACTTGCTGAATGGAGATTCCCACAGGTGTAGATGTGCCTGCTGGAAGCTTAATTTGTGAGGGTAAAATGCATCTTTCTATTTTTTTTCACCTTGAATTCAGAAGGGCTAGTTGTGAGGAGATGAATTCATCCACACGCGTGGCAGATGTGAAGGTTAGAGCTTGGGACTATTGCTTGTTCTTCCTAGAGTAGATTTCCTCCATGGGATTAGGAAACAGTGTAAGGTTTGCTGCAAATGGATCCCAGAAGTACAAGAGGAAACATGGAGTTGTTCTCTTTGAGGCACCATTGTCCTCGCACTGGATGTTTTAGTTATCTAATGCTGCCACAACAGATATACCATAAAGGGGCAGCTTTAACAAACAGAAGTTTATATTATTACAATTTAGGTGGCTAGCAGACCCAGTTCAGGATGTCAGCTTTGGGTAGGGAGCCTTTCTTTCTCTGTTGGTTCTGAAAGAAGGTCCTTGTCTCTTCTGAACTTCTGCTCCTGAGAAATCTTCACGTAGCTTGGCATCTCTCCAACCTCTGCTTGTTAGCAGGCTTGTTTAATCTCTTTTATATCTCAAAAGAGATTGACTTACGATACGCTCGGCATGATTCTTACCTCATTAAAATAATAAGGACAGTCTGTTCCCCAATGGTATTATTAATACAGGCATACAGGGTAGGATTTGAACACATATTTTTGTGAAAGAAGGAAAGGAGATGGGAAATTACTTCTTGTATGTCTCCCAAACACCCTGTAGATTATAGACATCCCTGAACCACAGCAGCAGGGGATGGATTTTGGGCTCAGAGGAAGGACAGACAAACAACATGGACACAAACACCATCAGTATGTTGGTCTATGTAGTGTGCTAGTGGCCTGGCCACTAGGTGTCACTCTTAGTTTATATTTGTTTGCAATCAGTTTTCTGAAGCTGAGAGGTTTTCATCCTCTCCAGCATAGGGATATTCCCTCCTCATGCTGGTATTTTATACAGGCAAGACTTCTGACCAAATTGGCAGTATGTTGTTGTTGTTAGGTCCCATTGAGTTAGGACCAACTCATAACTACCCTCTGCACAACAGAATGAAACACTGTTCAGTCCTGTGCCAACCTCACATTCGTTACATAGAGTCCATTGCTGCTGCCACTGTGCCAATCTACCTCACTGGGGGTCTTCCTCTTTTTCTCGGACCCTCCATTTTACCAAACATAATATCATTCTCTAGGGACTTGTCCCTCCTGGCAACATGTCCAACGTAGGAGAGACCAAGTTTGGTCATCCTTGCTTCTAGGGAACATTCTGGCTGAACTTCTTCCAACACAGACTGGTTTGTTCTTTTGGCAGTCCATGGTGCTTTTCATATTCTCCTCCAACACCATAGCTGAAATGCATCAATTCTTCTACAGTCTTCCTTATTCACTGTCCAGCTTTCGCATGCATATGAGGTTATTGAAAATATCATGGCTTGGGTCAGGCTCACTTTCCTCCTCAAACTGACATCTTTGCTCTTCAACACTTTAAAGAGGTCTTGTGCAGCAGATCTGCCCAGTGCAATACACCATTTGATTTCTTGACTGCTGCTTTCATGCAGGCTGATGGTTGATCCGAGCAAAATGAAGTCACTGACAACTTCAGTCTTTTCTCCATTTATACGGATGTTGTTTATTGGTCTAGTGATGAGGATTTTTGTTTTCTTTACATTGAAGTACAACCCATACTGAAATCTGTGGTCTTTGATCTTCATCAGTAAGTATTTTATGTCCTTTTTGCTTTTAGCAAGCAAACTTGTATCATCCGCATATGGCAGGTTGTTAGTGAGTCTACCTCTAATCCTGATGTCATGTTTGTCTTCATACAATCCAGCTTCTCAGAATATTTGCTCAGTATACAAACTGAATAAATATGGTAAAAGAATACAACCACTGGCACATACCTTTCCTAATTTTAAACCTTTCAGTGTTCCCTTGTTCTGTTCAAACAAATGCCTCTTGGTCTATGTATAGGTTCCTCATGAACACAATAAGTGTTCTGGAATACTCAGTTCTCCTCAATGCTGCCCATAACTTGTCATGATCCATACAATCGAAAGCCTTTGTGCAGTCAATAAATCACAGATAAACATCTTTCTGGTATTCTCTGCTGTCAGCCAAGATCTATCTGACATTAGTAATGATATCCCTCACTCCATGTCCTGTTCTGAATCCAGCTTGAACTTCTGGAATTTCTCTGTCACTGTATGGTTGCAGCCATTTTTTTATTACCTTTAGCAAAATTTTGTTTCTGTGAGATAGTAATGATTTCTACATTCTGTTGGGTCACCTCTTTTTGGAATAGGCACAAATATGGATCTCTTCCAGTTAGTTGGTCAGATAGTTGTCTTCCAAATCCTGGTATCGATGAGTGAGTGCCTCTAGTGCTTCATCAGTTTGTTGAAAAATTTCAAGTTGTATTCCATCAGTTCCCAGAACCTTGTTCTTTGCCAATGTCTTCAATTTACCTTGGACTTCTTCCTTCAGTACCATTGGCTCTTGATCATATGCTACCTTTTGAAATGGTTGAACATTGACCATCTCTTTCTGGTACAATGACTGTGTATTCCTTCCATCTTCTTTTGATAATTTATAAATCATTCAATATTTTGCCCATGTTGTTGTTGTTGTTGTTATGTGCCGTTGATACGGTACTGACTCACAGTGACTCTGTGTAGGATTTCTGAGGAATGACTGCTGAGTTTGAACCTCCATCCTTGTAGTTCAAAGTGACCTTGCAGTCCAGCACATTAACCCACAGCACCACACCAGAACTCCTATCTTACCCATAGAATCCTTCAATATTGCAAGTCAAGGCTTGGATATTAGCAGTGTACTGAGAATGACATTTTTTAGAAGCTGCTTTCTGATTTAGATTTAGAGTCTGACATATGGGAAAGGGATTCTACTGGTTGTGAGTTTCCTCTTTTGACAGCATAAATTTCAACAAAGCTTCCTACTTTCCCAACAACATTAGCCAAAACGCTTACTGCAGATATTCAGTCCAAATAGACCATCATGTTTGGGTTTGACAAGACACACTTTGGGGCTCTTGAAATTTTGAGGGTAATGGAGAGTCATGCCTTTCTTGCTTTTATATGCTGGCATTAAATTTTTTTCAATATGTCTGCTTTTGTATGGGTATGTGTGTGTTTTAAGGGAGAAAAGGCAAGGTTTCAGATACAAAAAGACATCTCTTTACCTCTCCCAGCTTACATTCCCTGATTCTGGTCCCATCTCAGAGGCAGACTCTATTCAGTAGTTGATATGTATCTTTCCAATCATTTCCAATACATTTTAAAAATAGGTATTTGTTCTTAAAACAAAACAAAAAAACCCTATGATTTTGTGTATTTACCATGTATATAAATGCTTCTTTTGCAAATGACTTTTCAGTGACATTGGGAATTTAGACTTTATTAATATTGTGATATAATTCAACTTAATAAAGTATTATTTGAGGTAAATTTATATACTTGATGCATACATTAAAAATAGGCAAGATTGAAAATGCATGGATTTTAAACCCGAAAGGAAGCATAAGAGATATGCCAGTATTTCATAATTTTGAATGCAATTTTTTCTAGCTTTGTTATATCTCCTTTTTTTATCCCTTATATTGTTTGTTTATTCTTTATATTATTTTCATCTTCTTTATAACGCTATTTCTTTTTGCATCTGTCTATACTGATGAGGATTTTGTTCTACTCTCATAGCCTTTGAGTAGTCAGGTTTTAAAAAAAAATCATAATTTAAAAAATGTTTTATTGTGAATTATGTGATAGTTTACATGGGAGAACATTAGTTTTACGTTCATCCTATTGTTTATCACTTCATTGCCATGGTTACAATCCCCTCCATGCATCATCAACCAACCAAAGGGTATATCCTACAAGACTGCCCCCCTGCCGCCCCCCCCCCCCAGAATCACATTTAAAAAAGGTTTTCTCTTTGTCATTGATGTTCCAAAACTGACCCATAATATGTCTGGATGTGATATTTTCTATTATATACACTTATAGCAAATTGTCAGTTTCCTTCTTCATAATAGGTATCTTTTAGTAGTTATTTATGTGGAGAGCTATGATTTATAATCACTCTCATTCTCAATCTTTGCTTGTCCTAAATATATGAAAATACAATCTTGATTGATAATTTGGCTAGATATAGAATAATATCTTCAAACTGTGGAGGGAAAGATATTAATATAAAATTTCAAAGAAGTTTGTCCGCTTTATTACCATTTACAGAGAACAGAGTTTGCTTTTGTTGACATTCTTTATTGCTTTTTTTGTTTTCTATTTCATTAATTTCAGTATTTATTTTTATTATTTTCTTCTACTTTCTTTCTTTCATTAATTTATGTTCCTGCCCCTTAAATTTAATTCTTTCATCCCACGACATTGAGCAGTTAGATAAAACAGGTAAGTGAACCCAGAAAGAAGAAATAGAAAACCTGAGTAGGTCTATACCTTATAAAAATGGAAATCATATTTGAAATTATATTATTATTCATTAGAAATTAAATCGTATCATTTTTATTTATTTTGCTCAGGACTTACTTCTTCAATCTTAAGACATATCTTTCTCCAATTCTGGAAACACTTCACTTGTTTCCTTTTGAATATTGCCTCTTTCATTCTTTTTAGTCTTGCTTCTGGAATTGTATTAGAGGTATATTGGACTTCTTTTGTATGTGCCACCTCAATTATTTCTTTCATATTTTTTTATCCTTTGTCACTCAAGGTTGCATTCTGGGTGGTTTTTCTCAGAACTATATTCAATTTCTGACTATGCAAAAGCTTTGAACCATGTGGATCATGGTAAGTTATGGCTAGCATTGCAAAGAATGGCTATTCTAGAATATTTAATTGAACTCATGAGGAACTTATATATAGACCAAGAGACAGTATTTAGAACAGAACAAGACGATACTGAATGGTATAAAATCATGAAAGATATATGTCAGGATTATATTCTTTACTATTCTTATTCAATATGTATGCTGAGCAAATACTGACAGAGGCTGGGTTATATGAAGTAGAACAAGGCATCAGGATTTGAGGAAGACTCATTAACAACTTGCAATATGCAGATAATGCAACATTGCTTGCTGAAAGTGAAGAGGACTTAAAATACTTACTGATGAAAATCAAAGACCACAATCTGAAGCATGGATTACACCTCAATGTAAAGAAAACAAAAATCCACAACTGGACCAATAAATGACAATGATATATGTATTGAAGTTGTCAAAGACTTCATTTTACTTGGATCCACAATCAACACTCAAGGAAGCAGCAATCAAGAAATCAAATGGCGTATTGCATTAGACAAATCTTTTGCACAAGACCTCTTTAAAGTGTTGAAGAGCAAAGATGTGTGCCTGATCCAAGCCATAGTGTTTTTAATCACCTCATTGCTGTTGTAAAGAACCGTCACGTCGGTTCCAACTCATAACAACCCTGTATAGGATTTCTGAGGAAGGCTCATCTTTTCCCATAAAATTCCAATCATGGACCTTGTGGTTCAAAGTCCAGTGCTTATCTTACAGAGCCATAGTGTTCCCAATCACTTCATATGTGTATGAAAGCTGTACAGTAAATAAGAAAACCATAGAAGAATTGATCCATTTGAGATATGGTGTTAGAGGAGAATATTAAAAGCACCATGGACTGCCAAAAGAACAATCTGATGGAAGAAGTACAACAGAATGCTCCTTGGAAGTCAGGATGGCAAGACTTCTTCTCTCATACTTTAAGCATACTGTTAGGTGGGACCAATCCCTAGAGAAGGACATCATGCTTGATAAAGTGAAGGGTCAGTGAAAAAGAGGAAGACCCCAATGAGTTGGATTGGCACACTGGCAGGAGTAATGAGCTCAAGCACAACAATTGTGAGGTTGGTGCAGGACCAGACAGTGTTTCAGTCTGTTTTGCATAGGTTTTCTATGAGTCAGAACTGACTCGATGGCCCCTAACAACAAAAATATTTAATTTCACTAATTGTTTCCTTAACTATGGCTAAATCTACTGTTTAATCCATCCACATAGTTCTTTATTTTATATCATCATTTTTCATTTCTGTAATTTGTATTTTGCTTTTTTTGCATATGTCTGTTTTCCCCACCATGTTCATCCTTTCATCATAGCACTTTCTCATTCTTTTCATCTTTTCCTCATTCTAAGCATTCTTATAAATGATCTTTCAGATCATTGCTATTTCTAGTTCTTGTAGTGTTAATTTATCTCTTTGTATATCTGCTGGATCTCTTTCTTGGTTGTGCGGTTTGTATTTTGTTGACATTTTGAATTATTTTCTTTTACTGAATCCTGAGCTGCAAGGGCATCCTGCATAGCAGATATTGTATTTGCTTCTCTTGAAGTCTTAGAAATTCAGTGGTTCAGGGCCAATTTCTTAATGTTAACTTCAGTGGTTGTGATACCACTGTGTAATATAAATTTAAATTACACACCTTCAAATGATACTGTTGTTAAGTGCCATTGAGTCCTTTCTGCCCCATAGCTATCTTGTATAGGGTTTCTGAGGAGCAGCTGGTGAGATTGAATCACTGACCTTGTGGTTCTAACCAACTTTTCAGGCCAGCGCATTAACACACAGTGCCACACCAGGACTCCGCAAATGGTATAGGCGCGGACATTTGATTTTTCACTCAGACAGATGGAAGCAGTGTTTTAGGCAGGTAGCAAGGACACATTCTTTATGTAAGTAGCAGCCCTTCATGATTCAGGCTTTATGCAGGGATTTTATGCTTAACACAAGCTCAAGATCATGTCTTCAGTCCTTGAGGGACATTAGAAGAGGAGATCATCTCTGAGGACCACTGTACAATATGAGATCCCCCACGGTCTCTGGGCCATCTGCTTTTGTTTCTGGTTCTGGTTCCTTGTCGTTAGCAGCCCAGTGTTTATCCTTCATATCACATCAGGACTCATAATTATTGTTGTTAAGTTCTATCAAGTTGGTTCTGACTCATGGTGATTCTGTATAAAGTTTCTTAGGCTTTAAATTTTGTGGGAGCAGAAAGCCTCATCGTTGTCCCAAGGAGCAGCTAATGGGCTCAAACTGCTGACCTTGTGGAGCCACAGAGTTACTTATGACTCATAATACTGCTGTTCTATATCATGGAATCAGATCTCAACAATTGTGAAAGGTTCTTTCTGAACACAGTCTAATTTTCTTCATTGTTGATTTAGCATTTTTCATTTGCCCTAGCTTTTTCTTGAAATAAACTCAGGGCAAAGAAATTCATTCCTTTCCAACTCTTACGTTTTGAGCAACCAATTCCCACTTCTGCCATTACAGACTAACATCATATGGTCTTAAAGGAAGGGAAGACTTTGAGAAAAGGGTCTTTGCTCTTTATTTGAAATGTGAGGTTCTGATGGGACTATTGTCTCCACTTAAGCTGTCCTGGAACCACTCAGCCAGCTCTCCATGGATGGGATGGAAATAAAGTAGGTCTTCTTCCTTGGAAGTGTAACTACATTAAGCAACAGCAAGAAGGATTCCGATTTCAGCTGTGGGCAAAGTGGACTGATGGCTGTATGCTGCCTTTCACTTAATTTTAATGTGGAGGCAGAAGGGGTCACGTCTGGAGCCTTGCACTAATCTGTCTCTATGCCTTTTGCCTCATTGCAGGAGCAAGAACTCCGCCTTCTTCAGTGATGAAGAAAGATGCTCACTATGGGTGCTGGAAAGTGACAAGAGAGAAGAGTGTACCAGCTTTCTCCACTTGCTTGCTCACACTGATATAACATCTGTCTACCGACTTAGTGAGTATTTGCTCTCAAGACCCATTTGAAAGCCCAGACTCCTCAAGATTAACAAGAGTGTCTCTAAGCAGGAATAGAATACTTCTAATATTGTGTCCTGGTGTGGTACTGTGGGCTAATGCGTCAGACTGTAAAGTTGTTTGAACTACAATGTCAGTGGTTCAAGCTCACCAGCTGCTCTTTGAAAACCCTATACAGGGTTGCTACGGGTTGGAATCGACTCCACGGCACTTAACAACAACAATATTGTGGGTTAATGCACTGGACTGCAAAGTCAGTTTGAACTGCAAGATCAGTGGTTCAAGCTCACCAGCTGCTCCTCAGAAACCCTATACAGGGTCGCTATGCATCAGAACCAACTCAACAGCACTTAACAACTACAATAACAACAACATCTAATTGTATCCATGACTTTGGAGATTTGGTCATTACTGAGTTGATGACTGTGGTCATATTTGATGGGCAATATTTTAACCTTTGATCTCAAATAATTCTGTGGTACATAGAAGATGTTTCATAGAAATTCTGAGATATGATGATGCCAACTTATCTAGTCCATGGGCAGCTGGCTGTGTCATGAAGAAGAATTTTCTGAATCCTAGCTGAACTCTCTCCTTTTATGGCTAATATAGGTCTAGGTTCCTACTAACCAAAGTGGGGCCATTGAAAGGGCCCTAAGATATGATTTCTCCCCTCATTTTACAGATTAGGAAGCTGAGGACCAAGAAAATTTGTGCCTGAGCTAGGATAAGAAATGAACTTTTCTAATTACTATCCAGGGCAGTTTGCAGTTCACTATGTTGCCTCTGACACAAAATGTCATTGGACTGCTGGGTATATTGGCCTTGACTTCTGTCTGCCAATAAATGCTGATGTTCCTAGGTTTATTACTAACTCCCTCTAGCATCATCCTTATCCCCTCAGCCTGCTTTACCTTTTCTTACAAATGTGTGTCCTGTGCATTCTGATTCAGTCTTGGAACATTGATCAGCTCCTTTCTGGGTTACAAATCTATATTTGTAAACCTCAACTTTCCTCCTTGGCTAGAGACCTGTTTCATTCTCTACTTAGAGTTCTTGTAAGAATCTCCAATTTAAAACATCTAAAGCTGAACTCAAGACTGTTCCTTCCTCTGCCTCATCCTACTAAGTTACTTCAGAGGACAACATTAGAAACCTCTGATGCCTGCTTCTTTTCTTCACTTCCGGTCCCTCAGTCTTGTCCACTTTATGAATTCCAGTGCCAAGCACATTGACCACACCGAGTCACTACCTGTGGTGTATGAATGAAGAATGAATGGAGGTAGGAAGACGAAATGATAAGATACACATCAAAATGCGTTTTTCTTCTTTGATACTGCACCTTGTTTCTATTTCCTTTTCCAGCTGTAAAGTGAGCGGGTTAAACAAAGTGATTTTGTGGCTCTTAAATGGTTGAAGAAAGGGAGACTTCTATCCAGTTCCTTAGAGATGACTGGTGGCCCGACCCTAAGGAAACATAGACATGGGGGCTCATTCTGACCTAACACCAGATTTATCTTTTATCTTTACCCAGGTGGATTTGAATCCATCCAGAATCTTCCAAAGGAGCTGAGTGGTGAGTAGAGACTATGCTGAACCTGATCTCAGTGCAGTTCTTCAGGACAGCACTCCTGCCCTCTCACCAAGAGCTGGTCATCTTGGTTACAGGTATTTAGGGTTGCTCAACTCTGCCTGTCCCTTACAGCATTCCAACCCGAAGGGTTCAAGGAAGCCAGGTCTGGTGGAGCTTGGGAAGAGCATCAGGGCATGGGCTCCACACAGTCCAACAGCTCGGAGGACTCCAGTCCAGAAGAAGAGCTCCTCTCCGCTGCCTCTGACAGCTATCACCTGCCAGAGCCTGATGACCTTGATGACCCAGAATTGTTCATGGACCTAAATGCTGGTCAAGAGGAAGAGGAAGCTAAGGACTTTGTCCCCATATTGACTTTTCTGGATCATGAAGGTTATGCTGACCACTTTAAAAGCCTGTATGATTTCTCTTTCTCTTTCCTCACTACTTCCTTTTACAGCTTCTCTGAGGAAGATGAACTTGTGGCTTACCTAGAAGCCTCAAGGAAGTGGGCAAAGCGGAACCACATGACCTGGGCTCATGCTCGGCTCTGCTTTCTCTTGGGTCGGCTTAGTGTCAGGAAGATAAAACTCTCTCAGGCCAGGGTGTACTTTGAGGAGGCCATCTACATTCTCCATGGAGCATTTGATGACCTGCCCTTGGTAGCTGCTCTGTACATAAATTTGGCTGCCATCTACCTCAGGCAGAGGTTGAAGAAAAAGAGCTCTACCTTGCTGGAAAAGGCAGGGGCCTTGTTGGCCTGCCTGCCTGACCATGAATTTACTGCCAAAAATGAGCTTGACTTGGTGGTCTATGTGCTACGCCAGGGGATTGTGGCAGGCAGTAGCCCTTTGGAGGCCCGGGCCTGCTTAATGGCCATCCGATTGCTTCTAAACCTAGGCCGGCATGATGAGGTCCTGCCCTTTGCTGAGCGTCTTAAGCTCCTCTCTGGACACCCTTCTGCCTCGGATGCTATGAGCAACATCTTGAGTTTTCTGTATGACAAGAAATATCTTCCACACCTTGTAGTGGCCTCTGTTCGGCAACGTGGTACCCAAAGTGTCCAAGGGATGTATCTTTCTATTTGGCAGGCCCACCTGGTCCTCCAAAATGTCACCAAGCTCCTTGGCATTCCTTTCCAAAGCTGGGATGAAGTTTCTGCCCTTGCCTGCCCATCACTTAAGCAAGCACTTGTTGCCTGTGAGGAGCAGGCAGACCGGAACACCCAGAGGGCCTTGTGTCTCATCCTGTCCAAAATTTACCTCCAATATAGATCTCCTGATGGTGCCATCTGCTACCTGAGCCAAGCCTTGGCACTAGGACAGCAGCTGAATGACCTGGAAGCCTTTGAGTCTTCCCTCTGCCTGGCATGGGCCTATCTCTTAGCCAGCCAACCAAAGAAGGCTTTGGACATTCTTGAGTCACTCTTATGTTCCCTGAAGGACACAGACAGTGTCACCCAGAACGGGGTGGTCCATAACCTCATAGGACTGGCACTTCAGGCTGAAGGCTGGGTGAATAGAGCAGCTAAGAGCTATCTCCGGGCCTTGAACAGAGCTCAGGAAATGGGGAATACACGTAACCAAGCGGTATCTCTGGCCAATCTTGGCCACCTGACCCTTAAGTCACGAGCTCAGCAGCCAACCAGGAACTATCTCATGAAGGCCGTCCGACTCTATTCTGGACTCCAAGCTAGCAAGGAGACAGACTTGGAATTGATACAGGTGCTTCTCTGGTTGGCTCAAGTCCTGGTGTATGGACGCCAGCTGGCCAGTGGCCGCCTTTATTATGAAATGGCATTGCTATTTGGCTTAATGCATCGGCATCTAAAGAGTGAGTATGTCCCGGGCTGCTGGGAAGTGTTAAAGAAACATATTAGAGCACATTTTCCCCATGTCCTATTTCAGGTCATCTCATTCATCTCCCTGCTTTATGTTCAGGCCAGCTTCAGGTCACCAAATCCCTCTGCCATTTCTACAGCTCTGTGTCCCCAAGCCCTGAGGCATGCATTACATACCATGAACACTGGTTGGCCCTGGCTCAGCAACTCAGGGACCGGGAAATGGAAGGGAGGCTGCTGGAGTCACTTGGACAGCTCTACCGGAACCTCAACACAGGCAGGTGAGTTAGGGCTTCACGATCCTCTAAGAGACATCTTTTAAAAAATAACATGTTCTTGTCCTTAGGAAGCCAAGCCTAAATGCACATAGACTGGGCAACACAGGATGCAAATCTGGTGCTATCACCTATTGGTTGTGTGCGCTTGGGCAAGTTGCTTAATTTCCTGATGCCTCAGTTTCCTCACCAGGGTAATTAGTTGCTTAGTGCTGTTATAACACAAATACCTCATGTGGGTGGTTTTAAAGGACAGAAATTTATTTTCTCATAGTTCTAGAAGCTAAAAGTTCAAATCAAGGTCTTGGTTGTATAGACCCTTCTTTGTCGGTAGCCCCAGGCGTTCCTTGGTTTCTTGGGGATCATTGACT
This sequence comes from Chrysochloris asiatica, assembly GCF_000296735.1. Classification (NCBI taxonomy): domain Eukaryota; kingdom Metazoa; phylum Chordata; class Mammalia; order Afrosoricida; family Chrysochloridae; genus Chrysochloris; species Chrysochloris asiatica. The sequence goes on along the minus strand of NW_006408575.1, from coordinate 1,601,360 downwards.
TGTAGATGACTCTTACATGGTGTCTGTCTTTCCCTGTATATCTCTATGTTTATTTTGGTCTTTTTAGGACTCAGAAGTCTTTAGGTTTAGGATCTACCTTACCCTGGTGTGACCTCATTTATATAATGAAAGGGAACCCCTATTTCCAAATAGGATCACATCAAAGGTAGAAGGGCCAAGAACCCAACACATGTTTTCAGGGACATAATTCAACTAATGAAATATGGCTTCTATCTTATGATGTTATGGTGAGGAATACACGAAACACTGAGGGCAGTGCCTAATGCATACATAGAAAGGATTCAGCCACACTAGCTATGTTACTAGTACTTGTGTATTTCCATAACAGCTCACCACCTGACTATGGCCCAGGGTACATGCCTTAGAGCAGTGACCGTGACCCAGGAGCATGGAACCCTCAAGATGTCTTCATTAGCAGAGGATACGTGGCTTTAGAAAAAGACACTACTCTTCTCAAAGCCCTTGTGTATACTTTCACAGTAAGAAACTTTTACCACAACCAAAAATCATGAAACTGAGTTTATTTTCACTTTTTTAGCTAAGAATATTCAGATTATAGTTGCAACTATGCACCATATTGTAAGATAAAAATGGAAGTATTGTTTTTGGGGTTTAATTATGTCAACAAAATTGTTTTACATGAGAGACATCCTTAAAGAAAGGGAGACACCTAGCCTAGTGGGCTCAAGTTGGACTGCTAATCTCAAGGTCAGCAGTTTGAAACTACCAGTGGTTCCATGGGAGAAAGATGAGGCTTTCTGCTCCTGTAAAGACTTACAGTCATGGAAACTCTGTATGGGGTTGCTATGAGTTAGAACCACTTCCACGGCACATAAACAACTACCGCCTTAAAAATAAAAGGAGCCCTGATGACTTCATGAGTTATTTGTTGGACTGCCAACTGCAGGGTCAGTAGTTCAAATACTCCAGGTGCTATAAGGGAGCAAGAGGAGGCTTTCTGTTCCCATAAAGACTTACAGCCTCATAAACCCTATACAGGGTCACTATGAGTCAGAACCAACTTGACCTGTACTTAACAATAAGGTCACTAGGAATCAGAATGAACTCAACTACAATGGATATTCCAAACTTCACTGTTTCATCCAAAGGTCTCTTTTATTCCTTTGGTATTAAATTATTCTTTGCCATCCCTGTTGATTTTCTCTTCTTCATTGACTGGTTTAACTTTATTTGTTACTCATTTGTCAGTAACATGGCTGGCAGCTCTGCTCTTTACAGTCTATTGCCACGAAGTCCATTCTGATTTATAGAGATCCTATAGAACAGAGTAGAAGTGTCCTGTAGGCTTTCCAAGGCTGTCATCTTTACTGAAGCAGACAGGCATGTCTTTCTTCTAAGGAGGGGCTCGTGGGTTGGAAATGCCAACCTTTTTGTTAGCAGCTGAATGCTTAACCAGTCTGCTCTGTAACAACTCTTTAATTGATTTTAATTAAATCTTACATGGTTGCAAGGTTTTCAATTTCACTTTGCATTGTAGTGCTGTAGTCATAACTATGAATGACTTTTCAAATAGCATGAGGATAATTGCTAGTGTCAAGCAGAGAGAAAGATCATTCAGGAGAAGCTAATTAAATAACAATTTTTGCTTCCCCAGGCAACATGGTTACTTTGGGAGTCTGGATAATCAGATGATGAAAAATCAGATAATGCATTCTCTTTCTGGCTCCTTCTAGCTCTCCCTTTCTTTTCTCTGTTCTCACAAGAATCAGGTGTCCTCAGAACTTCCCATTGTCTTTGACGTCAGCCCCAGGGAGAGACTCTTCGATTGTTGCAACATATAATGGGACAGGAGTCTTGGCCCCAATCTTGCCTTGCTTCATTCTAAGGCTCTGTAGAGGTTTGAATAGCTTGGATCAGGTCCAGATCTTTGGGTTGAAGAAGTCAAAGTATATGGCAAGGCATTCTGGGACTAAACTTTGAGAAAGACAGATTTCAAGGGATTAGAGCAGAGTCAGCAAATATGTGTCAGACTTATTGTCACCTCTTCCTGCTGTGCAGGCTCAGTTGCAGGTTAATCACTACTTCCAGTCATCCCCTATCCCAGTTCCATCCTTTGTTACTCAGTCTTTCCTTACCTGTTGTCAAATGACAATGAAATTCTAAGACGGAAGCCAGAGAGAAGGTCCTGAACTTTGCCAACATGGATTGCAGAGGCCTTATTTAAGACAGTTTTTGCTGCTGTTGTGAAGTGCCATCAAGTTGGTTCCGACTTATAACAATGCTGTATAGGATTTGTAAGGAGACGCTGGTGGGTTTGAACTGTAGGCCTTGTGGTTAGAATGCCAGTACTTATTCTACACCAGATACCACACCAAACTCCAAGACAATGTTAAGGATCACTATGCTTTTTAGACGATGAGGGCGTTTTAGAGGAAGAAGGAGTGGAACTACAGTTGCTCTAAAAAGTAACCAAAGGAAGTCAGAAGCCACAGAACTGAGAGATGTAATCAAACTGATTACCATTGTTGTTAGGTGTTGTTAAGTCAATCATGTGCAGAGTAGAACTACCCTATAGGATTTCCTAGGCTGTAATCTTTATGGGAGCAGATTTCCAGGTATTTTTTCAAGTCATTGTTTTGGTTAGAAATGCCAGTCTTTTGTTAGCAGCCAAGCTCTTTGTTTTACCAGGGTTCCTAAAATTGGATTAACTGTCAGCAAACCTGACATTATAAAGTAATAATGTGATCTGAAGCAAATGACTTCTTTTGGTGGTCCCATTTATGAAGTGAAATTGACTCAGGTACCTTCCAGTCCTGAAATATTGAGTCTGGGTCCAGCCAGGTCTGGTATTCTGGCACTCATCATACACTTACTAGTACCAGAATCCTTTCCAAGACTTTTGAACTTTTACAGACAGATTCTGAAAATCATGGGCTTTCTAAGGGATTTTTAAGATCAGAGACCTAAGCTTTTTTGAAAGACTGTGTTCAGAAGGTATTAATCTGAATTTATCTTACATTGATAAACTTGGATGTATAAATTAATGTTTTCCCTTAAATTTGGGGCTTTTAAAGCTATTATGTCTCCAAATATTCTTTCTGCACCTTATGTTTTCTCCTCTTCTTCTATAACTTTTATTATACACAGGATGTCCCAGAGGTCTCTGAGGCTGTCATTTATTTATTTATTTATTTATTTATTTATTTATTTATTTTCTGTTACTCAGACTGGATACTCTCAAATGACCTATCTTAAAGTTCTCTGATTATTTCTTCTGCTGGCTCAGTTTTGATGTTGAGTCTCTCTAGTGTATCTTTCATTTCAGTCATTGCATTCTTTTATTGGTATTGTATTTCTAAAATAAAAACTTCAGAATTTTAATTTTATTCATTGAAATAATTTTATCTTTGTTGGTGTTCTCTATATGATGAGATAATATTCTCCTTTAGTTTTCCTTTTATATATGACTTACTTTATTTCTTGGAATATATTTATAATAGCCAATTTACAGGGTTTTTTTTTTTTTTTTTTTTGTCTAGTACGTTTGGGTTACCTGATGGGGCAGTTTCTATTAAGTGCTACCTGTGTGCTGTTGTTGTTAACTACTATTGAGTCAGTTTTGACTCATAGCAACCCTGTACAGGGTTTCTGAGGAGCAGCTGATGGGTTTCAACTTCCAGCCTCATGGTACGCAGTCTGGTAGTGATCCTACCAGGAATACTTACCTATGTGTAGTCCATATTTCTTGTTTTTTTGTGTGTGTATGTGTGTATATATGTATATATATGTGCGTGTGTGTGTGTGTGTGTGTGTGTGTTTGACTGAAAACTTGATATTTAAAATAATATAATGTATCAACTCTGGAAAACAGATTCCCTTCTTCTTCCTCCAAGAGTTCTTGTAGCTGATTGGGATTGCTGTTTATTTGTTTAGGGATTTTTCCTATTTTTTTTTTTTTTCCCTGTAAAGTCTATATTCTCCATCTTGTGTGGCTATTGAAGCCTCTGCTTAGTAGCTTAGTGGTCAGATAATCATTAAACAGATTTATTGATATGGTTTACACCAAAATTCTTCCAGCTTGTGTGGGGTCTTTGACTGTTTTTTGGTCTATGCATTCACCTTCTGATAACAGTTTACAATTCTGTTTTAAACCTCCTTTCCTGCATGCACAGATCTTCAAGGCCAGGCAAAGGTGATATATTAAGGCCTTCTCAGGTCTTTCTTGGATAGACACACAGTCCTGCACATACTTATGCTCTTATGGATTCCCAGATCTATGTCAGAGTTTTCCTAAGTCTCCCATGGATATCTTATTCATTTCTTCCTTTTATTTCTTTTCTTAGTTTCTTATTAGTTCCAAATGTTTTCACCACCTCAAGCAGTGACAATGGTAAACATTTGCCACTTTAAAAAATTTTGCAAATATTCCAGGGGAAAAGATGCTTTATATGGAGTGAGTTATGAGTTAGGTCAAATAAAATCAAATATCCCAAGTGGAGTCTTTCAGAAAACTTCCAGACATGTTGAATAGTGACAATTCTAGGGACTAGAGTGTTAGAGGAGTCTCAAACCATCCTGTCTTTTCCAGTGGCTGCTAGGCTACTAGTTTCACAGTTCCAGTGACTGTAACCTGTTGATATGACTGCCAGAGAGCTGGAGAGAGGGGACTGGAACTATAGAAAATTAAAATGCATCAACGTTCTCATTCTTATGAGATTCAATCATCTTTCTTGAATCAATAATCCTTGGATTGTGGCAAGTCTTTGGTTGATTTTCAGAATCTGAACAGGTTTATTTTGATATTGTGTATGCTAGCATAGTGGTTACAAATCGGGTTGTGAACCCCAAGGTAAGCAGTTCAAAACTACCAGCTGTTCGATGGGAGAAAGATGAGGCTTTCTCCTCCCATAAAGATTTACAGCCTTGGAAACCCTATACAGGGTCACTATGAGTCGGAACCAACTCCACGGCATGTAACAACAACAACAACAACATGCCCGTATGCAAGTTTTCTCATTGCTTTTATGGAAGAGTGGAGTTTTGGAGGTGCTTACTCCATCATTCTGGAAATTGATTCATATTAGGATCTTTTAATCAGACGATTCTATAACTCTAATCTTTATGGTTCCTCTTTCTATAATTGGAAGGAAATAAGCAAATCATTATCTTGCTTTACCACCAACCAATATGAGTGATACTAAGAGTAACATTTTGGAGTCCTGGTGTGACACTGCTGGGTATGCACTGGGCTGCTAACTGCAAGGTCACTGGTTCAAAGCCACTCCTCAGAAATCTTTTACAGAGTCCCTATGACTTGGAACAAACTCGACAGCACTTAACAACAACAACAATAAAGAGGAACATAGGGAAGTACCTTGCGTGTCAGAGGAGACTCTTGCAAACATGAGGTTATTATTGTCTTGTAGAATGCCTGTCTTATAGCATATGTCATATAGCATGCCTTCATGTTGATATGGTATATTTATTTAGTATATATAAATCAATTAATCCTACAGAAAGCTTTAAAAAACAAAAACAGAAACCAGACACAAACAGGTGTTTCCATGTGCCTTGGGGTGTTTACTGTAATTTAACTCTAAGCTTCCTGGCAGCTGAAGTAAAAAGGGGAAATCCATAGGAGTTTCTCAATGTCTGATAGAAGAACATAAACAACGGTGTAAGAATACATTTTTTTTCTGGCATTGATTTCTAGGAGGAATTTATTAAGTAAGTCTTGAGTAATGGACAGATGTCTTTAGCTAAGTTCTTCCCAAGGGGTTTCAAGTCTCACAAGTTCAAAGCTATGACAAACAAAGGCGGGAAACTTTCAAGGAAGAAATTGACAGCAATTTCATGGGCAGATTTGGAAGAGGAGGGAGAGATTTAAGGAGAACTTTGAGGATAAGTAATAATTTGAAAAGTGGAGAAAAGAATGATAAGAAAATAGCATTTTGGGCAGAGGGAATAAAAGTAAAGTTACAAAGGTGAGGATATACCTGAAAGCCCTTGTGTAGATTTGACCAACAGATTTGATGATCCACTGGATATAGGAAGTGAGAAAGAGAGAGAGGAATCAAACCCATTTCCAGGAAATAATATAGGGGAGGCAATGGGCCTCTGAAACTACATTATATGTATCCATGTTGAAAATGATGATCATAAGAATAATTGTAGTTGTTGTTAAGTGCCATTGAGTTGGTTCTGACTCATAACAACCCTGTATAGGGTTTCTGAGGAGCCGCTGGTTAAGTTGAGCCACCGACCTAGTGATTTAAACCAATGCTGCAGTTCAGTGCATTACCCCACAGCACCACACCAGGACTCCTATAAGAATAATAAAATAAAATGAAAATGCTTCTTATACATTTAACTCAATTACATTTCAGGATAACCAAAGAAGGTAAGACAAGATGTGGAAATTGACAAATTAGTATTGATTTACTAGAATGGCCATACCAAAGTGTCACAAATTGGGTGACTAATGAAAAACAGTAATTTATTATCTCACAGTTCTGGAGGTTAGAAGTTCAAATTTAGAAGTTAGAAGTTCTGGAGGTGTTGGCAGGGAAGATCCTTTCCTGTCTCATAACTCCTGGTAGCTCCAAGTGTTCCTTGTTTGGTAAAGGCATCTTCCCATGCATTTCTCCATCTGTGTCTCTTATCTTTTATAAGGACCCCATTCAGATGGAATTAGGGTTCACTCTCCTCCTGTAGGACTTCCTGTTAACTTAGTTGGTAACTTCTTTAAAGACCCTGTTTCCAAACAGTCCCATTCACAGATACCAGAAGTAAGCTCTTCAACATATCTTTGTGTTTTTTTTTTGAGGGGAGGAGGGAGAAAGAGAGACATAATTCAATCCATAGCACCAAGTAACTTATAGGAGGCCACACAGCAGAGATTGATATTCAAACTGAATTTATAGCAGGGGTCAGCAAACCTTTGCTATGAATGGCAAAATTAAAATATTGTGGGTTTTGTGACTTTATTCGAATAAAACTTTATTTACAAAATTAGGTGGTATGTTGGATTTTGCCTCTGGTCCACAGTTTGCCACCTCCTAGAGTACACATATATAACTTTTTAAGTGCTGTAGAATAGATTCTGACTCACAGAGACCCTGTGTAGGGTTTCCAAGGAGTAGCTAGTGGCTTTGAACTGCCAACCTTGTGGTTCACAGTCCAGTGTGTGCTTTGCCTGTTCAACTAATAATGATTATTCTAGGAAAACAGTAGGTGTGTTGTTGTTGTTAAGTGCTGTCGAGTTGGTTCCAACTCATAGCAACCCTGTATAGGGTTTCTGAGGAGTGACTAGTGAGCTTGAACCTTTGGCCTTGCAGTTCAAACTGACTTTGCAGTCCAGCACATTAACCCATAGTGCCATACCAGGACTCCAGTAGGTGTAGATGATTATTATTAAGCCCTCATGGAATTGAATGGATGAAAATGGCCTTAGTTTCTTATTTTTCATGTGAGCTTCCACCTGCCTGCTTCCAAGAATCCAGACTGATTATATCACTAAATCCTGGTTCTACTGGCATTAGCTCAGATCCTGGACTCCTTGGTTCAAGATGATGCTCACGATCCCATTTCACACTGTCTTTCTATGTATTAAAACCAAAACAACAGTTGCCATCAAGTCAATTCTGACTCATGGTGACACCATGTGTCGTAGGGTAGAATTACTCCATAGGATTCTCAGGGCTGGGGACTTTAGGAGCAGATCACCAGACCTTTTCTTCTGAAGCAGCTCAGGTGTATTTGAACTGCCAACTTTTTGGTTAGTAGTTGAGTGCTTAACCATTTGCACCACCTCTATGGATCTGAATTACACCTATTTGAATAATTTCCTCTAGAGTTTTGAGGTAGAGGATGGGGACAGGGTAGGTAAGATGTTGAAAATTATTGGCCCCATCTTCAGGTTTTTGTCTTTGGGATAATTGCTGCCATTTTGTCCAGTACCTTCAGGGCCAGGCCCTTACTACTGTCACAGTGACAACCAGAGAGTCTATTTTATTAAAGTTTTAAAATCCTTGAAAGTCTTGTTGTCTACCTTCAAGTGACAACACACAGACTGGCAGTTTGCTCTAGCACTGACCTTTGTGGGACCCATGATAACTTCATGGTTGTATTGAGTTAATTCAATAAATATTTACTGAGCATCTACTATGATCCAAGCACTGCTAAAGACTAGACAAAAGACAGCCAATCTCTGAGCTCACAGAGTCTACAGGTTAGTACATGAAATTGGCATCATATAAAAATCTCCAAAAGCATCCTAAAAATTGCAGTGTTAAAAGGGACGTGAACAGTATTTAAAGAAAGAATGTCTTGAGTACAATAGTTCCTCACTACATAATGATTATTTCTTCACATGTCAATATACTACTCCCAACTTTTATTCTTAACTCTTTTCTTGTCCTCCTGTGGACCTGGGTGTATGTGTGGGGATGCGGGGGGACATGAAATTTTTTTTAACATCACTAGTATGACGAATCCTTATCCTTTCTGTAATCCAAGGAGAGAATTCTTTCATTGATATTTTTCATTTGTTTCCAGGTTATGATGTTTTTAGAGATGAGGAATCTTTGTTCAAGCTCTGGAGTTCCTAAAAACGTTAAGGTTTATAAAGTGGTCAAAGAAAGCAAAAGTTTTCAACATGCTGGTTTTTGAGGTAGGAATTAAGCACTGCTTGAGGACCTACATATTAGGGCTCTGGAATCAGATGGTCAGGGTTAGATCCTGGTTTACACAGGATTATTACAAACTAGACTGCTAGCCGTACCAGGCGCTTCTTGGAAACCCTACACAGGGTCACTATAAGTTGGAAACAACTTGATGGTCCTTAACAACATTACTTTGTTCAAGGCATTTACCCTTTCTGAGCCTTCATCTTCCTGTTTTAAAAATGGCTGTGATGATACTATTGATCTCTTAGAGATGCTGTGATGTTAGAAGAAATAATGCATGCCAAATACCTGCTGTTGTGTGCCAGCTAGTGGATTCTAACCCATAGGCACCCTATCGCACAGAGTAAAACTGCTTTCTTAAGGTTTCCAAAGCTGCAGGCTCTATGGAAGCAGACTGTCACATTTTCCTCCTGTGGAGCAGCTGCTGGGTCCAAACCATTAACCTTTTGGTTAACAACTGAATGCTTTGCCCTTGTGCCACCCGGGCCACCATATGTACTCAATGGCGAGCAGATAACAATTGCTACCACTCTTGTTACTATTAGAAGACAAACCAGTAAAGAGCTCAAAATGAAAGCTTTGGATATGAGTACAACAAGTTTGTATATGTTACAAAACAAAAGCAAAAACAAAAACACCCAAACTGAATCAACTTTAATTCTTTATTTGCAAAATGAAGTAAGAACCCTTAGAGCTTAGGGTTTCAAGTGAGAGAATATATGAGGAAGCTTGAAAAAGTTCATGGAAAAGTGGAATAAAAGGACAATGGAATTTTCCCATGAATTTTTTGAAGCCCCCTCAGACCCTGACAAAATAAGGAATACAAGTGGCACTCAGCTGCTAACAAAAAAGTTGGTGATTTTAACCCATTCAGCAGCTCCATGAGAGAAACCCTTGGTGACCTACTTCTTTAAAGATGGCAGCCAAGGACTGCACCCTATGGGTTCATTCTACTCTATAACGTAAGTCACTATGAGTCAAAATTGACTCAGTGGCACCTTATGGCAATGTTGTTGTTGTTAAGTGCTGTTGAATTGGTTCCAACTCATAGCGACCCTGTATAGAGTTTCCATGGAGTGACTGGTGGGTTTGAACCTCTGACCTCATGTTTCAGGAAGAAATCTTGGTGGGAGGCAGTTTCCTTTGGAAGACTCTGCATCATTCATAATAAGTCTCCCTTGTACTGTGGGAGGAACCATTTGCCCCTAAGTTCTGCTTTCCCTAGATGGGTTTTTTTCTGTAGAGATATCCTGATCTTCTCTCTTCCATGGTCATTGTGAATTTAAAGAGAAAAATATCCAAAAAGTGCCTGCTCTGCTAGTTAATCTCTCTGTTATAACCTCAAACCTTGGGGCCTGGAGAGAACAACCACAACTTAAGGGCTTCCCAGCACAGTAAATGGTAAAAAATGAAAACAGTGTAGGAAATACAATCAGGACTAGACTTATGGGGGCTGTCTTCATCTAACTGTGTCTATACAAATGGGAAGAACAGCAGAGGCTAGTGTACCAGACCTCTTGATGTTGAGGTTTGAGGTCACTGTGTGGGTGAGAGAAGGACGAGGGCTCCTACAGTGACAAAGGCCTGTAGTTACTGTAGTTCAACCAGAGAAGTGGGTGACCATCTCAGCTTTGTATGGAAGTTAGTTCACAGCACAATCTCAACAGCAAGTTTGATAAACTGACACTTGAAAAAGTGTCAGTTTAGGCAATGTACATCCTTGGATTGTAAATAAAGCTCATGTCTAAGGCAGGGTGAAGGGGCATTGCATGACTCTTCAGAAGGCCAACAGATGTCTCTTTGGCAAAATGGATCAGGGCTTTGTTATTCAAATGCAACCCTATGTTTCCATTGCTGTGCATGGGGTCTGGAGACTGGATTACCTATGATGAGACAGTAACCCTGTTTGATGTTCTCAGACTGGTTGATGATAACATTTCTAGAAGGGTGTTGCATGGTTTGATTCACTGGTTCTCACACTGCGGTGAATATCACCTTAGACTCCTTGAGAAATTCAGATGTCTTGTGTTCTAACCCTAATGCGTCTGTTCCAGTCAGTCTGAGGTAGCTCCTCAGGTAATGCTGATGTAGATAGGCCGTGAATCATACTCAGAGGAACATGCTTGTTATGGGACTAGCCCTGGACTGGGACTTAGGAGAGGGAGCTGTGGCCTTGGTTTCTCCTCTAATGTGCTGTACCACCTTGTGCAAGTCACACTCTATCTCTGGGCCTGTTTATAAAGTAAAGGGAATAGACTAAATGATACCCAATGCCATTGAGTAGATTCTAACTCACAATGATGCTAGGCAGAATTTTAGAGACTGTAAATCTTTATAGGAGCAGCCAGACTCTTCTTTCTCTTGTGGAACTGCTGGTAGATTTGAACTGCTGATCTTACACAACAAGGGCTTGGACTAGATTGTTGTTAAGTGCCACTGAGCTGGTTCTTACTCATAGCATTGCTGTATAGGGTTTCTGAGGAGTGGCTGGTGGGTTTCAACTGCGGACATTTTGGTTAGCAGTCCAGTGTGTACTATGTAATGCTACACCAGGGCTCCAGGACTAGATCGGGTCTCAACCCAAGTAAGTAAGTTGGAAACTTTGACAAAATGCTGGTGTCTGGTCACCCTCCTAGAAATTCAGGCCCTCAGGCTAGCATAACATTTCAACATCCTGAGGATGACTTGGGCTGTATATGTATGTTTTTAAAACTCTAGGTGGGTCTAATTGCTGCCAAAGTTGAGAACTACTATTTAGGTGCCCTTTCTCACACTAAAATTCTGAATCTGAGAATTTTACATTACATTGCCTTAGACTTTATTTCCTCATTAATACCTTGGCATGGAGTGCTGGTGTGGTGCTGTACAATCAGCACTGAACTGCAAACCACGAGCGTGGCAGTTGATACCCACCACTTGCTCCTTGGAAAGCCTATACAGGGTTGCTATGAGTTGAAACTGACTCAACAGCACTAACAACAACAGCAACACGGTGGAGGAGTTCTCTCACATAAGACTATTTTCCAGATAATTTAAGAATGGCCTTTAAGCTTCAACTTTTTAAAACTTTCAGCCTACTTTGTTTTTCTTAATAAAACCCTCAGAATCTTTTTGATGGTTTAAAGTCATTACATGACCATTTATTAAAGTCATTAAATGGCCATTTATTCATGCACTCATTCAATAAGTATGCATCTGAAATCTATTGTGGGTGAGTGCTTATGAAGAAAATATTATATGTCAGGACATAATAATAATAACATAATAAATAACATTAAACATTCATTAGGTACTTGCAACATGCCAAGCACCGTTCTAAGTACTATAGTTTTATTAACTTAATCATTTTCCCCGATAATCTTCTGAAGTTTATTTCTATTTCACAGATGAGGAAACTGAGGCATAGAGATTTTGTACATTATCAAGCTCACATGGCTGGCTGAGCAGAGCTGGGATTCAAATCAGGCCCTGATCTCTCTGTGTGATCTGCCAGCACCTTGGTTTCCTTCTGTGCTGGATGACCTCTGAGGTCTCTTGGAGCCCCACACTTATGACTCCATGCCCCTCCTCCAGGTCCCTCAAGAGATCCCTCATCTGCATTAAGGAGAGTCTGCGTATCTTCATTGACCTGGGGGAGAGAGACAAGGCTGCTGAGGCCTGGCTTGGGGCAGGGCGCCTCCACTACCTCCTGCAGGAAGATGAGCTGGTAGAGCCATACCTTCAGGTAAGCCTCTGACAGAACTCTTGGGGATTCTCCTAACTCTGGGAAGCAGTCATGCCTTCAAACTGAATAGCTAGAACCAGGTGATAGTCACACTCAGTCGTAGACAATTTATATTGCTCAATGGCTGCTTGATCAAAACCAGCTGATAGGCTGAGTGTAGGTGGTGAACAGCCGACCTTTTAGCCAGCAGTTTGTACTCATCAACATTTGTGAGATCTAGAAGGCAGTTAGGGTTGATTTCCTCACCTACCACAACAAATATACCCATCCTTCCAAAGATGAACACATATTTGATTTCAATATTTTGTGGCAATTTGATGTGTGTGCAGGATGTTAACATTATTGATTTCTTACCATTGTTTTTTATTGCACACATTTACTATCTGAAATATAGTCAAAGCTATTGATTAAAGGCCTGGGTTTTGGAGAAAGACAGACTTGGAATCCAATCATAAGGCCATCACTTATGGACTGTGAGAACTTGGACTTGCTACATGAGCTCTCTGCATCTCTGAGTCTAAGTATCTCATAGAGTAAGGATTGGGTAAGATAGATAGATATATGCCTATATATGTGGACCTTGCTGGATAAAATACACAAGAATCAAATAGATTATGTTTGTGGGAAGAGACAACACAGAAGCTTAATATCATCAGTCCCAACAAGGCCAGGAGCTGACTGTGGAACAGATCATCAGTTGCTCATATACAAGTTCTTGTTGAAGCTGGAGAAAATTAAAACAAGTCCACGAGAGTCAAAGTACAACCTTGAGTATATCCCACTTTAGATTTAGAGACCATTTCTGGAATAGATGTGACACATTGAATACTAATGACCAAGGACCAAATAAATCGTTGGATGGCATCAAAGACAACAAGCATGAAGAAAGCAAAAAGCCATTAAAAAGACCAAAATGGGTATCAGAAAAGACTATGAAACTTGCTTTTGGAGATAGACTAGCTCTATGGAAGACATGACAAAATACAAGAGCTGAATAGAAGGTTTCTAAGGTTAGCTCAAGAAGACAGTCAGGTATTAGAATGGAATGTACAAAGATTTGTAGTTAGAAAACATAAGGGAAGAAAAATCAACTCATTGACATTTGACCATTTTAGGAAGTGTGGGGAAAGCACTGGACTGCAAGGTCAGTTTGAACAACACGGTCAGTGGTTCAAACTCACTAGCTGCTCCTTGGAAACCCTATATGGGTTGATATGAGTCAGAACTGACTCGACTGCACTTAACAACAACAATAACAATATGATCAAGAACTCATGGTACTGAAAGATGAAGTCCAAGCTGCACTGAAAGCAGTAGCAAAAAAAAAAGGAACAATGGAACAATGCTCCAGGAATTGACAGAATACCAATTGAGATGTTTCAACAAACAGATGCAAAGCTGGAAGTACTCACTTTTCTATGCCTAGAAATTTGGAAGACAACTACCTGACTAGTTGACTGGAGAAGATCCATTTTTGTGCCCAGACCAAAGAAAAGTAATCCAACAGAATGTGGAAATAATTGAACAGTATCATTAACATCACACTTGAGTCAAACTTTGCTGGACAATTCAAAAACTTACAGCAGTAGATTAACAAGGAACTGTCAAAAATTCAAGCAGGATTCAGATGAGGACATAGAATGAGGGACACTATTACTGATGTCAGATGGATCTTGGTTGAAAGCAGAAAACATCAGAAAGATGTTTATCTGTGTTGTATTAACTATGCAAAAGCATTTGACTTGTGGATCATAAGCAACTATGGATAATTCTTGGTATGACATTGGAGAAGTTCTTTCTGAGCCTCGGTTTCCTTATCTGGAAAACATAGGTGTTGAACTAGATCATTGTATTTTCCAATTTTAAATAATTTATACATGAAGTTCATGGTTTATAGCTAACTATGTACTTTCTGTAACATTATGTATGAGGGAACTTCAAAAAGCTCTAGAAAAATTCTGTTTTTCCACAAACATTTTGTTGACCCCTTCATACTTATTGTTTTTTGACTCAACTTTAGATCAGCTTACCTTGTTAAACTTAGCCTTATTCTAAACAGTGCCATCTGAAATTGAAATTTTAATGGGCTATTGATTTTTCTCAGAAACACATTGCCTTTGTTGTATAGTACTGCTATGTTGTTGTTAAGTGCCGTCGAGTCAGTTCTGCCCCATAGTGACCCTGTATAAGGTTTCTGAGGAGCAGCTGGTGAGCTTGAGCCGCTGTCCTTGCTGTTCAAACCAACTTTGCAGCCCAGTGCAGTAACCCACAGTGCCACACCAGGACTCCAGTACTGCTATAGTGGGGGACTTTAAGAAACAATGATTTATTCTCTTACAATTCAGAGAATATTAGAAGTCCATATTCAGGGCACCAGGAGGAGAAAGATGAGGCTTTCTACCCACATAAAGATTTACAGCCTTGGAAATCCTCTACAGGGTCTCTATGAGTCAAAACCAACTCCATGTCACACAACCACCACCAACAACTGTTCAGTGCAACAGCTCTATCTCTCTGTCAGGCCTGGGCAAAGGTTCTTGATTCTTTTCAACATCTGTGGGTCCAGCATTCCTTGGAGATTTCCATGTGTCTTGGCATCAGACTTCCCTGATAGTCTGTGAATTTCTCGGTTGCAGGGAACCCCAGGTCCAAAGTATGCACTCTGCTTCCGGCTCTTTGTTGTTGTGTCAATGAAGTCTCTCTTCTCTGTTGGCTTCTTTCCCCTTTTATCTCTTGTAAGATTAAAGGGGATGCTGGTCACACCTTAGAGAAGCTCCCCTTACATCAGATCAGAGTTATGGTCTGATTAAAGGTGTTATATCCCACCCTAGTTCCTTTATATAATCCCCTTGTGATAATCTGGTCAGATTAGATCATGGGAGATGATTACATCATTACATAGCTACCAGACCACTGAGAATCAAGGCCCAGTCAAACTGACACATACTTTTGGAGGACATAATTCAACCCAAAACACAAATTAAAAGAAATACTGAACTATTAAATGGGAAACATTTGTCTATATACTGCTGAAAATTATTTCATATCAACAAAAGTGATCTTTCATACCAAGATGGGGAAAAGTTGAGACAATCTCTAAAGTTTCTTACCAGTCCTAAGTGTGAATAACACAATTCAGGATACAGAGGACTGCAGCAGAAAGCTAAATGATGTAGTCAGGATCTCAGTACTGCCAGTCCTGTGGAGGTTTGGAAACCTTTGTCTCTACCTTTGATGACTGTCTCTGTTCCCTCCACAGGCAGCTGTCCAGACAGCCCTGAAGTCAGATGAGCCCTCCCTGGCTCTTAAACTCTATGAAGAAGCTGGTGATGTGTTCTTCAATGGGACCCGCAATAGGCATCGGGCAGTGGAATATTACAGAGTAAGTCATGCTGCACTTAGTTTGGGGTATTTCCCTGCTTGGTATTTCTTTTTCTTCCCTTCCTTGACCAGTGTCCATATACTCTTTCTCCTCTTCTCTCTTGTAGGTTCTCTGGGAGGGATCTGATGAACTCAGTTGCTGTCAGGTTTAATAAAGTATTCTTACTGGGGTTTGTTATTGTTAGCTGCTCTGTCATGACGGCCCTTATGTACAATGGAACAAAATGCTGCCTCATGTACAATGAAACAACCAATCTCATGACTGGTTGAGGATTGGGCTGTTGTGATCACAGGGTTTTCATTGGCTGATTTTCAGAAGCAGATCACCAGGGTGTCTTAGTCTTGAATCTCTGCTGAAACATATTCAGCATCATCGCAACACAAGTACCTCTATAATAAAGACACCTCTCTCCCAGAATGTTCCTGTGTACACAAGTGGCATGGGAGATGATTTAAAGTGGTACATGGATAAACATTTTTATTTTATTATATTTTTATTAAATATGCATCAAAATATATTTTATAAACTTAAAAATGTATAGTAATTATGTAATGGTGGGGTCAGATAGTGTGCCTAGGATAAGACAAGATAGTAAAAGGACATTAGTTTAAGAAGTAACATGAATTAAATAAATGTCCATGTGGTAAGTAGATATATTAAAATTATTATTTTTGTTTAAATATGAATGAAGTTTAGAAATTCTCGTTATCTTATTTGACCCTAAAATTTCATTTATTCAGATATTTATTCACTCATTTATTTTTTCATTTCTTTATCAGCCATGAAACATTTATTAATCACCTAATATGTCATTATGAGTTGGAACCGACTCTATAGAACTTAACAACAACAACAACAACAACAAAATATGTCCCAGTCTACAGCCATACCACTCTGAATGTCCCGAATCTCTTCTGATCTCAGAAGCTAAACAGGGTCAGGTCTGATTAGTACTTGGATAGGAGACCACCTGGGAATACCAGGTGCTGTAAGTATGGAAGCCTAATGTGGCACTGTAGGATAAGCACTTGACCATAAGGTTGGCAGTTCAAACTCACCAGCAGCATCTCAGAAACCCTGTACGGGGTCATCATGAGTCGGATCTACTTGATGACATTTAAGAGCAACACAATATGCTCCAGGAATCAAGTTAGGGGTAGGAGACAGTGGAGAACAGGAAACAAGTCCTTGACTCTTGACATGCTTATTTTCACATGAATTTTATAGATAAGAAAATTTAGCCTCAAAGAGATAAAGCAATTGCCCTAAAATCATAGAATAATGAGATAATGGAAATGATCACTTATTAAGCATGCTCAAACACTAGGCTAAGTTCTTTGCATGTCTTTCATATATATACTTTATAGACTAGTGCATAGGGTGCCATGGGAGCACATGGCTGGAAAATGACATTAGAAAAAAGTCCTCCTCTTTTCCTGCTGTTAGTTTCCAGTTTTAGGAGACAAGCTTAGACCTGTTGATCTCTGGCTCTTCCACCTTAAAGATCTGGGCAAAGCAACCAGGAGCAAGGAACAGAAGAGCCAGTTGAGAAAAGGCATATGTGGAAATGTGGTCCTCCCCACTTCAGTTTAGTTCGCCATCCTTCCCTCAGTAAGGCTTTTGGGGTACAGAATCTACTGATGGTTTTTAGCTAGAGTAACTGAGGTTTCTCATGCATCTGTTCTCAGGCAGGGGCTGTTCCTTTAGCAAGAAGGATGAAAGCAGTCAGAACCGAGCTCCGGATTTTCAACAAGTTGACAGAGCTGCAGATCAGCCTTGAAGGTTATGAAAAAGCATTGGAATTTGCCACCCTGGCTGCTAGACTCAGCACAGTCACAGGTAGGAGGTCTTATGAGTGGGAGGTAACCCTGTGAATGTCAGGGTTAAAAGCTGCCTAAAGATGGAGTCCTGGTGTGATACTATAGGAAAAGTACTCAACCTTAAGGTCAGTTTGAATCAAAAGGTCGGTGATTCAAGCTCACCAGTTACTCCTTAGAAACCCTATACAGGGTCGCTATGTGTCAGAACCTACTTGATGGCACTTAACAACAACAGTAATGGTCTGTAAGTTCTCCCTATGACGATGGACGTGAGATTTGAACTCAAGTTGTCTGATTCCAGCGCTTACGCTGTTAATACTTTGTTGTCCATCTTTTACTAACTAACCAGTGGCTATTGAGTCAAATCTAACTCATGGTAACCCCATAGAACTGTGTACTACAGGGTTTTCAATAGCTGTTTTTTAGAGGTGGACCATCATCAGCTCTTTCTTCTGAGGTTACTCTTGGTGGAGTGTGACCTCCAATGTTACAATTACCACCAATAAAACACTTGGGTAAGTGTTTTAACTGTTGGCAACACCCAAGGACTCTTTATCCATCTTTGTTGTTGCTAAGTGGCATCCAGTGGGTTCCGACTCATAATGACCCTGTTTCCAAGGAGTGACTGGTGAGCTTGAACTGCTGACCTGTCAGTTCAAACCGACCTTTTGATCCAGTGCTTATCCTACAGCGCTCCACCAGTACTCAAATTTATCATTAGCCTCAAGTTTATCACTGGCAAATCAGGATTAAAAATGGCACCTACCCATGCAGTTGCTATGCAGACTAATGATTATCCACTTAAAAGACACAGTGAGATGCTTGGCACATAATCTTTGATAAGTATAATTTGATAAGTATAATACAAAAATTTGTATCATTCTGATGTTTATTTTACAGTTAATACAACTCCCTGAGGTTAGAGTAAATGATATTTTGTTGTATGCACAAAAGTATAGTGCCTTAATATTTTAATTGGGTGGTTGTTAGTCAAAAGCACATTTCCCATTGGAAGCAAAATATAAATGAAGGTCAAGTTCCCAGGCAGGGTCATTAACTTAACTTACAACATAGCTAAAATAGCATGCACTTACAACAAAAGCTAGTGGAAAATAATGCATGTCATTGAAGTGGAAAAATAACAGAATGAAAAACAAAACAAAACCTCATTTTGAATGTTGTGCTTGAGGAAAAGTAGGTTTGATTAGAGGACGATATGGAGGGAAGTAATGTTTTCTGTGGTGATTCTAGAAGGGAGTTCTGGGCATTTTCAAGAGCCCAGAGGTGGATGGTATTGGACTTTATTGTGCCTAATTGCACTTCAAAGAGTCTCTCTCTCCTTTCCCTACTTTTTCCTTTACTGTGGAAAGCCTTATCTGAGCTGCCTGTCTGCTAATCTCAGGAAAAGCCTTAGGCTGTCCCAGACAGATCCCTCTGAGCATTCTTTTCTTTTCCTGTCAGATGGAAACTGACAGGAGGCTATACACACCCTGTATGCATGTATTTCCCCTGGTTAGATTTTTCAATATCAGAGAATTTGTCTCAGCTTTGGACTTTAATTTTAGCTTGTGAGCTCTATGAAGATAATACTGAACAGCCACTATGCAAGTATTCCAAAGACAAGATTGGAAGCTGTCGCTTCCTGTTCAAGAATGTTTTATATTAATAAAGTTTAGTTAGTTATTAAAACGACAAGCCCACCAAAATAAATCATAGACCCATTAGTAACCAATGTCCTAAAATATGGTTTAAGAGTGAATGGAACCCTATTTAGAGAAGCAGTGACGCCAGAGATGGAGGCAGAGATGGGGACATGGAGAGAGGGAGCAGCTGAGGACTCTGGACTCATGGGAAGAGAGGGACTGAGTGCTGCTGCCCAGGAGGCAGGCTTGCTGAATGTGCCCTTTGGTAGTTTAAGTTATTATAGATTCCTGAGTGTTTCTGTGTCCACCCCCCACTAAAAACAAAAACAAAAACAAACAAAACAGAGGGAATGGAAGTAAATATTGTTGAATGATGGTGCACAGAGGAGATTGTAATCATTGCAATGAAATGATGGTGTAAAGCTGATGTTCTCCCATGTAAACTATCACTCAGTTCACAATAAAAACTTAAAAAAAAAAAAAAAAGTGAATTGGATGATTTCTCTGTGATTTGCCTGGGACTGCAAGCCAGTAAAGAAGCTAGAAACAGCAACAAACAACCCAAAAAATGTCATTCTTGTGTTGAGTCTGACATTGGGGGATGCCCCGTGTGTCAGAGTCGAACTCCACAGAGTTTGCAGTGGTTCATTTTTAGAGTTAGATTGCCAGGCCTTTCTTCCAAAACACCTAGGAGTAGACTCAAACCTCCAACTTTTCAGTTAGCATCTGAGTACCTTAACTCTTTGCATCACTCAGGGACTATAAAGGACTAGAGAGTGACTTCTCTAAGTGGCAGCCCAAGAGAACTGTAAAAGCAGTTGGCATGTTTTCTACAGAGAGTGACTTGCTATGGAGAAGACATTTGTTATACAGAATTGTTCACTGTATGGAATTGTTACTTAATCAAGATAATCTTGTCATCATGTCCAATGGCATGTATTAAGAAAGAGATGCTGTTTCCTAGAATCCTGAATGACAGGAACATTTGCCATAAGGAAAAAGTTTTCTTTAGGGAATCTCTAAGAACTTGACAAGGACAAATACACCAATTGTTGTTAAGTGTCATTTTGTTGGTCAGGACTGATAGCACCCCTGTATAGGGTTTCCGGGGAGTCCTGATATGGTGCTGTAGGATAAGGACTGGATAGCAAGGTGGGTTTGAACTCATCAGATGTTCCTCAGAAACCTTATTCAGGGTTGCTATGAGTCGGAACTGGCTGAACAACACTCAATAATCAATAACAGCACAAAGTTTCTGAGGCTGTAAATCTTTGAGGGAGCAGAAAGCCTCATCTTTCTCAAATGGAGTGGCTGGTGGGCTCAAACTACTAACCTTCTGGTTTGGAGTCCAGTGCTTATCCTACAGAGCAATCACACTCCTCAAATACACCAATTAGTCACTCTAATAGAGTCTTGTGTTGTCTCTTGTAGTCCTTGTAGCAGGTATAATTCTGTATCTATTGTGTGATTATTTTAGGAGTGTCTGTGTTACATGGCACAGTCAGCTTCATGAGGGCAGAAGATTTCTGTTTCATATTTCTGGCGCTAGGCACAGTCCCTGACACTGAAGAAATTCAAAAATTTTGCAGAATGAATGATGCAGGATGTTGGCTACAGAAGCTCTCTCTGTGTCTTCCGTTTCCTAGGAGATCAGAGGCAGGAACTGGTGGCTTTTCACCGCTTGGCTACAGTATATTACACCTTGCATCTGTATGAGATGGCTGAGGACTGCTACCTGAGGACTCTGTCCCTCTGCCCACCGTGGCTGCAAAGTCCCAAGGAGGCCCTGTACTATGCCAAGGTGTATTATCGTCTGGGACGACTCACCTTCTATCAGCTGAAGGTAAGGGCCCTGCTTTCAAGACTGCATGAGAGCTACCATCCAACCACATTCTTTCCTGACCTACATGGAGTCCAGAACACCCAAGAGCTCATCTGAGGACTCCAGTGGAGTGGAAAGGACCCACTAGGAACACAATGGCTTTTCTCCTTAGCCTCACTGGAAACCTTGAAGGGTGTTTCCATCTCTGCTGAGCAGACAGAACATAGTGGCTCTTCTTCCTTGCTCAAATGTGATTTCTGGGACCACTTTATCCATCAGACACCTTAAAAGCCTATGAAAATATGAGACTCCCAAAACACAAGAACCCTAAGCCCCCAAGCTAAAATAAAAAGTAATAAAGATTGAGCAATGTGACACGCAATGTGACAAGTTAACTGCAACTCTCCTTCTTACAAAGTTATGTAAGCTACATTTGATAAGCAATGTGAGTACATTTAAAATGTTGGAGGGAATGAGGGTCTTCTAATGTAAGCATGACTAGGTTCTGAAAAAGGATTCTCCTGCTTGCACTACTAGAGTTGACTCTAATACTTTTTATTTTTCCAGTCACTTCCAGAACTGTGTTGGAGGTCTATAATTTTCTATTTCAACTATGACCCTTGACCTTTGTCCTTGGGTTTGACTTCTCTTTACCAGAGGTCCTTGTCCCCTCTAGCACAACCCTTAATTTCTTAATGCACTGGCTTCTGAGTCACGCCTGTGTTTGATCCCCAGGGACCTCAGGGCAGCTCTGCTGTTCTTTTCTTATTTGCCAGACTTGTTTCTGGCCTGAATTAATTATTGACTTGTGAGTGTTAATAAGAACCAGACGTCCCTTTTTGAATCTCACCCAAGGAAGGATCTGTTCCTTATCCCTATTATGTAGAGAAGCATAAGTGGCCACTGAAGTCACTCCCTGACATCTTTCTTCTGCTCATGGATGCTCCTAAGAGTGGTTCAGGGACAAAGTGTGTATGATTTGATTGTATCCACCAAGGATTCTGTGGATTACAAGGGAAAGAACTCAGCTTACACTAGCTTAGGTAAAAAGACAATTTAGTGGTTCAAGTAGCTGCAAAGTTCAGATATGGATTTAGTTTGATACAGCTCTAGAGCCTCTGCCTCTCATCATGAATTTCCTCCATGTCTTTCTGTATCTCTTGGCTCAATATGCTTCTATTTCTTAATGTTTCTTGGCCTCATTCCCTTCTAGCTGCTGGTAGGCTCAAAATCACATCTAAAAGACTGAGGGGCTGCTCTAATTGGTAGGACACATTAAAACATTCTGGAATATGTTTGGGATGGGCCAACTGGGGCCATGTACACATCCCTGGGCCACCGTACGCAGGGTGATGCTGATGCATGATTGGTGGTCCCTGGGCAAGGGAGATGTCCTTACTGTGTGAGAGGAGGAGGGAAGTCTGATTAGCAGGACTCAGGGGCCCACAGTGGAGTAGAAAGGTGCTCTGCCATAGAACCAGAAGAGGGTGGGAAAATATGTTGTGTAGACAAAAGCCAAAGTGTACAGTGCTATATCCAAAACCTCTCTTGAAAATGTGTGCTCATGTTATCTCTTCTTTGTCCCTATGTCATGTGTTCAGGATGCCCATGATGCCACTGAGTACTTCCTGCTGGCCCTGGCAGCAGCGGTCCTGCTGAACGATGAGGAGCTGCAGGATACCATCAGGAATAGGTTGGATGACGTCTGTCAGAGCACCCTGTGGTACAGCTGCCCCTCCGGGCGCTCTTCAGAGAGGGCAAGGTGGTTGAGTGGTGGTGGACTGGCCCTCTGAGAAGAGCTAATCCCACCTTATCCAGACAACATGGCCAGAAACCACGCCTCTGTCACAGGCTCCCAGGCATTAATCCTGGAGGGTTAATCCAGTTGCATCACTCTACAATGCGAAGAGCAAAATCCAGAAGGAGAGGTGCTCATTCCTGTGTACAGAAGGCAGTGATGATGGAGCAGGGAGAGAGGTCCTGGTTCCAGTCCCTGTCCTGTTGACTTGTAGTGATTGTCACCTCTGAACTGCACTTTCCTAGCACACAATTCTTGTGGAGAAAAAGAGAAAATCTGTCCTCTTGGGACCCTGATCTCTTTCCCCCAAAGTGAGGAAGCAAGGCACAGTACTGTGCTAATGACAACATAGGTCAGCCACTAATTTTTCTCAGGGAAAGATAACCTCCCATTGCCAACCAAGAAACTGGTGGTGGTTTCTTTCTTTTCTTTCTGCAACTAGAACTGGAGGAGGTGTCACTACGGAAACTCATGGGGGCTGGCTGAGAGAGAGTTCATATTCTGAATTCAAAAGACACCACCTCTGAATGGTCAGATGAGATGATCAGGGTATGAGGTCTGACACCTTCTCACAATTTCTATCCTTTCCTCCAAACCCCAAGAAGCTCTCCAAAGAATAAGGCTCAAAAATCAAATATTTATGTTCTAATAAAAAATGATGCAAACAGTGTATATTATTGAATATCCATCAACATTTCTACACATGTGTTGTCACTTTTATATGAGGGACAGTTGAGATGGGATCTTGAAGAATGATGGGTCAAATACCAAGATGTCTAATTGATTTCAGGGTAGATCCTTTGCAAACCATTTAGATTGGTTACTTATCACTACATGACAAATTACCTCAAATGTAGTGGCTTCAAACAACATTTATTATCATCTCACTGTTTCTTTAGGACAGCAAACCAAGAGTGGCTTCGTTGGGTCCTTTGGCCCAGGGTGTCTACAAGGCTGAAGTCAGGGTGTCAGCCAAAGTTATAGTCATCTCAAGCTCAACAAGGAAATGGTCCCCTTCCAGGCTCAATCACATCATTATTGGCAGGAGTCAGTTACCTGCTGGTTATTGTCCTGAGGCTGCAGTGGTTTGATGGTAGTATGCATAAAAATCAGCTGGAGAGTTTCTTGAAAATGAGCTTTCTGATTCCTACTTCTAACAATTTTGAGTCAGTAGGTTTGGTGTAGAAACCAGGAAACGTGTCTTTTTAACAATTCAAGAGACCCTGAAGCAAGTGGTCCTTAGGTTTTTAAATTTTTGTGGTTCATGGTTCTCAGGAAGAACTTTAAATCTCCCTTGCTCTGAAATGTGTGAACATACATGAAGATCTGGCCCTGAGGCTCACAGTCTGTTACCCACCAACCTAGACATTACTGCCAGACTGTCTGTTCTTCTAGCTTCTTGGGCCAACCTGTCAATGGTAGTGTAGTGAGCAGTGAATTAGGTCACCATTGCATCTTCTAGTTCTCAAGGCTGCCTACCCACCAATACATCCTATCCTTTCTCATGGGCTTGCTTGGTTGTCAAAATACTAGAGAGTATTTTTCCCTAGAAAGGAAATGAAAGGACTAATCAAAGACCATTTAAAATAAATGTGGTTTTTGTTCCCACCACAAGCTTAAAATCCCTGAGCTGGGAAGGATGTAGATGAGGCCAATCAGTCTAACCTCGTATGTGGAGTCCTTTCAACACTATTCCTGGAGATGGTCAGGGCAAATGCATTCCAGAACAGTTATGCATCTTGTGTTTGAAAACAGCTCATGTGACCCTGGAGCCTATACCATGAACCATTTCCTCATTTGACATGATTTACACCCTGCCACTCCCCAAGACCTTCTCTTTTACCACCAACTTATCCACTGTCCTCCAAATTTGTTTTCCTATGAGAGTATGGTTCCTTTAACTGTCTCAGCCTTTTGGTGTTGGCTGGTGGGTGAAGAGGGAGGTGACTGTATTTCACTTAATATGATGTAATGTTGCATTTGGGGATTCCTGGTGTGGCACTATGGTATAAAGCACTGGACCACCAGGTCAGTTTGAACCATGAGGTTGGTGGTTTGAACTCACCAGCTGCTCCTCAGGAACCCTATAATGGGTCACTATGAGTTGGATATGACTCAACAGCACTTAACAACTACAACATATAATAATTTAAGAAGCCCCGGTGTTGCTTTGGATTAAGTATTGGGCTACTGACTGCTCCCAGAAAGGTTTATAATCTCAGAAACCCTATGAAGGTTTACTCTGTCCTACTGGGATGTTATGAGTCAAAATAGACTTGAGTGCAGTGGGTTTGGTTTGGTTTTAAAAAATGGTTTGCTCTGGTAGCGTAGTGATTACGAATCAGGCAGCTAACCTCAAGGTCGGAAGTTTGAAACTACCAGCCATTCTGCGGGAGAAAGATGAGGTTTTCTGCTCTCTTAAAGATTTGCAGCCTCCAAAACCATGTACAGGGCCACTATGAGTCAGAACTGACTCCATGGTATTTAACGACAACAACAAAATGGTTTTTAAAAAATGTATGAAAATGCCATTAATTTTTTTTTTTTTTGAATATGGCTATTTGTTCACTTGGCTTGTGGTTGATGCTGGTTTATTTTTTATTTTTATGACCCACAGAGATTTATTTGGCCTCTATACAAGGGAGTCTTATTATACATATATCAGAACCAAAGAAGAATTAGTTAATATGATTCTTTATCGGAATCCTTCTCCCACTTGTAAACTTTCAAGGCTTGCCTAGTTCCTGAGTCTTCAAATCTCCTCTAAGTGAGAAGCAAGGAGAGAGAAGCAACAGTGGAGAAAACCCTGTAACATGTTTTCTCTGCTTTCAGGCACATACTTCCTTAACAGTGTTAACACTCTGGAATCCAAGATTGCTTTTATCCATGTCTTGTTTGCTTTTCCATTCTTCTAAAATTCCTTTATATTATGTGTGTGCTTGCTTGCTTGTGCTTTGTAAATAAAATATGACTCTGTTGACAGAAATTTATTTGGGGAAGGGAATGTGCAGGGGTGGAAGCGATCAGAGTCGGGGGAGACTCTCACTCACTAGAGGGCTGGGAAATCTTTGTTTGGTCTTGATTTTGAGATTCAAGTGCAGTGTGATCTTGGGAAAGTCATTTAACTTCTGTGCACCTTAGAGCTCAGCTCTGTGAAGTGAAAAGTGTGAGTATTTCAGAATTCCTTTTCAATAATATTACTTCCATAACAGCATGAGCAGGAAGGAGGAGATCGTATATGAGGCATGAAATCATACCTTTATGGATACTTTTTAGTTAATGGCTAAGGAACTTTGGTGGCACTGTCTGCAAGATTGGTGGTTCAAGCCCAGCTGAGGCTCCGTGAGAGAAAGATGAGGCTATCTGCACCTGTAAAGATTTAGTCTTGGAGACTCTGTACAGGGTTACTATGAGTCAGAACCGTTTCTATGGCAGTGGGTTTTTGTTGTTGTTGGTTTGGTTTTTGGTTTTTGGTTTCAGACAATAGTACCCTGGATCTTATGACCCACAAACTTAGTTATTTAGTGACAGAGTTTCTGTAATTCAGGATTTCACAGTTATGTTGTTGTTGTTGTTAAGTGCTGTTGAATCGGTCTCGACTCATAGTAGCCCAGTATAGGGTTTCCGAGGAGGGCAAATGGATTTGAACTGCTGACCTTGTGGTTCGAGCTGACCTTGCAGTCCAGTGCTTTATCCCACAACATCGCACCAGGGCTCCTTATAGTATGTCTGCATGTATTAATCAGTGGGCATCATCTCAGCAGTCATTTACCAAATTCCTTATCTAAATTGGTTGATTTCCTTTACTCTTTATAAGTTCATCTTATGAAAGGCAACTGTATCACTGCCATAGGTGGTGTGGTGGTGGTGGT
>NW_006408575.1:1564957-1574155 GCF_000296735.1 Chrysochloris asiatica | reverse complement strand
GTGGTGGTGGTGGTGGTGTTTATGTATTGTTGACTGATAGCAACTCCTGTAAATCTCTATTGGAGCAGAAAGCCTCACTTCTTCTGCAGAGCAGCTGGTAGATTCGAACATTGACCTTGCGGTTTCCCACCTAACTCATAACCCACTATACTACCAGGGTTCCTTTTCCCATAAATTGTTGTTGGTGTTGTTAAGTGCTGTCAAGTTGGTTCTGATTCATAGCTACACTGTATAGGGCTTCTTTGAAGTGGCTGCTGAGTTTAAACCACAGACCTGTGGTTCAAAAAGACCTTGCAATCCAGTGCTTTATCCCACAGTGAAATACCAGGACATTATTTGCATACGTTGTTGTTGTTAAGTGCCTTCCAGTTGGTTCCGACCCACAGTGGCCCTGCATAGGGTTTCTACAGATTGACTAGTAAGCTTGAATTGCTTACCTTGTGGTTCAAACTTACTTTGAAGCCCAGCATACTGACCCACAATGTCACACTAAGGGTCCATTTCCATAAGTTGTTGTTGTTAAGTATCATTCAGTCAGTTCTGACTCTGCAGTTCAAACAGCTGGCTTTGCAATCTGACACATTAACACACAGTGCCACCCCAGGACTCTGTGTTTCTGTAAGTGTTGTTGTTGTTGTTAAGTGCCGTCGAATCAATTCCGACCCATAGCGACCCTGTATAGGGTTTCTGAGGAGCAGCTAGTGAGCTTGAACTGCCAACCTTGCAGATCAAATGTCTTTGTAGTCTGGTGTATTAACCCACAGTGCCACACCAGGGCTCCATGTTTCCATAAGTAGAGCTCCATAAATAAATAGTAACAAACACAATGAAAAACAATGCACTAGGAGGGACCAGTCGCTGGAGAAGGATATCATGTTTGGTCAGTCAGAGAAGAAGAGGAAGACCCCTCATTGAGATGGATTGACCAAGTGGCAGCATCGATGGACTCAAGTGTGGCAACAGTAGTGAGGTTGGCCAAGGATCGGGCAGTGTTTCATTCTGCTGTGCATAGGGTCACTATGGGTCGGTACTGACTCGATGGCACCTAACAACAACAACAACATCAACTGAGCTAGACCCTGCTTGATTAACAAGTGGCAGAGAGTGTGAACACAGATTGGCACCAAACACTTTCTCCTTGAGCAATAGGAAATGTGAAGAAAGCAGCCAGAAGGACTGGCATTCTCACAATAAGTTGATGATGCTCATTGTTGCAGCTAGGAATGTGCCTCTTCAGGGAAGTAGGACCTCGTTTCTGGGAGAGAAAAGGGGGAAACAATCAAATATGTAATATAATTCAGGATGAGAAGGATTGTACTGGGAGATGTTATGGGAATGAAAGGTTTGGGGCCTTAACCCAGGCATGTGAGGAGGTGATGTCTAAATTGAGTCCTGAAAGAGCTATTCACTGAATTCTAACGACAACCTAGTAGGTGTGGTGTTGAAGGCATGAGTCCAGCAAAGGTGCAAAGAGGTTGGAGAGGAGAGGCCCTTTCCCAGGAGCAGCAGTGAGTGTAGCAATGCCAGAGCTGAGTTGGAAAGGTGGGAGGTATGAAGAGGTGAGGTTGAAACAGATCATGAAGAGATTTGAAGCCATGGGAGGGTTATAAGCAGGATAGACACAGATTTGTGTTTGGAAAAGATGATTCTGGAAGCAGCATGTGAATTATTGCAGGTCAACTAGAGGATGGTAGAAAACTTGTTGTTGTTAAGTGCCATCGAGTTGGTTCCAACCCAAAGCGACCCTGTGTAGGGTCTCCGATGAATGACTGGTGATCTTGAACTGCCAACCTTGCAGTTCAAACCGACCTTGCAATCCATTGCATTAACCCGCAGCACCATACCAGGGCTCCAGAAAACCTGTTCATACCTGATTAATGCAACAGTAAGGGAGAAGATTGTTTGATGACATGGTTGAGGACAATATGCCGTGTGAAAGTGACATTCATAAAGCAGGTCTTGTAGCTCTTGGATGTGCAGGGCTGAGGAAAAGAAAAGGAGCAAGAAAATCATCATTTTGTTTAGTTTCAACTTTCTCCATTTACAGTCTGCCCCCATTTCCTCCATTTTTTTTGTTTTTGTTTGTTTGGAATAATTTTAGGTTTGTAAGAAAGTTGCAAAGATGGTATAGAAGATCCTCAGACACCCTTTATTTGTTAATATACCCCTCTTGTTAATATCTTACATTGCCATGGTACACTTGTCAAAGTCAAGAAACCATTATTGGCTCATTTCTACTACCTAAACTCCATACTTCATTTACATTTCCGCAGTTTTTCCACTCATGTCCTTTTTCAGTTCCGGGGTCCAACCTTTGGTTATCATGTCTCTTTAGTCATCTCTGGTTTGTGACAGCATACTAGTCTTTCCTTGTTTTTTCCATGACCTTGAAAGCTTTGGCCTCCTTTCTTCATGATACTGACAGGTATATGATAGTTCCTCCCACTGACTCGTCTAGACAAGGGGTAAGGGCTGGAGAAGAAATGTAAAGGTGTCAGTAGACTGAAGCTGATGGCTAGAATGGATCCTGTAGTCACCTAGGTGGAAGTTCCAGGTATGGTAAGGGGTTGGGCTTTGGAGTCAGGCATCCCTGGGTTAGAATCTGCCTCTGACACTTACTACCAGTATGATCTTCGGAAAATTAATGAACTTTTCTGAACCTAGTGTTGTCAGAATCATACATAAAGAACCATGCACATAGTATATATGCTAGCTCATCTGATAAAAACTTGTTTACCTGCTGTAGTTCATCAAGGCTGAAGGAAATCTATCTTTGGGGTTCAGCAATTTACCCCAGGAAGAGACAAGTCTAATTTAGGACTCAAAACAAATGAAGCTATTTTAAATTGAATTAATAAAATGGTTTGTGCT
This sequence comes from Chrysochloris asiatica, assembly GCF_000296735.1. Taxonomy (NCBI): domain Eukaryota; kingdom Metazoa; phylum Chordata; class Mammalia; order Afrosoricida; family Chrysochloridae; genus Chrysochloris; species Chrysochloris asiatica. The sequence continues at coordinate 1,571,284 of NW_006408575.1, read as the reverse complement.
TTGAGAAAACCTTACCCATCAGTTTATTTATTGTAAAGTTAAGATTTAAACAAAACATTCTTTTTTTAAAAAATGCTAGATTTTATCTGCCACTTTGCAATTCAGTTATTTTTTTAAAAAATTACTTTTAAGTTTTTATTGTGAATTGAGTGATAGTTTACATGGGAGAAATTTGATTTTACATTCATTTTTCCATTGCAATGGTTACAATCGCCTCCGTGCATCATCATTCAACAGTATTTGCTACTATGCAATTCAGTCATGTTTTGTTTAGCTCTGAATGTGAGCCTTGATATTATGCAGTGCAGATGAGTCTAACGCACTGGCTGGAGCTCAAACCCTGAGCTCAGGAATACCGGTGACTGAACCTGGCCTCCAAAGCCTGCCCTACCTTACTCAGTGACCTGAGCAAGTTACTTTTCCTCCAGAAATCTGTGTTTTCTCTTCTGCTTGGAATTTTACTTGAGATGGCACTTGGTACAAGTACTCCATAGTAGCTGTCATAATGGAGAATGAAGTGATTCTTAGTAAGCCCCACATTTTAAAATGGGATGTGTGTATTTTGGTGTTGCAACTCCACGAGAGAGTGTAGAATTGTTCGCTACAATTTCAAGGTTGTAGAGTAATAGTTACGAGTTGGGTTGCTAATCTCATGGTCAGCAGATTGAAATTACCAGTAGTTTCCCCAGGAGAAAGATGAGGCTTACTGCTCCCATAAAGATTTACAGCCTCAGAAACCCAATACAGGGTCTTTATGGGCCAGAACCAACTCCACGGCACATAACCACCATCACCAATTTTTACAGGAACAATTTTCCAGGTCTTTTTCCTATAGAGCTGTTGGATGGATTTGAACTGCCAACTTTTCTGTTTGTGCTTAATCGTTGAGCCATCAGAACGTGTGTTGTTGGTGTTAAGTGCCTTCAGGTTGGTTCTGACTCATAGCGACCTGGTGTAGAGTTTCCAAGGAACAGCTGGTGGGTTTGAAATGTCGACCTTTCGATTAGCAGCCCAGTGCTGATCCTTCAGCACCACACCAGGACTGTTAGTGTGTGTACTACGGCTGGCTGCTGTTTTCTCTTCACCTCCCTACCTCTAGCCCTAGTCAGTGATTTCAGAAGTCAAGGGGATTACAGTATGGAGACTAGATGTCCTGGTGCTGAAAACATGCAGTTGGTTCACATTCCTCAGAGGGGTGTCTTCTCCCAAGAGAGGCAGACAGACAGGTGGCTGCTGAGGGGGTGGGGAGGCTCTGCCCAGCTGTGCTGGACTAGGGTGGTGACCAAAAATAGCATGTGTGGCTGAGACTCCATAAGTGGGCAGTTCAGCTAGTTTCCCAGGAGAGACTGAGAGAGACTGTAGGAAGGAGACAAATGTGCTTTCAAAATTGTTTTAGAGGTGGGAATACCAGTTCCTGCTTCCAGTTTTGTCTTTGACTTACTGTTCAGGACACCAGATCAGTTAAAGGGCTCAGTCCCACAGGAGGGCTACTGAAAGGATATGAAGAGGATGACTTAGGTCATACCAGTAAGGAGAAGGAAAAACAAAACAAAACCCTCTGATTTGGAGGCAATTCCAACTTATGGTGACCTTATGTGTTGCAGAGTAACAGAGTAGAACAGTAGAACTGCTTAATTAGGTGTTTTTTTTTTGTTTTTGGCTGTAATCTTTATGGGGAGTCCTTTTGTGGTGTTGTAGGATAAGCACTAAACAGTTTGAACTGAAAGGCCGGCTGTTCAAACTCTCCAGCTGCTCCTCAGAAACCCTATCGCTATGGGTCAGAACCGACTCAATGACACTTACCAACAACAACAACAATCTTAAGGAAGCAGATTCCATAACGGAATCCAGGCCTTTCTTCGGGGTTTTTGTTGGGTGGGTTTAAACAGCCAACCTGTTGGTTAGTGTTGTTATGTGCCATTGACCCTTTGTACGATAGAATGAACTATTGCCCAGTCCTGTGTCATCCTCACAATTATTGTTATGTTTGAGCCCACTGTTGCTGCCACTGTGTCAATCTATCTTGTTAGGGGTCTACCTTTTTTTCATTGACCCTCCACTTACCAAGCATGATGACTTCCTGACAACATGTCCAAAAAACAACAGACAAAGTCTCTCCATCTTTGTTTCTAAGGAGCATTCTGACAGTATTTCCTCCAAGACAGATTTGTTTGTTCTTCTTGTAGCCCATGGTAACTTCAATATTCTTCACCAACACCAAATCTGCCTTGGAAGAACACCCAGATGCTCCTTAGATGTGAAGATGCAGAGACTTAGCCTCTGTATTTTGTACATATTATCAGAAGGTACTAGTCCATGGAAAAGGACATCATGCTTGAAAAAGTAGAGGGTCAGCAAAAAGAGGAAGACCCCCAACAAGGTTAATTGACACAATGGTCACAACAACGGACTCAAACATATCAACAATTGTGATGATGGCAAAGGATTGGAGAGTGTTTCATTCTATTGTGCTTAGGGTCGCCCTGAGTCAGACCTGACCAGACAGCACCTAACAACATCATGTGTTGTTTTATTTCTTGACGGCTTCTCCCATGAGTGTCGATTGTGGATACAAACAAAATAGTCTTTGATAACGTCAATCTTTTTCTGTTTATCATGATGTTATTTACTGGCCCACTTGAAGATTTTTGTTTTCTTAATATTGAGGTGCAATCCATATTGAAGCTGTATTTTTTGATTTTTATCAGTAAATATTTTAAGTCCTCTGCTTCCAGTTAACACGGTGTGTCATCTGCTTACCATAGGTTGTTAATGAGTCTTTCTCCATCCTGATGCCAAGTTCTTCTTCATATAATCCAGTTTCTTGGATTAACTGCTCAGCCTTCAATTTGAATACATTTGGTGAAATGATATAACCCTTGTGCATATCTTTTCTGATTTTAAGCCAGTGGGTATTCCCTTGTTTTGTTCGTATGACCTCTTGATCTATGTACAGGTCCTCATGAGCACAATTGTGTGCTCTGGAATACTCATTCTTCACAATGTCATCCATACTTTAGGATAATTCACACAGTAGAATGCTTTTACCTAGTCAATAAAACACTAGTAAATATCTTTCAACTATTCTCTGTTTCTAGCCTGAATTATCTGATGTCTGAAATGATATCCTTTTTTCCAGGTCCCTTTTTTGAATCTGACTTGAATTTCTGGCATCTCCCTGTCAATGTACTGCTGCCATCTCTTTTGAATTATCTTGAGCAAAATTTTACTTGCATGTAGTATTAATGATATTGTTCGATTAATTTCTGCATTCAATTGGGTCATCCTTCTTAGGGTTATGCACAGATATGGATTTCTTCCAATTGGTTGGCCAGGTAGCTGTCTTCCAAATTTCTCGGCACAGATGAGTGAGTGCCTCCAGTGCTGTATCAGTTTGTTCAAACATTTTAGTGTGTATTTTATCAATTCTTGGAGCCTTGGTTTTCACTAATGCCATATACAACTTAGACTTCTTCCTTCATTACCATTGATTCTTGTTTATATGCTACCTCTTGAAATGTTGAGCATCAACCAGTTCTTTTTAGTACATTGATTCTGTGTACTCCTTCCATCTTCATTTGATGCTTCCTGCAATATTCAATATTTTGCCGCTAAAATCCTTCAATATTACAATCTAAGGTTTGAGTCATTTTCTTCAGTTGTTTCGACTTGAGAAATGCTGAGCTGCTCTTCCCTTTTGTTTTTTTTTTTTTAGCTCCAGGTCTTTGCTCATTTAGTTATAATACTGGATTTTATCTTCTCTGGCTGCTCTTTGACATATTTGTTCAGTTCTATTGCTCCATTTTGCTCCCCAGTTACTTTATGTTCTCTCTGCTTATGTGTGTGGCACTGTAGGTTAAGCACTGGACTGCTAACCACAAGGTCAGCAGTTCAAATGCACCAGCTACTTCTTGGAAACCCTATATAGGGTCACTATGAGTCAGAACAGACTCAACAGTACTTAACAACAACAACATGCTCAAGAACAAGGTTCAGTCTCTTCTGACATTCCATTTTGGTATTTTCTTTTTCTCATCTTCTTAATGACCTTGTGCTTTCTTCAAGTATGATGATCTTGATATCATTCCACAACTCTTTAGACTTCAGTCATTAGTGTCTGATGCTTAAATCTGTTCTTCAAATGGTCTCTAAACTCAGGTGGGATATACTCAAGGCCATATTTTGGCTCTTGTGGATTTATTTTAATTTTCTTTAGCTTTCAGTTTGAACTCGCATGTAAGTAATTGATGGTCTGTCCCAGTCAGCTCTTGTTTTTGCTGATGTTATTGAAATTCTCTGTTATATTGTCCCACAGACGTAATCAATTTGATTTCTGTATATTCCATTTGGTGATATCCAACAACCTTTTGTGTTGTTGAAAAAATATATTTGCAATGAATAAGTCATTGTTGTTGTTGTTGAGTGCCCTAGAGTTGGTTCTGGCCCATAGCAACCCTGTATAGGGTTTCTGAGGAGCGACTAGTGAAGTTGAACCTCTGACCTTGCAGTTCGAACCAACTTTGCAATCTAATGCATTAACCCACAACACCTCACCAGTACTCCGAATAAGTCATTGGTCTTGCAAAATTCTATCATGCTATCTCCTGCATCATTTCTGTCACCAAGACCATATTTTCCAACTACTGGCCCTTCCTTTTTGTTTCCAAGTTTTGAATTCAAATCATCAATAATGATCAATGCCTTTTTGGTCAACTTCAGACTAAAGAATTTGGTTGATGTTGTCAACATCAATGTGCTGTCGAGTAGGTTCAAACCCATAATGACTCTGTATAGGGTTTCCAAGGAGCAGCTGGTAAGCTTGAACCGCCAACTTTGCAGTCCAGCATATTAACCCACAGCACTACACCAGGACTATGAAGAATTTGATAGAATTCTTCCATTTTATCATCACTTGCTTTAGTGGTTGGTGGTGCCATAGGATAAGCACTCCACTTCAAGGTCAGTTTGAACCAGCGGTTTAGTCTCAGCAGCCGCTCCTCGGAAACCATATACAGGGTTGCTGTGAGTTGGAACAGAGTCGACAGCAAACAATAACAACAACAACAATGTAAATTTAAATAATAGTGGAATTAACTGGCCTTCCTTGTAATTGTGTGGATATTATCATATCACAGACAACATTGTACTTCAATATCAATCTTGAAATGTTCTTTTTGATGATAAAAGTGATACCATTCCTCTTCAATTTGTTGTTCCTAGGACAGTGAATCATATGATTGTCAGATTGAAAATGGCCACTGACATTCCATTTCAGCTCACGAATGCCTATGATATCAATCTTTTTGTTTTCCATTTAGTTTTTGACGACTTCCAGTTTTTCTAGATTCATACTTTATACATTTCATGTTTCAATCATTTAATGAATGTTTATAGCTGTTTCTTCCAGTTTTGAGTTGTGTCCCATCTGCAAAAACTTAGCTCCATTCATGTCATTAAGGTCAGCTCTACTTTGAAGAGACAGCTCTTCCTCAGTTATATTTTGAATGCCTTTTCAACCTTAGTGGCTCATCTTCCAGCACTATATCTGATATTGTTCTGCTGCTATTCTGAGAACAAACCATTTGCAACTCTGGGGACCTAAAATGAAAAGGAAAAAAAAAAACAAACTCACTGCCAGTGAGTCTATTTTGACTCATAGCAACCATGTACAAAGTTTCTAAGACTAAACATTTATGGGAGCAGAAAGACCTATATTTCTCCTTTGCAAATCTTTGGTTGGAAGTTGGGATGTCCCCTTTCTGTAAGAAAATGACAGTTCCAGTAGAGGGCAGTGGTGTCTTTCCTAAAGAGTGTATCGTCGCTGAAGAATATATTTTATAGCTATGGTTCAGCCTACAGCTATGGCTTTGAAATGTTTTTTGTTGTAGCTCACAGTATCCCAATGTACATATAAACACACTGAGAAAATACCTTTCAATTTCTTGCACTATGCAATGTACTCTGATACATTCATTCTATTATTTTTTCACATTATATTTTATACTTAAGAAAAAATAAGTTCCTGGTTTAGTAATCTATAAGGAGCTCTGGTGACATAGTGGTTACAAATCAGGCTGTGAATTGCAAGGTCAGTAGTTCGAAACTACCAGCTGTTCCATGGGCGAAAGAGGAGGCTTTCTGCTCCTGTAAAGATTTACAGCCTTGGAAACCCTGTTCAGGGTCACTATGAGTTGGAAGAATTAACTCAATGGCACATAACAACAACAACAAAGACCTGGAGTCCTGAAATGGTGCTGTGGGTTAAAGTGTCAGACTGCAAAGCCATTTGAACTTGTAAGGTCAGCAGTTCAAGTTCACCAGCCGCTC
>NW_006408575.1:1562520-1563036 GCF_000296735.1 Chrysochloris asiatica | reverse complement strand
TAACAGCAACAAAGACCTTGGACTTGGTGTAGTGCTGTAGGATAATCACTAGACTTCTAATTGCAAGGTTGGCGGTTCAGACCCACCAGCCTTTCTTTGGAAACACTACACAGGGTCAATATGAGTCAGAAGCTACATTACAGCACATAACAGAACAATAGACACCGTAGCTAAGGAAGCCTTCAGGTGGACCTCATGAACCAGAATGAGTGGCTGCCACAGAAAGGAGACAACAGGTATGAAGACTATCAATCTGCTTTTGCTGTCAGAGAAAGTTGTTAGGATACCCTCATCTTCTAAATTTGTCTTATGAAAGAAAAGGCTCACACTTTCATAGTTTATAGCTACACTTCCCATGTGACTTGTTTTTTAAGCATCCCTGTGCACTAGTGGCACTGTAGGATAAGCATTAGATTGCTAGCCACAAGGTCATCATTTCTAACCCACCACCAGCTGCTCCTCAGGAGCAAGATGAGTCTTCCTGCTCCCATAAAAATTTAGAACCTTGGGAACCAT
>NW_006408575.1:1551604-1552880 GCF_000296735.1 Chrysochloris asiatica | reverse complement strand
GCTGCTCGAAGTTCTCGCTGCTGCTCGAAGTTCTCGCTGCTGCTCGAAGTTCTCGCTGCTGCTCGGAGTTCTCGCTGCTGCTCGAAGTTCTCGCTGCTGCTCGAAGTTCTCGCTGCTGCTCGAAGTTCTCGCTACTGCTCGAAGTTCTCGCTGCTGCTCGAAGTTCTCGCTGCTGCTCGAAGTTCTCGCTGCTTGCTAGTGGTAGGAATTTTCGTTTATAGAAGCATTTCGTTTATAGAAGCATTGTTGTTGTTAAGTGCCATCAAGTCATTTCCAACCCATAGTGACCCTGTCTGTATAGGATTTTCAAGGAGCAGCTGGTGAGCTTGCACCACCAACGTTGCAGTTCAAACCACTTTTGTGGTCCAGCACGTTAACCCAAAGCACCACACTAGGACTCCATAGAAGCATTATTATATAGGATATCCTCAGTGCCAAAGATGCCATCTGATAATAAGGACCAGGGAACAGATGCCTTCAGGGTCTTTTGGGGCCTAAGTGGTCAGAGTATTGTTTCTGAATCTCAAGGCTTCTTCAGAGAGGAATCATAAGTTAGTGTATATGTCATAGATAGTGATGTGCAACCCACAACAAAAGATGTTGTCTTGTCCTTTGTATCTATCAGTCTGATTTGAGAAGACTGGAAACTCATGTGAGAAGAACTAGGAGAAAGAATCTGAGTTCTGGGGGAGCTCCTGTGGTACAGAGGAGACAGAGAGTCATTCTTCTCTTCACCTCCCTTCATTCATTCATTTATTCGTTGGTCCAACCAATATCCAATATATCTAATGGGCCAAGCTCACACTTCAGTGAGCAAGATGATCATGGACCTTGAATTCATGGAGCTTATGTGTTCCTGAGGAGACCAGAGACTCCTCCCCATTGTTCTATCATCACAGCCGAGGTTTTACTTATTCTCCAGGAACTGTGCTGAGTGTTGCACTTGAATTCTATCATTGACTCTTATCATAGCTTGTCCCATGAAATAATTGCCTATTATAATTGTTCATATACTTAAGAGGAAATAAGCTCAAAGAGGTTAAGGAAGGAAATAACTTTTACTCATTGGACCACAAGGTCAGCTTGAGCCACAAAGTCGGTGGTTCAAATCCACCAGTCGCTCCTCAGAAGCTCTATACAGAGTTGCTATGGGTCAGAACTGACTTAGTGGCACATAACAACAACAAAGTCCTGTAGGTCAAAAGTGGCAGAGTCAGTATATCGATACAGTCTTGTCCCTATTTCAAGTATTCCATATAACAAGCTAGACTTACAC
>NW_006408575.1:1529536-1550391 GCF_000296735.1 Chrysochloris asiatica | reverse complement strand
GACTAATTTCACTCAGCATAATGTCCTCCAGGTTCGTTCATGTTGTGAGGTGTTTTGCAGATTCATCGTTACTTATATCATGGGGTTGTTATGAGGAGTAAATGAGTTAATATATGTAAAGTACTTTGTATGTTATTTTTGCTATTGTTAGGTGCCGTTGAGCTTGTTCGGACTCATTCTTACCCTATGTACAACAGAACAAAACAACATCGCCTGTTCCTGCACCAGCTTCAAAATCATCCCTATGTGTTTAAGCCCATTGCTGCAGCCATTGTCTCATTGAGGGTCTTCCAGTTTGTCCTTGACCCTCTGCTTTACCAAACATGATGTTCTTCTCCCATGACTCATTCCTCCTGATAACATATCCAAAGCACATGAGACAAAGTTTCACCATGCTAGCTTTCAAGAAGCAGTTTGACTATACTTTTTCTGAGATAGAGTTGTTTGGTCTTTTGGTAGTCAATGGCGTATTAAATATTTTTCACCAACACCATAATTTAAATGCATCAATTCTTCTTTGGTTTTCCATATTCATTGTCCAGCTTTCACATGGATAATTGTTGTTAGGTGACCTCGAGTCTGTTCTGACTCATAATGACCCTGTGTACAACATAACAAAACACTGCCTGGTCCTATGCCACCTTCACAACTACTGCTACACCTGAGCCCATTGCAGCTGTCACTGTGCCAATCCATGTCACTGACAGTCTTCCTCTTTTTTGCTGACTTTACACTTTACCAAGCATAATGTCCTTCTTTAGGGACTGGTCCCTCCTGATAATATGTCCAAAGTGTGAGAGCCGAAGTCTCACCATCCTTGCTTATAAGGAGTATTCTGACTATATTTCTTCCACCACACATGTGTTTGTTCTTCTGACAATCCAGGGTACTTTCAATATTCTACTCCAATACCATAACTTAAATGCATCGATTCGCCTCTGATCTTCCTTATTCATTGACCAACTTTCACATGTGTCTGAAACAACTGAAAATAACATGTCTTGGGTCAAGTGCACCTTAGTCTCAAGCTGTTCTTGAACACTTTAATGAGGTCTTGTGCAACAGATTGTCTAGTGCTATACATATTTTGATTCATTGTATGTTGCTTCAATGACAGTTGGTTTGTGGATCTGAGCAAAATGAAATCTTTGGCAACTTCAATCTTTACTCCATTTATTGTGATGTTATTTATTGCTCCAGTGGTGAGGATTTTTGTTTTCTTTGAGGTGCAATCTGTAATGAAGGCTGTGGTCTTTCATATTTATTAGTCAGTATTTTAAGTACTCTTCATATTCAGCAAGCAAGGTGTGTCATCTGCATATTGCAGGTTGTTCATGAGTCTTTTTCCAATCCTCATGCCACATTTTTATTCATTTAGTCAAGTTGCTCAGATTATTTGCTCAGCATACAGATTGAATAAGTATGGTAAAAGAATATAACCTTGGCACACACCTTTCCTGATTTAAACCGTTCAGTATCTCTTAGTTCTGTTCAAACCACTACTCTTGGTCTATGTAATCAAGTGTTCTGGAATATCCATTGTCAGCAATGCTATCTATAGTTTGTCATGATCCACACAGTCCACACAGTCAAATATCTTTGCACAGTCAATAAAGCAAAAGTAAAAATCTTTCTGGTATTTTCTGTTTTCAGCCAAGGTCCATCTGATGTCAGTAATAATATCCCTCCCTAGTTCCACATCCTCTTTTGAATCTGGCTTGAGCTTCTGGTAGTTCCCTGTCAATGTACTGTTGCAATCTTTTTAATTCATCTTCAGCAAAATTTTGCTTGTATGTAATATTAATGATGTTGCTTATTTCCTCATTGTGTTGGGTCAACTCTCTTTGGAAAGGGCAAAAATATGTATCTCTTCCAATTAATTGGCCAGGTAGCTGTCTTTCAAATTTCTTGGCATAAATGAGTGAGCACTGACAGTGCTGAAATTTGTTGAAAGGTTTTAATTTGTATTCCTCGGTTCCTGGAGCTTTGTTTTTGGCTAATGCCTTCAGTGCAGCTTGGACTTCTTCCTTCAGTACCATTGGTTCTTGATTATATTCTACCTCTTGAAATGGTTGAATATTGACCATTTCATTTGGGTACATTTCATTTTGGTTCCACGTTTTTTAAAATGTTTTCTGCATCATTTAATTGCAAAATTGCAATGCATATGAGGCCATTGAAAATACCATGGCTTGGATTATGTGTACTTTAGTCCTCAAGGTGACATCTTTGCTTTTGAACACTTTTTGAACAACAGAAGCCTTTTGCAGCAGATTTGCCCAATGCAATATGTTTGATTTCTTGATTGCTGCTGTCATAGGTGTTACTATTGGATCTAACTAAAATTAAATCCTTGAAAATATCTATAGTTTCTCTGTTTATTGGTCCACTTGTGAGAATTTTTGTTTTCTCTTTGTTGAGGTCTAATCCATCTTTGCTTTTCACTTTTACCAAGCAATGTTGTGTCTTTCTCCAATCCTGATGCGGTGTTAGTGTTCATAAAGTCCAGATTCTCAGCTTATTTGCTCTGTGTACAAATCAAGGACACAACTGTGACACATACCTTTTTTTATTTAAACCATGTAGTATCCCCCTTATTCTGTTTGAATGCCTATTTTTTGCTCTATGTACAGGTTGCCCATGAGAACTCTTAAGTATTCTTTATTTCCTGTTCTTTACTATGCTAGCCATAATTTTTTAGGATTCACAATGTAGAATGCCTTTGAATAGTCAATAAAACATAAATAAAGATCCTCTGATATTCTTTGTTTTTAGCCAATATCCATCTGATACAAATAATAACATCTCTAATTTAATTTCCCTTTCTGAATCTGACCTCAATTTTTGGTAGTTTCCTGTTGAGGTACTGCTACAACTTTCTGAAGTCTCTAAGTCTCTTCAGAATTCTTCCTTTCAAATTCTACTTGGATGTGATATTAATAATATTGTTAGATAATTTTTTTATTCAATTAGATCACTTTGGATAGTGCTTGGCACATGTTATATGTTGTTGTTGTTAAGTGCCATTCAGTAGGTTCTGATTCATAGCAACCTTTTATAGGGTTTCTGAGGAGCGGCCAGTGGGTTTGAACTACCAGTCTTGCAGTTCAAACTGACCTTGGGATCCAGTACTATCCTACAATACCATACCAGGACTTCATATGTTATGTAAGTCGTAGCTATTATTAGTATTGTTATTGCTACTGTATTGGAAGGCATTTCAGAAGAACCTAGGGGAAGATGATGAATTCAGCTTGGAATGTAAGTAGGCACTTATTGTTTCATTCAAGTGCATGTGCAGTCAGATTCATGTCCATATTGTCCACTCAACATTACGTGCCATGAGATCAGAGATTGTCTGTTTGATTCATCACTGCACCCAAAACACTGAGAATAGTGTCTGACCGTCCCAGTACCGAGCTACTGTTAATTAGCTCTGACTCAAGGCAACTCCATGTATGTCAAAGTAGATTTGTGCTTCCCAGGGCTTTCAGTGACTGTGATCATGTCAGAAGTAAATTTCCAGGCTTTTCTTCCACAATTCCTGGATAGACTCAAACTTCCAAACTTTTGGTTAGCAGCCAAGTGCATTCATTGTTTGCACCATTCAGGGACTTCTGCCCCATTTTTAGTACACAGTATTTATTGCTTAAGGAGCTCTGGTAGCGTAGTGGTTACGAATCAGGCTGCGGGCTGCAAGGTCAGCAGTTCGAAACTACCAGCTGTTCCGAGGGAGAAAGATGAGGCTTTCTGCTCCTGTAAAGATTTACAGCCTTGGAAACCCTGTACAGGGTCGCTATGAGTCGGAACCGACTCCACGGCACATAACAACAACAACAACAACTTTTATTGCTTGGATTAACTGAATTAGCAAATAAATGAATAGACTGTAGGCATTTTGATATTTAGTGTATACATTACACATGGATCAAAGCATGAAATACATATGACCCTTGTAGGACATCCACAGGACCTAACATAAAGAGGTACATGTATGAATGTGGGCCTTCTGCAGCAACTCAGCAAGACTTGTGACTTCCAGGAAGAATTTGAGTGCATCCCATTTCCAGACTGTTTCCAGCATGAGCTGTCATCCTGGGCTCCAGGCCGTCCTGGGCCAGCCTTCAAGGCATTCTAAAGTTCTTCCCCAGCCAAATTATGTGGCCAATCCCCTCGCAAGAAAAGGACCTTTCTTCCTGTCCTTTGACTTTAAACTGGGGTCAAAGGCCTTAGGCTACTATGAAAATAAATAAAGGCCCAGAGCAGACAAAGGCCGTTCTGAAGCCAGCTCTCACTGTAAACACTAGCTTTCCTCTCTTCTGGTAGAGGCTTCCAAGCGCTTCTCTGAGCTCAAGATGACCTCACTGGGCCTAAAGACCTGGTGGCTGCAGCAGGTCCTGGTAATCTTGTGGGAAGAGACTAGGGGCTTCTAAGTGAAGTCAGAGGTAAGTCGTGTTTAACAACTGGGTGTTTGAAAAGAAATATATGGACATATATACTCAAGTTTATTTTAGATTGTGCTTTTATAAAGGGTATATAAGACACAGTTTACAAGTAACAATAAAATATAAATACTCTTTATTATTAATATCATATAGCCAATTGATTGTCAGAAAATGTTTTTATTGATTTATGCTGATCTGAGATCCGACTCAACAACACTAAAAGCAACAACTTTTCTCTGTAGTTCAGAATAATGAGTATAGTTTTGGTATGTTGGATGATAAGTTTTGTTAGCAAGATGAAAGTAAAACAAATGGAGATTTTGGAAAAATCATTCATTTTTCAATATCAGTGACATTTTTCTAAGCCATGAAGAGTCTTGCCTCAGTTTTTTGTGCTTGTCGTAGTGAAACATTAAAGACCTAGTATATTTTAAAATATATAATTTGTATTTTAAACAACATTTAAAAAAGTCTAAATGATAAATAAAACCTTAATCAAACCCTGGTTTGATTGCTAATTTCTCTGGTGTAAATATTCCACCCATGGCTAATTACAAGCTACCAACATGATGTCACTGAACAGGGAATTGGAAAAGATGAGCAGCCATACAGTTTGGAAGTTCTGGTGTGGCAGCATAGGTTAATGCATTAGACTGCAAGGTCAGTTTGAACGTCAAGGTCAGCGGTTCAAGCTCACCAGCCACTTCTTAGAAACCCTATACCGTGTTGCTCTGAGTCGGAACAGACTGGACAATACCTAGCAGCAACAGCAACCATACATTTCAGTAGATGAAACTCTCAAGGGCATAGAAAACAGCAAACTATAGTAAAATAATTACGAAGGGATATGTTTTGAATATTTACTATCTCTTTTTAAAGCACAGTTTACCTAATTATCAGTTTATACTATTTATATAATTTATTAATGACTGTGTATAATATAACAACCAACTTGCAATATTCCTGAAAATTTAATACAGTCAGCCCTCTGTCCACAGGTTCCGCATCCATAGGTTCAACCAACCAACTGTGGATCGAAAATATTGAAGAAAAAAATGAAAAGCAATTAAATAGTCAAAACAATTCCTCAAAGGCTAAGAGGGAAAGTAAAGTGCTATTTACATACCAGTTATATTGCTTTGGGAATGATAAGTAATGAGACTGAGAGCTTTGCCAGAGCATCCCTATATAATAGATGTAGGCCACACCCCCAGGAAAATTCCTCTTACATTAGCATCTGACTTCAGCAGGTCCCCACTGCGCGTGTGTTAAATAGAGCTGAGTTAGGAGGATGGAAAAAGATTACATAATACTGAAAATCATGGCCAACTTGACACATAACATTAGCCATCACAGACCCTTTAAAACACACCCAAAGATGACGAATTAAGGACACCCAGCCTAGGTGATCTGTCAGGACCTGTCAGGTTGACATTCTAGGACTTAGATAGATGACATATGCATAGATCTGCCAGGCGATGCCTGAGATCTGACACAGACTGTTAATGGATAAAAATCCAGAAATCCAGAAAAGAAGGATCTGAAATCCTTAGATTGTATGGTTGGTTCTTTAATATTATTCATCGTTAATCACATGGACTTTGGGGTTACTTTGCTGTGGCTGTTGCTGTTAGGTGTTCAGTTAGTACTGACTCACTGTCACCCTGTACATACCAGAACGAAACACTGCCTGGCTCTGCACCATCCTCAAAACTGCAGTTACGTTTGAGTCCATTGTTGCTGCCGCTGTGTCAATCTGTCTTGTTGGGAATCTTTCTGTTTATCACTGACATTTCACTTCACCAAGCATGGTATCCTTCTCCAAGGTCTGGTCTTTCCTGACAACATGTCCAAATCCAAAGACATAGTCTTTCCATTCTAGTTTCTAAGGACCTAAGACTTTACTTTTTCCAAGTCAGATTTATTTGTTCTTCTGGCACTCCATGGTACTTCCAATATTCTTCCCAATACCATAATTCAAATGTATCATTTCTTTTCTAGTCTTTGTTATTCATTGTCCAACTTTCACATGCATATGAGGCAATTGAAAATACCTTGGCTTGAGTCCAAGTGCACCTTAGTCCTCAAAGTGACATCTTTGCTCTTTAACACTTTAAAGAGGTATTGTGAAGAAAATTTTCCTAGTGCTGTACATTGTATGAGTTCTTAAATGCTGCTCCCATTAATGTTGATAGTGGATCCAACCAAACTGAAGTCTTTGACAACTTCAATCTCTTCTCCATTTATCATAGTGTTATTTATTGGTCTAGTTGTGAACTGCTGTCAAGTTGATCTAAGACTCATGGGGACTGCATACATAGTTGGACTGGACTTTGTAATCCATAAAGTTTTTATTGACTGATTTTTAGAAGTAGATTGCCTTTCTTCCCAGTCTGTCATCTCCACTGAAACATGTTCAGTATCAACACACAAACCTCCACTGATAGACGAATGGTGATAGCACTTGAATTACAGTGGCTAGTAATCAAACCCAGGTTTCCCACATGAAAGATAAGCATTCTGCCAATGAGCCAATACTACCAGTTAAAATTTTCATCTTTTAGGTACTACCTCTCTGAGCCACCATGTATGCATCTGTACAATGGTAATAATAGCATCAACTTCACAAGGTTGTTCTATGGAGATGGCTAAATATTTCACAAACTTACCTTTTTTATTCTCCTAAAACAAGCACATATTCAGAGAATTTTTTTTTTTTTCCATACAGAGTGGTCACTGTTACAGGCAGCAGGTTCAGTCAATTCATATTAAAAAGGGAAAGCCAAAAAAGGGAAGAGACTTAACTGACGTCACCCAACTCATCTGTGTCAGTGTTGCTCTCTGACACTCCCTTTAGATACTAGGAAAATTTGACAACACATAGGATGTCATTGGCACAACACGTTTCAATGCAAGAGGAAGCCTGCTTCCATGGATCAAGTCATATGAGATTATTTGCCTTCTTTGTAGAATTTTCTGTCACCAGCTGTTTCAGCTGGTGAGTAAAGAGTGATTCAGGGCAGGTTGGACAAGAATGACTATGATTCCTACAAAAGCAACTTGCAAGAACCTCTGATGACACCTAGAAATGAGTCACCCTAATTCCAAGGAAAGGTATTATGACCCCAGATGACTGGCAGCCCCTCCCAGAGTAGGCATTCCATGCATCCAGCTGCAATGTCTGGGAACTGCTTCATGTGACCTCCACAAAATGAGCTGAAGTCTCTGGGGAAGCCCTTCGGATATAATACCTTATTGTATGACTCAAAGCAAAAGCTAACGTGGAGACTGCTTGAGAACCTTCTGAGTATTCCCTGACGCTTTCTTCTTGGATCAACTATCAACACTCAACAGAAGCAGCAGGCAAGAGATCAAACGACGTATTACATTAGGCAAAACTGCTGCACAAGACCTTTTTAAAGTGTTGAAGAACAAAGATGTCAGCTTGAGGACTAAGGTGCACCTGACCCAAACCATAGAGTTTTCAATAACCTCATATGCATGCAAAAGCTGAACAGTGAATAAAGAAGACCATAGAAGAATTGATACCTTTGAGTTGTGGTGTTGGAGGAGAATATTGAAAGTGCCATGGGCTGCCAAAAGAACCAATAGATCTGTTTTGGAAGAAGTGCAGCCAGAGTGCTCCTTAGAGGCCAAGATGGACAAACTTCATCTCTCATTCTTTGGACATATTGTCAGGAGGGTGCAGTTGCTGGAGAAGGATATCATGTTTGGTAAGGTGGAGGGTCAGAGAAAAAGAGGAAGACCCCCAATGAGATGGATTGGCCAAGTGGCAGCATCGATGGACTCAAGTGTGGCAACAGTAGTGAGGTTGGCCCAGGATCAGGCAGTGTTTCAGTCTGCTGTGCATAAGGTAGTAATGGGTCGATACCAACTCAATGGCACCTAAAAACAAGAACAACCACAGGAAATATATGATTCCCTATGGCTGTGGTTGAAGGAATAGTGGGCTTTGTTGTTGTTGTTAAGTGCCATTGATTTAGTTCCAACTCATAGTAACCTTATACAGGGTTTCCAATGAGCAGCTGGTGACTTTGAGCCACCGACATTGCAGTTCAAACTGACCTTGTGGTCCAGTGCTTTTCCTACAGCAGTACACCAGGACTCCTTGTACACTTTGTAACAGGTGGAATATTTATGTTGCTACTCTCTTAAAAAGAAATGGGTTCCCATCCCCAGAGTCTAGCAAGGGGTGCACAGTACTTAACTTTAATCACCTCCATTGCCCTGCTGGTTCCAGCTGCTGTGGAAAGAATCTAGGCTTATCTCCCGCTTTTTGGTATCCTGACTTCCAGCCCCTCCCAGCTTTAGTTTCTTTGTTGCTATGGTATAAATGCTTTGAAAATCAAATAATAATAATAGTTGCAGATAATATTATATGAATACTTAGTAATTTCCATACTGCTAATAGCATCCTTTATTGTGGGCATTCTCTGTGTTTTTATACTGTTATATGAACTTCACAGGGATGACCTCATTTAATCCTCAGAATAACCCTTGAAGAAATGTCTCAGTTAAGGTTTTCTTTTTTTGAGAGACAAAAACAGATCTATCTATAGATCTATATTCATATCTATTGTTCCTAGTTGGTGAAAACAATTTGTACTCAACTACTAACCAAAAGGTTGATTTGAACCCACCCAGGAATGCTGTTAAAAAAGGCCTGCCAATCTCCTTCTGCAAAGATTATAGTCAAGAGAACCCTATGGAGTTCAGTCTTACTCTACAACACATGAGAATGCTAAGAGTTGGAATCGACTTGATGGCAGCAAGTTTGATCTTTGGTATATCCACATCTATATCCTTCTGTCTATCAATTGATCTATCAATTGACTTGGCTGATGTGATTATGGGGATTGGAAAATTCAAAATCCATAAATCTGATGAAAAGAAGAGTAAAAAATATATAGTGTGGAGGCTGAATACACCTTAGGAAAAACACATTTGTGCTCTTCAGTCCATCGACTTAATTGATTCAGGTCAGCCCACATTATAGGAGATAATCTACTTTACTTGAAGTCAAGCATATGCAATGACTTCATAGCAACAAAGAAACTAATGTCTACCAACCAACTGACATATAGCCAAATTATATCGACACAGATAATTAACCATTAGAAGATGTTCTTTAATTCCAGGATAGATGAGGAAACTGAGGCTTATGGAGGCTAAATAAATTACCCACAGCTAGTGAAGGACAGACATGGATTGGGTTTGCAAAACTTCAACATACGATTATCACATGCTCCTATTACCTTGCAGATTTTATGTCGTGTTCACGCTGCATTAGACCTTGTAATCACATACAAGCACTTACCATATGTTCATACTCACACCAAATGCAATGGTGTATGTAGAAGCTCAAGAAGAAGAAACATCTATTTGTATGAATTTTTCTCTCTGAAATTATTGGACTTTCATAGTGGATACTGCTGGTGTTATAATAGTATACATTAAGGATTGTAGAGGTTCAGAGGGATTGGGAAACTGAAAGACCCGTGGAAAGCATTCATGATAGTCAAGTACCTTTAATTATGGGTTTGGGGAAACTAAGCACAATTATGTGCAACAAGGTGAAGACTAAGGTGCACCTGACCCAATCCATGGTGTTTTCAATAACCTCATATGCATGCAAAAGCTGATCAATGAATAACGAAGATTTTAATTGATGCCTTTAAGTTATGGTGTTGGAGGAGAATATTGAAAGTGCCGTGAGCTGCCAAAAGAACCAACAGATCAGTTTTGGAAGAAGTGCAGCCAGAGTGCTCCTTAGAGGCCAAGATGGCTAAACTTTGTCTTTCATACTTTGGACATATTGTCAAGAGGGTGAAGTCACTGGAGAAGGATCTCATGTTTGGTAAGGTGGAGGGTCAGAGAAAAAGAGGAAGACCCCTAACGAGATGAATTAGCCAAGTGGCAGCATCGATGGACTGAAGAGTGGCAACAATAGTGAGGTTGTCCTAGGATCGGGCAGTGTTTCATTCTGCTGTGCATTAGGTCACTATGGGTCGGTACTGACTCTATGGCACCTAACAACAACAAATGTGCAACAAAACATCAGACAGCATCCAACTGCATATCTGTGTTCCCAGTGCATATTATGTGATATTCATAGTAACAAACAGGCACTACTTTACATCATGCATCAGCACATTATTATTATTGTTGCTATTGTTAGGTGCCATTGAATTTGTTCTGACTCATAGCAACTCTAGGCACAACAGAACGAAACACCATCTGGTCCTGCATCATCTGCACAATTGTTATGATTAAGTCGATTGCTGCTGCCACTGTGCCAATCCGTCTCATTGGGGATCTTCCTTTTTTAAAAGCCAACCCTTCACTTTACCAAGCATAATGTCCTTCTACAGGAATTGGTCCCTCCTGATGATATGTCTGAAGTATGAGATACAAAGTTTCACCATAATGGTTTATAAGGAGCATTCTGGCTATATTTCCTCAAAAACAGATTTATTAGTTATTCTGGAAGTCCGTGGTACATTTACTGTTCTCCAACACAACTAAAATATATTCATTGTCTTCCTTATTCATTGTTCAACATTCACATGCATATGAAAATACCATGACTTGGGTCAGGCGAACCTTAGTTCTCAAACTGACATCTTTGCTCTTCAACACTTGAAAGAGATCTTGTGCAACAGATTTTCCTAATACAACGCATTGTTAGATATCTTTACTGCTGCTTCCATGAGTGTTGATAGTGGATTCAAGCTAAATTAAGTCTTTGATAACTTCAATCTTTTCTCTATTCATCACAATGTTATTTATTGGCTCAGTGGTGAGGATTTTTGTATTCTTTACATTGAGGTGCAACCCATATTGAAGGCTGTGTTCTTTGATCTTTATCAGTAAGTATTTTAAGTCCTTTATCCCTTTCAGCAAGCAAGGTTGTATCATCTGTATATCACACGTTGTTAATAAATCTTCCTCCAATGCACATTCTTCTTTGTATAATCCAGCTTCTTGGATTAATTGCTCAATTTACAGATTGAATAAGTGTGGTGAAAAAATACAACCCTGGTAATCTCTTTTCTTTTTCTTATTTTTAAAGTTTTTTTGTGTGAATTATGTGATAGTTTAAGGAGCTCTGGTAGCGCAGTGGTTACGAATCGGGCTGTGAATCTTAAGGTCAGCAGTTCGAAACTACCAGCTATTCCGCTGGAGAAAGATGAGGCTTTCTACTCCCGTCAAGATTTACAGCCTCGGAAACCCTGTCTCTATGGGTCGGAACCAACTCGATGGCACTTAACAACAACAACATGTGATAGTTTACATGGGAGAACATTAACTTTACATTCATCCTATCTTATTTCATTTTGTTGCAATGATTACAATTCCCTGCATGCATCATCAAACAACCAAAAGGTATACCTGCAATCCTGCCCCCTGGCCATCAACACACAGACCCTCTCCTTCACAGAGTCCAGAATCCCCAGTCTCTCCATCTCTCCACGCCATCGTCTCTGCCTCCATCTCTTGTGTCACTGCTTCTCTGGATAGGGTTTCACACTCTGCTCTTCTCCCTTGATGGTTCCAGGGAACTTCTCTCCTGGACTGCAAAATCAACCACTCCCCTCCTTTTGCTACAAAATTTTACATTTCAACCCTCTCAGTCAGTCCTGATAAGATTTATTCACTATTGGACCACAAGAATCTTATCCCCATCTCCTTTCATCAGCCCCATCCAGACAGGCTGGAGACTACTCAGTAGAGATTCTACCTTCCCCGGTGCCCGCTGGATCTAGGCTTTCTCTTGAAAGATTGTAAGCCAGTCACTTTTGCCTTTGTAGCCCCCTCATTTTGGGTAGCCAATGTCCAAGTTGCCCATCCTTGTTGACCCTGTGTACTGAGGGAGTGAAAATGATCCTTGTTTTAAAGATTTGTTCCCTCCTTTGAGCTACTACATCCACAAGCATAGGCCAAGTTCATCAAATTATTGCAGATTACTCTTTTTTGTAATCTTCTTTCTTGATTTTAAGCCTTTCAATGCCCCCTTTTTCTTGTCAAATGACTCTCTCTTGGTCTAGGTTCAGTTTCCCCAAAAGTACAATGAAGCATTTTGAGATACTCATTTTTCACAATGTTATCCATAGTTTTTCAGGCCCCACACAGTCAAAAGCCTTTACATAGTTGATAAAGTACAGGTAAACATCTTTCTGGTATTTCTGCTTTCAGCCAAGATCCATCTTATGTCAGCAATGATATTTCTCACTCCATGTCCCTATCTGGATCCAGACTGAACTTCTGACAGCTTTCTGTCAATGTACTGCTGCAGCTGTTTTTGAATGTTTAGCAAAATTTTATTAGCATGTAATATTAATGATATTGTCTAATGATTGCCACTTTCTGTTGGGTCACCTCTCTTAGGAATGGGCAGAAATATAGATCTTTTCCAATCAGTTGACCAGATAGCTGTCTTTTACATTTCTTGGCATAGATGAGTGAGTGCCTCCAGTGCTGCATCAGTTTGTTGAAAAATTTCAATTTGTATTCCATCAATTCCTGGAGCCTTTTTCTTTGCCAATGTCTTTAGTGCACCTTAGACTTCTTTCTTCAGTATCATTGGCTCTTGATCATATGCTGCCTCTTGAAATGTTTGAACGTTGACCATTTATTTTTGGTTCAGTGACTGTGTATTCCTTCCATCTTCTTTTGATGCTTTGTGCATCAATCAATAATTTGTCTGTGGAGTCTTTCAATATTACAAATCAAGGTTTGAATTTTTTCTTCAGTTCATTCAACTTTAGAAATACTGAGTGTGTTCTTCCCTTTTAGTTTTCTAATTCCAGGTTTTTGCACCTTTCGTTATAGTACTTGACTTTGTCTTCTTGAGCTGCCCTTTGAAATTTTCTTCTCATCTCGGTATCTCCTCATTTCTTTCATTTGCATCTGTACATTGGAGAGCAAGAAAGTTTCACAGTCTCTTGTGAAATGTATTTTGGTCTTTTGTTTCTTTTTTATCCTCTTAATGACCTTTTGCTTTCTTTCTGTATGATGTTCTTGATGTCATCCCACAATTCTTATGGTCTTTGGCCATTAGCGTCTAATGCATCAAATCTCTTCTTGAGATGATCTCTTAGTTCAGGTGGGATATATTCAAGGTCATATTTTGGCTCTCATGAACTTATTTTAATTTTCTTCAGCTTCAGCCTGAACTTGCATATGAGCTGTTCCACAGTCTGCCTGTGGTCTTGTTTTGGCTGATGATTTTGAGTTTTTCTACAGAACACGGGAACACTGAATTGTTTAAAATTAAGAAAGGTGTGCAACAGGGTTGTATTCTTTCACCATACTTATTCAACCTGTGTGCTGAACAAATAATCTGAGAATCTGGATTATATGAAGAAAAACCTGGCATCAAGATTGGAGGAAGACTCATTCACAATCTGAAATATGCAGAAGATACAACCTTGCTTGCTGAAAGTAAAGAGGGCTTAAAATACTTAATGATAAAGATCAAAGACCATAGACTTTGGTATGGATTGTATCTCAATGTAAAGAAAACAAAAATCCTCACCAATGAACCAATAAACAACATTCTTATCAATGGAGAAAAGATTGAAGTTGTCAAGGACTTCATTCTTATTGGATCAACCATCAGCACTCATGGAAACAGCAGCTAAGAAATCAAACGACATATTGCATTAGGCAAATCTATTGCACAGGAACTTTTCAAAGTGTTGAAGAGCAAAGATGTTAGCTTGAGGACTAAAGTATGCCTGACTCAAGCTATGATATTTCCATTAACCTCATAGGCATGCGAAAGCTGGGCAGTGAATAAGGAAGATCGTAGAAGAATTGATGCCTTTGAGTTATGGTGTTGGAGGAGAATGCTGAAAGTGCCATGGACTGCCAAAAGAACCAATAGATCTGTGTTGGAAGAAGTACAACCAGAGTGCTCCTTGGAAGCCAGGATTGCCAAACTTCGTCTCTTATACTTCGGACATATTGTCAGGAGGGAGCAGTCGCTGGAGAAGGATATCATGTTTGGTAAGGTGGAGGGCCAGAGAAAAAGAGGAAGATCCCCAATGAGATGGTTTGGCGAAGTGGTAGCATCAATGGGCTCAAGTGTGGCAATCATTGTGTGGTTGGCCCAGGACTGGGCAGTTTCATTTTGTTGTACATAGGATTTCTATGAGTTGGTGCCAACTTGATGGCACCTAACAACAATAACAGCAGTCTTTTCTCACAAATGGAGTCAATTTTATTTCTGGGTATTCCATCTAATGAGTTATATGCCTTTATTCATCTTTTATTATTTTAAAAAGGACTTTGCAATGAATAAGTCATTGGTTTTTCAAAATTCTTTCATGCGATCTCTAACATCATTTCTATCACCAAGGCCATATTTTCCAAAGATTAATCCTTCCTCTTTGATTCTAACTTTTGCATTCCAATCACTAGTAATTATCAATACATCTTGATTACATGTTTGATCAATTTCAAACTGAAGATTTCTTCAGTTTTAACATCAATGGCTTCAGTGGTCGGTGCATACATTTGAATAATAGTGGTATTGACTGGTCTTCCATGTAATTTTAATGATATTATCCTGTTATAGACAGCATTATACTTCAAGATAGATCTTGAAATTTTCTGTTTGTGATAACTGCAATACCATTTCTCTTCATTTGTCATTCCCAGCATAGTAAACCATGTGATTGTCAGATTCAAAATAGCCAATACCAATCCATTTCAGCTCACCATTGCCTAGGATGAAGTCCTGGTGTGGCACTGTAGGATAAACAGTCAACCATAAGGGCAGTTTGAACTGCAAGGTCAGTGGTTCAAACTCAACATCTGTTTCTCAGAAGCCCTATACAAGGTTGCTATGAGTCAGAACCAACTTGATGGCACTTAACCACAATAATACCTAGGATATAGATACTTATGCATGCCTTTTAATTTTTGACAACTTTCAATTTTCCTGGATCTGTGCTTTGTACATTCCATGTTTTGATTATTAATAGATGTTTGCAGCTATTGATCCTCATTTTGAGTTGCGTACCATCAGCAAATGAAGGTCCTGAAATATTTATTCTATTCGTGTCATTACAGACAACTCTACTTTGAGGAGACAATTCTTCCTCAGTCATATTTTGAGTGCCTTCCAACCTTAGGTTCTCATCCTCCAACACTATATCTGACAATATTCTGTTGATATTCATAATATTTCAACATTCAATATTCTGCTGCTATTTGACAGTGTTCCACTGCTATTTATAAGGTTTCTAGTAGGTAAACATTTAGAAGTAGCTTAAAATACCAGCATATTTAAAATATCATTATTTAATATATCAGCATAGTGGCATAGCTTCCAGCATCACAGCAACACACAAGCTGTCACAGTATGATAAGCTGACATACAATTGGTGGGTTATTATTATTGTTGTATGGTACTATTATTTTAAAGATGTTTTCATTTATCTGGAAATTATTTTAAAATATTTTTTATGCATTGAAAGGTATACTGATTGATATACTTAGATATGAACCTTTCCTAACTGTTACAACTTATGTACACATTTGACTTAAGGACAGATTTAGGAATGTAACTCATTTGTAATCTCTGAATGTTTATATATAACAGAGGGTTTTCGCATATTCAAATCACAACCTATTTCACAAAATGTGTACTGGATGTTAAGCAACACATGTTTCTGTATGACTGCTTGGTTAATACCTTAGCGCTTAGAGTGAGACAAATCTGATGTAGCTTTGAGACCTTCAGGACATGACTTTACTTCTCTAGGCCCATTAGCCCCTCTTTCTGGGAAATTATAGTATGCATATTATATGGTTGCGTTGAAGATTACTTGCGTACTCTATGGTCAGTGATGACAGCTAATATTTACTGAGTGCTTGATATGTCAGGTTTTGGGTTAAGCACTTTGTATGTTGTTGTTGTTGTTAAGTGCCGTCGAGTCGGTTCCGAACCATAGCGACCCTGTACAGGGTTTCCGAGGGTGTAAATCTTTACGGGAGTAGAAAGCCTCATCTTTCTCCCGCGGAGCAGCTGGTAGTTTCGAACCGCTGACCTTAAGGTTCGCAGCCCGATTCGTAACCACTACGCTACCAGAGCTCCTTAAGCACTTTGTATACGTGATCTAATTTCATGCCCACAACAACACAAGGTCAGTTTTATTAATATACCCATATTATGATAGAGAAATTAGAGCTAGGTCTTGTGGCTTGTTAGCAACAGGAGCAGGATTCAGACTCAGTTAGATTGGTTGCAGGCTCCATATTCTTTATTACCCAGTTGATCTTCTTTTGATGTTGACTTGGCTTCTTCAACAGAATTGTTTCGAAGTGAACCTGGCTATCTACTGGAAAGCTTGCTATGAACTAGGTAATGGTACCACATTGTATGCATATTGATGTGGGTGTATTTAGACCAGGGCCAGCTCACTTTGAAGGGAAGTACCTTAGCCTACATATTTGCACTTGCTAAAAAGGAACTGCTGATCATCTAAATGTGAGTAATTTAAAATGGCTAATGCCTTAGAGAAAGGAGCTCTGGTGGCGTAGTGGTTATGAATCGGGCTGCGAACCTTAAGGTCAGCAGTTCGAAACTACCAGCTGTTCCATGGGAGAAAGATGAGGCTTTCTGCTCCCATAAAGATTTACAACCTCAGAACTATGAGTTGGAACCGACTCCACGGCACATAACAACAACAACAACAATGCCTTAGAGAGAGAAATGGATGGCAGATGTGACAAAAGATAGGAATCTGTCAGAGAAAGAATAAATAGAACAACCCACACTAACCAAGAAAAGTTGTTTTTAGGTGACCTCAAGTCAATTCTGACTCATAGAGACCCTATACAAACAATACAACACTACCTGGTCCTGCTCCATCCTCACAATCTTTGCCATGTTTGAATTCATTGTTGCAGCCACTCTGTCAATCCATCTCATTGAAGATCTTCCTCTTTTTCTTTGAACTTCTACTTTTCCAAGCATGATGTCCTTCTCTAGAAACCGGTCTCTCCTGATAACATATCCAAACTATAGCGCCACACCAGGACTTCTTGATCATAGAATACCATGCCTATGGTTTTGTTGTTGTTAAGTCATTTCTGAGTCATAGGGACACTGCACAGGGCTTCTGAGGCTGTAAAGCTTTACAGGAGCAGAAAGCCTCATCTTTCTCCTGCTGAATGGCTGGTAGTTTCGAACTGTCGACCTTAAGGTTGGCAGCCCGATTTGTAACCACTATGCTACCAGAGCTCCTTATCATGCCTTATAGGATCTTTCATTATTGCACCTGGAGCCTTGACTTTGTTCTTCAGTTCTTTCTCCATGAGAGTTGTAGAGAGTTTTTTTCACTTTTGGTTTTCTAACTCCAGGTCTTGGCACATTTCATTATAAAACATTATTTTGTCTTCTTAAGCCACCCTGTGAAATCTTCTGTTCTGCTATTTTACTTCATCATTTCTTTCATTTGCTTCTGCTATTCTACATTTAAGAGCTAGTTTTAGAGTTTCTTCTGATATCCACTTTGGACTTTCTTTCTGCCCTGTCTTTTTAGTGACCATTTGCTTTTTTCATGTATGATGTTCTCGATGTCATTCCATGACTCATCTGCTGCTCCTCCTCAGTCATTAGTGTTCAGTGTGTCAAATTTATTCTTGAGGTAGCCTCTAAATTCAGGTGAGTTATATTCAAGGTCATATTTTGGCTTTCATTGGCTTGTTTCAATTTTCTTCAGCTTCAACCTGAACTCACGTATGAGCAATTGATAGTCTGTCCCACAGGTGGCCCCTGGCCTTGTTCTGACTGATGATATTGAACTTCTCTATCCTCTCTTTCCACAGATATAGTCTACCTGATTCTTGTGTATTCTATCTAATGAAGTTTGTGTGTGTAGTCACTGCTTATGCTGTTGAAAAAAAGGTATTGTAAATGAAGAAGGCATTGCCCTTGCAAATTATATCATGCATTATCTGGTGTCAGTTCTATATCCAAAGTCTTTCTTATATTCCAATATCGAGGCCTCCTCTTTGTTTACAACTTTCCCATTCCAGTCTCAGTAATTATCAATGTATCTGGATTGCATGTTTGATCAATTTCTGACTTCAGAAATATGTTAAAATCTTCAATTTTTTCATCTTTGACATTTGTGGTTGTTGCATAAATGTGAATAATAGTTGTATTAACTGGTCTTCCTTGTACACATATGTATGCTATCCTATCACTGATAGCACTGCACTTCAGGATGTTATTTGTTGTTAGATGCGACACGGTATAGGGTTTCCAAGGAATGGCTGCTGAGTTTGAACCATTGACCTTTTGGTTAGCAGTCTAGTGCTTATCCTACAGCACATCATCTGTTCAATTTGATGATGACTTTGATGCCATTCATATCCAATTTGTTAATCTCAGCATAGTAGAAGGACCAGTGTTGTTGTTGTTATGTGCTGTGGAGTGGAGTCAGTTCTGACTCAGTGAACCTGTACAGGGTTTCAGAGGCTGTAAATCTTTATGAGAGCAGAAAGCTTCATCTTTCTCCCACGGAACAGTTGGTGGTTTCGAACTGTTCACTGTGAGGTTCGCAGCCTGATTCATAACCATTATGCTAGCAGAGCTCCTTAGATGGATCATATGAGGGTCCAATTCAAATGGCCAATACTAGTCCATTTCAGTTCATTAATGCCTGAGATCCATTACTAGTCTGTCAGTTTGTCGTACTGTGGTGGCTTGTGAGTTGCTGTGATTCTGAAAGCTATGCCACCGTTATTTTAAATACCAGCAGGGTCATTCATGGTGGACAGGTTTCAGATGAGCTTCCAGATGAAGAAGGACTAGGAAGAAGGAGTGACGAACTACTTCTGAATATTTAGTAACTGAAAACCTTATGGATAGCAGAGAAACACTGTCAGATATAGTGCTGGAAAATGTGCCCCTCAGGCTAGAAGGCATTCAAAATGCAACTGGGGAAGAGCTGCCTCCTCAAAGTAGAGTTGACCTTGATAATGCGAATGGAGTAAAGCCCATGGGAGAAAAGCCCACAGGACCTTCATTTGCTGATGGAGCACAACTCAAAATGAAGAGAAGCAGCTGTAAACATCCATTGAAAACAGGAACATAGAATGTAGCAAGTATGAATCTGGGAAAATTGGAAGTTGTCAAAAATGAAATGGAACACATAAACACCGCTATTTTAGACATTAGACAGCTGAAATGGACTGGAATTGGCCATTTTGAATCTGACAACCACATGGTTTACTATGCGGGTAATAACAAGTTGAAGAGGAATAGGGTTACATTCATTATCAAAAGAACATATCCAGATCAGTCATGAGGTACAACGCTGTCTATAATAGGATAATATCCATGCACCTACAGGGAAGACAAGTTAATACCACTATTATTCAAATTTATGCACTGACCACTAAAGCCAGTGAGGATGAACTAGAAGAATTCTACCAGCTTCTTGAATCTGAAATTGATCAAACATGCAATCAAGATGTAATGATCATTGGTGGTGATTGGAATGCAAAGGTTGGGAGCAAAGAGGAAGGATCAGTAGTTGGAATATATGACCTTGGAGTTAGAAATGATATTGGAGAAAGCATGATAGAATTTGGCAAAATCAATGATTTATTCATTTCAAATACCTTTTTCAGACAGCATAAGATACGACTATACACATAGACCTTACCAGATGGAATACATAGAAATCAAATTGACTACATCTGCAGAAAGAGACAATGGAAAACCTCCATATCACCAGTGAAAACAAGGCCAGGGGCAGACTGTGGAACAGACCATGCATTACTCCTATGCAAATTCAAACTGAAGCGGAAGAAAGTGAAAACAAGTCCACAGGAGCCAAAATATGACCTTGATTATATCCCACCTGAATTTAGAGACCATCTGAAAAACAGATTTGATACATTAAACACTAAAGACCGAAGACCAGAAGAGTTGTGGGATGACATCAAGAACATCATATTTAAGTGTGCTGCTGATAAGAAGAGAGGGCATATGCACAAGAACACCCACACTTGCAGACAATACTTACTTGACCTGGCTTCAATGACTGGATGATCTGAGCTCAACTAGAAGAAGAAAGAAGACGAAAAAAAGAGTAATCTGATACAATTTGATGAACTTGACCTAAACCTATGGATTCAGTAGCTCAAAAGAGGAACAAATCTTTACAGCAAGGATCATTCCCACCCCATCCATACACAGAGTAGACAAGGATGGGCAACTTGAACATTGGCTACCCAAAATGGGGGAGGGGGGGCTACAAAGGCAAGAAGTGACTGGCTTACAAGCTTTCAAGAGGGAACCTAGATCCAGAGGGTGTGGAGGAATGTAGAATCTCCACTGAGTAGTATCCAATCTGTCTAGGC
>NW_006408575.1:1496249-1507276 GCF_000296735.1 Chrysochloris asiatica | reverse complement strand
TCTTTCTTCATCTTTTAGCTCATCTGAAACCTGTCCACTGTGGGCGACACTGTTGGTATTTAAAATAATCCATGGCATAGCTTCCAGAATCACAGCAGTATATATATATATGTATCACTCTTCCTCCCATACCAATTGAGCCTGTGTCTGTCCATGTATCTACACACAGGCACTCTTGTTCCAAGATTATGTAACAGCAACATTTATCTTTATCCCATTTAGCCCTTGCATCATACCTCCCTGTGTTTTCACCTGTTTTTTTTTTTTTTTTAATATGAATTTTGTTTTACCACTCCTTTGGGCCTTCTCCTTCTACCTGGATCTGGTCCTTCATTGCCATTCCCCAGGTCACAACTATTTTTATGATGCAGCCTCTTCTTCAGCAGAGGAACTGTTAAGTGATTTCTTCCTTTTCTTTTTTTAAAGAATGAAACAAAATAAAACAAAATATAGTGCTCAAAATCCTAAACAGGATGTGGTTTATCTCATACTGAGTAAAGCCTAACCATAGACTAGAATCTAGAGTTAGAACAACAGGGTACTTTTAACACCTCTCTCCCACCCCAATCACCCTCATCATCCTCTTGGTGATAGTAGTTAGGCCTAAGGAATGAAGTCCCTAAAGTCAACAGATCAAAGACAAAGGTGGATTTAGAACATACATCTTCTGATTCCTATTCCACTATTCCCAAACATGATGCTGCTCCAGTTCTATAGCCTTCTAAAATGTTCTTTCACAGGCTCCCACAGTTTCTAGTAACTTACATTTATTTGAAAAAAATAATTTTTCACAATCTATACCAACAGATAATGCATTTACATGGCTCCCAAGTTGAAACAGGGGACAGTATAAAAAGCCTCTCCTTTTCCTGCTCCCACTTACCTTCTCTAAAGGCTGCATTTCTTGTTTGTTTCTTGTCTGCTTTTTTAGGAATCTTGTGCATATAAACACATACTCTTTTCTGATTCTTTTAAATTAACAGACTTAATTAGATTGTCCTCCTCCTCCGTTTCCCTTGTTAACATCTTGCATTGATGTGGTACACTTGTTACAACCAACAAACTGATGTATGATTTGGCTAAAGCTTTGATTTAAGAAGGGAAGCCCTGATTGAGGTGGACTGATACAATAGTCACAGCAATGGACTTAAATATCCAATGATCATGAAGATGGCGCAGGGTCAGGTACCGTTGGTTCAGCTTGTATGTATAAGGTCACCATGAGTTAGAGCTTCCTCAATGGCAACTAACCACTGTTAAAACAAACATTATCTTAAGCCAATAATAAATATTGATTGAAATTTATTTAATATATGTTTTTCTAACTGGGGGAACATTTCTGACTAGAGGTAAATTACCATATGGTAAGACTATGTCTGCTTTTCAAGGAACTGTCAAACTTTTTTTCTTTCAAAGGGATTGTGCCACAGTGCAATCCCACTATTAAGGAATGACACAGCTCCTCTTGCTCCACATTTTCTCCAGCATTTGGTGATGGAGAATTTCAGTTTTTCTTACAAATGCATAGAAGTCCTGGTGTGGCACTATAGTATAAGCACTGGACTGCAAGTTTGAATCTCCAGGTCAGCAGTTCAAACTCACCAGCTGCTCCTTGGAAACTTGATACAGGGAAGCTATGATTCGGAACTGACTTGACGGCACTTCACAGCCACCTATAAGCAGATAAAGTAGTCCTTGTATGGTACTTTAGGATAAGCACTAGACTGAAAGGTCATCTTGAACCGTAATGTTATCAGTTGAAACTCATCAGCTGCTTCTTGGAAACCCTATACAGGGTCCTATGAATTGGAACCCATTGGATGGCACTTAACAACAACAACACAATAGACACATTGCTGTTTTAATCTGACACATTGCTTCTTCTTCTTGTTGTTGTTAAGTACCTTTGAGTTGGTTCCAATTCATAGCAACCCTGTGGTTTTGAACTGCCTGCAGTTAGCAGTCCATATCCTACAGTGCCAAACCAGGACTCCTGTAAGTTCCTAATGACTCACAAATTGATAAATTTGAGTTATGGTGTTAGAGAAAAATATTAAAAGTACCATGGATTTCCAGAAGAACCAACAAATCTGTGTTGGAAGGACAGTCGGAATGTTCCTTAGACACCAGGATGGTGAGACTTTATCACTCTTACTTCAGAGAAGTTACCAGGAAGGACCAGTTCCTGGAGAAAGACATCATACTTTGTAAAGTGGAAGGTCAGTGAAAACCCCCAACAAGGTGACCTGGCACAATGGCAGCAGCAACAATGGCTCAGATGTAACAGTCATAATGATGGCATAGGACTGTGTAATGTGCATAGGGTCCTATGAGCTGGAATGGACTCAATGATAAAACAAAATGACATGATGTTGAGCAACTTTTCATAAGTTTATTTTCTACCTGCATATCTTCCTTGGTGAGGTATTCAGATCTTATGTCCACATTATAATTGGGTTGTTTGATTTTTTATTGTTGAGTTTTAAGAGTTCTTTGTATATTTTGGATAAAAGTCCTTTATCAGATAAATGATTTGTAAATATTTTCTCCTAGTCTGTGGCTTGTGTTTTCACTCTCTTAACTCTCCTCATTTTTAAAGCACAAGTTAAAGTATTCCACACCTTTTGCTGTGCATCATTTTTTGTTTTGCTTTGTTTTCCACTCAAGTATTTATTTTAAAAAACTTGCTGTATGAGTCTATAGAGAGTAGCTGATGGGTTTTTACAGTTGCACAATTTTCCATTTTATAACTGGAACAAATTTACTTAGCTTGTCCTGTTTTAATGGTCATTTAAATGACTTTCACAATTTTGCCATTATCAATACTGCTTCAATAAATAACTTATGCATATGTCGTTTCATGGGTTTGTGATTATATACATACAATAAATTCCACACAAGGGAAACAACAGAACCTAAGAGTATAAATATTTGTTGTTTCAACAGATGTTTCTAAATTACCCAATAATTGTGTTGTCCAATATTTGAGAGTGTCTCTTTCTCCATATCTTCCCAACACAGTCTCTATCAAATGTATCTTTGCATATACGAAAGCCAACACTCATCTGTCAGTTTTTCTCACTGTGGTGTGTTTCATGTTGCTATGATGTTGGACACTATGACACTGGTATTTTGCATGTCATCAAGATCATCCATGATGGACAGGTTTCAGCTCAGCTTTCAGACTAAGAAGCAGAGGCAGACTACTTCTGAATGTTTACTCATTAAAAACCTTTGAATAGCAGTGAAACACTGCCAGATAGCACCAGAATATTGGATATTGAAATATGATGAGTAGCACCAGAATATTATTAGCCATAGTATTGGAAGATGAGCCCCTCATGTTGGAAGGCACACACAAACTGTGGCAGAGATGTCTTCTCAAAGTAGAGTTGACTGTGATGACACAAATGGAAGCTTCATTTGCTGATGAGACAAAATTCAAAATGAGGAGAAACAGCTACAAACATCCGTTAATTATTGGAACATGGAATGTATGAAGTATGACTCTAGAAAAATTGTAAGTTGTCAAAAAATAAATGGAATGCATAAACATCAATATTCTAGGCATTAGTGAGGTAAAACAGACTTTCATTGGTCATTTTGAATCTGACAATCACATAGTTTACAATGCCAGGAATGACAATTTGAAGAGGAAGGCATCACATTCATCATAATAAATAATATTTCAAGATCTGTTTTGAAGTAGAAAGTGATCTGTAATATGATAACATCTGTAGGCATATAAGGAAGACCAGTTAATATTACTATTATTCAGATTTATGCATCAACCACTAAAGCTAGTGTTGATGAAATTGAAGAACTCTACCAACTTCTTCAGTCTGAAATTGATAAAACATGTAATCAAGATGTATTCATCATTACTGATGA
Source organism: Chrysochloris asiatica (assembly GCF_000296735.1). Lineage (NCBI taxonomy): Eukaryota > Metazoa > Chordata > Mammalia > Afrosoricida > Chrysochloridae > Chrysochloris > Chrysochloris asiatica. Next base: position 1,503,385 of record NW_006408575.1, on the reverse strand, counting down.
TCAGAATACAAAGATTGGAAACAAAAAGGAAAGATTAATAGTTGGAAAATATGGCCTTGGTGGTAACAACGATGCTGGAAATGGCATGATAGAATTTTGCAATACTTATTCATTGCAATTATCTTTTTAAAACAGCTTAAAAGATGATTATACACTTGAAATTCACCAAAAGGAATACACAGAAATTAAATTGACTAAATCTGTGGAAAGAGATGGTGGAAAAACTCCATATCATCAGCCCAAACCAGGCCAGCAGCCAACTGCAGGACAGAATACCAATTGCTCATACACAAGTGCATTCTGAAGTAGAAAAAAATTAAAACAAGTCCATAAGAGCCAAAATATGACCTTGAACATATCCCAACTGAATTTATAGATCATCCAAAGAAAAAATTTGATGCATTAGACACTAATGACCCAAAACCAGAAGAGTTGTGGGATGACATCAAGAACGTCATAAAGAAAAAAGTAAAGGGTCATTAGGAAGACAGGGAAGAATGAAAAAGAAGCTGAACAGAAAATTTCAAAGAGCAACTCTAGAAGACAAAGTCAAATATAATGAAACATTCAAAATTCTGGAGTTAGAAAACCAAAGGAAAGAACACACTCAGTATTTCTCAAGATGAAAGAACAGAAGAAAAAATTCAAGCCTCAACTTGAAATAGTGAAGGACTCTTTTAGCAAAAGATTGAATAATGAAGAAGGTATGAAGAGAAGATGGAAGAAATACAGAGTCACTGTACCAAAAAGAAATGGTTGATGTTCAACCATTTCAAGTGGTAGCATCTGATCAAGAGCCAATGATACTGAAGGAAGAAATCCAATAGACACTTAAGGCATTGACTAAGAATAAAGCTCCATGAATTGATTGAATACAAACTGAAATATTTCAACAAACTGATAAAGCACTGGAAGCACTCACTCCTAATGCCAACAAATTTGGAAGACATCTACCCGACCAACTGATTGGAAGAGATGCATATTTGTGCCCATTCCAAAAAAAAGGTGACCAAATGGAATGTGGAAATCATCAGACAATATCATTTTTATCACATGCAAGAAAATTTTTGCTAAAAATATTTTTTAAATGACTGAAACAGTACATTGACAGGGAACTGACAGAGATTCAAATTAGGTTCAAATGAGGATGTAGAACCGGGATATCATTGCTGATGTCAGATGGATCTTGGCTAAATGAGAATACCAAAAAGATGTTTACCTGTTCTTTATTGACTTTGCAAAGGCTTTTGATTTTGTGGATCATGGCAAGTTATAGACAACATTGCAGAGTAGAAGTATTCCTGAACACTTAGATGTGTTCATGATGAATCTGCGCATAGACCAGGAGACAGTTGTTTGAACAGAACAAGGGAACACTGAATGGTTTAAAATAGGAAAGGTGTGCACCAGGGTTGTATTCTTTCGCCATACTTATTCGTACTGTATACTGAACAAATAATGTGAGAAACTGTATTATATGAAGAAGAATAAGGCATCAGGACTGGCAAAGACTGACTAACAACCTGGGAGATTCAGATGATACAACCTTGCTTGCTGAAAGTGAAGAGGACTTAAAATACTTACTGAAGAATTTCAAAGACCATAACCTTCAATATGGGTTGCCTCTCAATGTAAAAATAAAAAGAAAAATCCTCATCACTGGAGCAATAAATAATATGATAAATGGAAAAAAGATTGAAGTTGTAAAAGACTTCATTTTGCTTGGATCTGTCATCAACGCTCCTGGAAGCAGCAGTGAGGAAATCAAATCACATATTGCATTAGTCAAATCTGGTGCACAAGACCTTTTTAAAGTGTTTAAGAGCAAAGAATTCAGCTTTAGGATAAAAATGTGCCTATCTCAAGCTATGGTATTTCCAATAGCCTCATAAGCATTTGAAAGTTGGACAGTGAATAAGGATCATAGAAGAATTGATGTATTTGAGTTATGGTGTTGGAGATGAATATTAAAAGTATCGTAGTCTGCCAGAAGGACAAACTATTCTGTGTCAGAGGAAGTACTACCAGAATGCTCCTTAGAAGTCAATGACTAGATTTCATGTCTCATATTTTGGACTTATTATCAGGCAGGACCAATCTCTGGAGAAGGACGTCATGCTTGGTAAAGTTGTTGAGTCGAGTGCCGTCGAGTCGATTCCGACCCCTAGCAACCCTGTATAGGGTTTCCAAGGAGCAGCTGGTGAGCTTGAACAGCCTACCCTGCAGTTCAAATGGCTTTGCAGTCTGGCGCATTAACCCACAGTGCCACACCAGGAGTAAAGTAGAGGGCAGCAAAAAGACAGAGATTCCCAATGAAATGGATTGGCACTGTAGCAGAAATAGTGGGCTCAAGCGTAGCAGCAATTGTGAGGATGGCGCAGAATCAGGTGGTGTCTTGTTCTGTTGTGCATAGGGTAGCTATGAGTTGGAACCAACCTGACAGCACTTAACAACAGCAACAACAATATATGATATAAAACTGCTGTCTCAATTTTTTTTAATTTCAAACTTTATGTTGTTGTTGATTAGTGCCGTCAAGTGGGTTCTGACTCATAGCGACCTTGTATAGGGTTTCTGAGGAGTGGCTGGTAAGTTTGAACTTCTGACCAGTGCTTTTCTTACAGCACCATACCAGGACTCCAAACTTTATAGACATTTAAAAACATTATCACTGAATATCCCTTCCTCATCATCTGAATTCTAGTTCTAGAATAACCTCTTTTTATCACTTTAGTAATAGTGATATCATCACTATTTTTCACTTGAATGCATCACTGACTGACATTCAGAAGATGCAGATCTTCCCCATTCATTCATGTTACAGATATTTCCTAACATTTATTAAGTTTTAGGCTTTGGAGGCAGCCCTTGTAACACTGTAGGATTAGCACTGGTCTACTAACTTCAAAATCAACAGATCTAAACCCACTTCTCGGAAGAAAGATGAGTCTTTTTGCTCCTGGAAAGATTTGCAATCTAGGAAACTCTATACAGTGTTTCTGTGAGTGGGAAAGGATTGAATAGCAGTGAGTTGGTTTAGTTTGATGCCTTGAAATTGGAGCAGCAAACAAGACAATCACTTTCCCTGCCTTGTGGGCCATATATTGTAATTGTGATGATGGTTAAATAAACAAATGTTGTTGTGGTGTGCCATAGAGTTGATTGTGACTCAGTGACCCTACATGATACAGTAGAACTGCTTCATAGGGCATGCTAGGCTGTAATCTTTATATGAAAGCAGTTCTTTTCTCCCTAGAAGCCACTGGGAAGACTTGGAACTTTTAGTTAGAACTTTTAGTTAGAAGCTGAGCACTTTAACCATAGTGCCACCGAAGCTCCTTATAAACAAAAGCACACTATCATTTCAGAGAGTTTTAAAGGCTTTGAAGAAGAACACAAGGCAATGTGGTGAAGGGTATGGACTGGCATGGGGGAAGAATGATTTATCCTATTAAAAGGAGTAATTTTTGTTTATTGTTTTTGACCTGAGTTGACTTGTTGCTTTGGTATAATGTAGACAGAACTTTAAGATCACCATCAACACTGTTCCAGAGTCACCCAGAGAGCAACAGAAAAGGCCTTTCCATTTCTCCTAATGGGCTCATGCTAAAAAACACAAATGTCACTCTAATTCCTGAGGACAAGAGCCAGAATTCAGTTAAGAGCAAATTATCTCCTCCCTTTCACTAAGCACTCAATAAACAACTCATTGTCTGCTGCAAGTTTAGAAATTCCCGTTTGGATTTGGCATCTAGCCCAGTTTGTGTCACATGGATTAGGTAGTGGAAAGATCACTGCTCGGAGAATCAGGTAAAGGGAGTTCTGTTTCTGCCTCATGTTGTCTGTGTGACCAGAACAATTCTCAGTGGGGACGCTTAAAGACTTCTGGATGGCAAATTGATTAGAAGGGGAAATTCAGTTAGTTAGTGTGACTCTGACCTTGACTACAGGTTATAGCTCTCCTTTCAGGCCCCTATTTTAGATTTGTCTCCTTGTGTTTACGTCCCAGCTTCTCTAAGACGGAGGACTTGCTTAATTTCCATACACCTTTTCCAGAAGCTCTGATATCCAACCCCCTGCTAGTACTTGCTGGTTCTGTTACCTGCTCACAGACCTCCTAGAAACTTCTTCCTGCCTACTACAGCATCAGACATGCAGTCTCTTGATCCAAGTCCCCAAGACCTGGGAGAGTGCCTTTTTCCACTCCATCTTGTCAGTGTTGGAATACCCAATAAACAAGGTAAGCACAGGCTTACTTATGCTTACTTATGTGCTTCTGCAGGATAATGCACTGGACCACAAAGTCAGTTTGCACCACAAGCTCATTTGTTCAAACTCAACAGCCACTATTCAGAAAAATTTGCAGGATCGCTATGAGTTGGGACTGGCTTCACAGCACTTAACAACTACAACACTAATCTGTAGTGAACAGCTTCACATTTCTTCACCACTTCAACGATTCTGCTTCTAGATGTAGCTGGCAACTGTCTCTTTCCCAGCCCCACAGCACCTTCCTACAGAATCAAAGCTTCTTTTTCAAGTTATAAATTTGAAATGCTTACTTTGTTTATCATGCTAACCCTGTCCCTGCCTCTTGCTGAATGTCTGCCAAACTGCTCTTACTCTGGCTAACACCAATTTCTGCACTTTCTCTATAACCACTGTCTGTCTCTGACAGTGTCCTTCCACCACCTACAGCTGGTCTGCTTCTCCTCCATCCCGCTTGGATGCATGCCTAGTTTCTACTGTCTCATACCATGACCAGAATGAGGACTGGTATTCCAGCAGTTTCCAAATTTTTCTTAACAGCGAGTCTTAGTTTACAAGCGAACTTCAAATTGTAACTCCAAAACAGAAAACAAAAAAACAAACAAAATTTATCCCCACCCATCCCCAAATTAACAAATTATTTACTCTTTCGTAAGAGAAATGCACCTTGGGTTGGGTGCACCAGACCTAAACCATAGTATTTTCAACATCCTCATATACTTATGAAAGTTGGACAATGAATAAAGAAGACCATAGAAGAATTGAGTTATTAGAAGGGGAATATTAAAAGAGTTGCAAGAGAATATTAAAAGTACCATCGACTGCCAAAAGACCAAACTAATCTGTGTTGGAAGACGTACAGCCAGAATGCTCCTTGGACGCCAGGATGACCACACACTCATACTTCGGACATATTATCAGGAAGGACTCGTCCCTGTAGAAGGACATCATGCTTGGTAAAGTGGAGGGTGGGAAACAAAGAGGAAGATGACCTCCCCCCCAATGAAACGGATTGGTCCAGTAGTAGCAGCAATGAGCTCAAATGTAGCAGCAGTTGTGAGATTGGCGCCATTTGCAGTGTAGTCTTATGTTGCTACACTAGGATCCCATTTTCTAGACATCCAGAAAAGGAAAGGGGTTTGCAGTAATCTAGTGGCAGATTTCAATCTATTTAATGGATTGCTTCCAAGTAGAACACCACTGTTCCCTGGGAAAGTAGGGACCTTCGCTGTCATGTGACACTTTTGTATCCTCATGCATATGTGCCATGGCACAAAATAATGGTGATATGAATGAATGTCTTCTGAACTGAATAGCAGCTGAGTGAATGTTTGTTGAGGACTTGCTGTGTGCCAGGTTTCCTGTCCTAGGCTCTGGGATTGAGCAGAGAATAAGGATGACTGTCCTTATTCATTCCTTGCAGAGTTTAAAGATAAATGGACAGGAGGGCCTAAGACAAATGACCTCAGATGATTAATGGAATAATTCCAATGTACAAAACTCCATGAAGGGGAGATATATGAGTACATAAGAGGGACTAGGACCTCATCTGGAAAATTTGAAAGATTTTCCTGACAATGTGACTTGCAATGGAGGAAAGAGTCCCAGTTACCAGGAGTTAGTTACCATGGCACCAATTGGAGAGAAGGGAGCAGGAGACAGGAAGCGCAGGTGTGAAGGACCACAGGTGAGAGAATGTAAAAGATGTCAGAGTGCCTGGGGTGGAAATAATGAAGAAGTCAGTGAGAGGAGACTGGCAAGGTAGGAAGAGGCCAGACCATGCCTCAGAAAGTGGCAGCAGTCCAATAAGCAAAAACAGGACAAAATCTGGCCCACAAGTCAAATCTGCCCTGCCACCTGTTTTTGGAAACAAAAGTTGATTCGATGATCTGTTTGCTTATGCATTGTCTATGGCTGCTGTTTCTGGGCTACAGCGGGCAAGGTTAAGTAGTTGAAACAGCTCCTCTGGTATACAAGGCTAAAATATGTATGATCTGTTTTTTTACAGGAAAAAGATTTCTGACCATTAGAATAAAAGAACCATGGTGACAAGATGACAGGAGCCACTGGAGTGAGAAGAGGAGGGGGTGGAGGTGGGTGCAGTCTCCCCAGTTCCACCTCTCTTCTAATCTCTTCTCTTGCTTCCTGAGAGGGCTGAACTCATCCATTGCCTTGGCTCAGGGTGTGACCACTGCCTGCCTGAGGAAAGGCAATGACCTCAGCCTCTCAGCTGCAGAAGCTTCCAGGTTCTGTCTCACCAACAGAGAGAGCTGTTTCTGCCTGAAGCCCTGGGTAGGGCAGGGGCGGGGCAGGCACGGAGTCTCCACCCTTCAGCTGCCTCTGTCCAGTTCCTAAAGCATTCCTCACATGTATCCCTTTGTGCCTCTGCCTAAGCTATTCTTGCCATCTAGAGTGGCTGTTTGCACATTTTAAGGGGAAGCTTGAACACTGTCTCTTCAGGGAGTCTGCCTTGATTTCTGCCTCCACCTCCTCATCCAGGAGGGAGTGATTTGTCCTTTTCTGGCCTCACAGAAACAAATTAGCGGTTCCTTGGAGACTGCTAAGTCCCTGGGTAGTGCAAACTGTTTGAGTTTTCCTAGCATAAAGTTTGGTGGTTCCAGCACACCCAGGGCACCACAAAAGAAAGAACGGATGATCTGCTTTGTAAATATTCCAGTCAAGAAAAGCCCTTTGGAACCATTCAACTCTGTAACACATGGAGTTGCCATGTGTTTAGTTTTCAGTTTTGGGGATGTGCTAAATCATCCATGCACTAATTTCACAAAAGTTTATTGAACATCTACCACACCATTGTGTTTTCAATAGCCTCATATGGATGCGAAAGCTGGACAGTGAATAAGGAAGAT
>NW_006408575.1:1494481-1495869 GCF_000296735.1 Chrysochloris asiatica | reverse complement strand
ATGGCACCTGACAACAACAACCACACCAGGTTGTTGTTAAGTGCTGTCAAGTTGGTTCCGACTCATATCGACCCTGTATAGTGTTTCTGAAGAGTAGCTGGTGAACTTGAACTGCTAACCTTGAGGTTCAAACTGACCTTGCAGTCTAGTGCATTAGCCTGTAGCTCTACACCAGTACTCCAGACCCCAGGTATTACAGACAAACTCTTGCTTTCACACATACATATTCTGAAAGGAGGAGCAGAAAATCAAACAAGAAAATAAATGAAATCGTTTTTAGGTCAATAAAGGTCGAAGAGTCCTGGGATGGTGCTATGGGTTAATGTGCTGGACTGCAAGGTCAGTTTGAAATGCAAGGTTGGTGGTTCAATCTCACTAGCCACTTCTTGGAAACCCCATAGAGGGTCTCACAACAAGAAGGGTGAAAGAGAAAATAAGATGCATGATAGAATTTTGGGCCCGGTTGTGTGTGAATCCACCAGGTAAGGCAGGTCAGTCAGGGACGGACTCACTGAGAAGCTGAAATTAAAGCTAAGTGTATGAATGACAAGGAGTCAGCTAAGGAAAGAGTTAGAGGAAGGGCATTCCAGGTCGAGGGAAAAGCAGGTGCCAAGACTCTGAGGCAGGAAAAATCTTAGCAAGTTTGGGAACTAGGTAAAAAGCCAGCACAGAGGGAATGCATTGGGCAGGGGCATGGTGATGAGGGGTCTGGATGGCAGATGAGGGTAAGTCAGGTAAGACTTGATGGGCTCAGATGAGAAGAGTGGAGTTGAGAGCAGACAGGAAGCTACTAGACAGTGTTGAGCAGGGTGTGATGGGAATGGACGGATATCCGTCCGTTCATTCAATGATGACACTCCTCTTTGTTATGCCAGACACTGAGTACATGAGGAGGAACAGGGATGGTTCCTGCCCTCTGGATGTTTATGCCCTTGCCTAGGGCTTTCTCCTGAATGACTTACTAACACAAAAGCCATTACCATTGAGTCAATCCCGACTTATAATGACCCTGTACGACAGAGTAGAATTGTTCCTTAGGGTTTCTGAGACTGCAAATAAATCTTTATGAGAGCAGACAGACTCATCTTTCTGCAATCTAAGTGACTGTAGGCATTCCAGATGCAAGATCTGGTTTGCTGCTTTGCAGATTCAAATATTCGATCCCTCAGATTTCTCTTGTTCTTTATTACTGAGAGTGTGGCCCATGGCCCCAAGCAACATCACAGGAGAACTTGTTAGAAATGTCCACCCCAGGCCTACTGAGTCAGAATCTACATATTAAGAAAACCTCCAACAATAAATGCTGGTGGGGATGTGGAGAGACTGGGACACCCCTGCATTGCTGGTGGGACTGCAAAATGGTCCAACCTCTCTGGAAAGCAATATGG
>NW_006408575.1:1490102-1491216 GCF_000296735.1 Chrysochloris asiatica | reverse complement strand
ATGTTGTTGTCGTTAGATGCCATTGAGTCATAGCGACTTTAGGCACAGCAGAAAAAAGCACTGCCCGGTCCTGTACCAACCTCACAATTGTTGCTACACTTGACCCCATTGACTCTATATAGGGTCACTATGGGTCGGAACTGACTCGACGGCACACAACAACAACAACAACAAAAAATATACCAAGCATGGATGACAAGTGTGGGCTTATTGGTGTCTTGACTCTGAAGGAGTGACTTGTGTACCATTGGTTTGCTAGGCTATTCAAAATTTGGCCATTCCTTTCATGAATAGTTCTTAGTCTGTGGAATCATGGCAGTAGCTGGATAAAGAGCTTACTGGGGTAGCTTTTTGGAAAGGCTATGTTTTAAATTTATTTATAGTGCTGATAGATTATAGTACTATAGGAATTAGGTAGTAAACCAATAGGGTTTGTTTTCTCGCCTAAAATTTTGCAAACTACTTTTTCATCCACCAACTTTTTTTTATAACGCAAAATAGAAAACAAAAATAAATATGCTTTTAAAGATATATATATATGAAGAGAAACTGGGATAAACAATGGACAGTATAATTTTTAAAATGTTATTTTCATGGAAGCAAGATTTCTACATTCAATTTTTCAAGAAAGCATTTAAGCTTTCTACAAAGAATCCATTTGAGAACAGTTCTCTGGAAATTTTTGCCCTTAATCTATTTACAAAAATTTGATTAATATTGTGCTTCTTTTTTAAGGCAACTGTATCCTAGAATAAAATAGTCTATTTAATACTTGGTCTACATTAATAAACAGCAGCAAAAACAACAAAAACACAGTATTTGAAAGTCTAATTTCTGTCATTGTCTTATATCAGATACAAGCAACTGCAAAGAAAATCTTAACCCTTAATCTCTTGAATTCCCTTTCTCATATAGATGTTCCTTCCTTGTGAATTCAGTTGCATAATTAAAAACCTGTTTAAAAATGGCACCTTACTTTTTGGGGAACAAATCTACTCTTTAAAAAGCACTATAAAAAAAAAAAATCCAAAGCTGCTGTTGTTGTTGTTGTCAGGTGCCATCGAGTCGGAACCGACTCATAGTGACCCCATGCACAGCAGAATGAAACAATGTC
>NW_006408575.1:1486999-1489341 GCF_000296735.1 Chrysochloris asiatica | reverse complement strand
AGGCGTGAACCACAAGGTCAGCGGTTCAAACTCAGCAGCTGCTCCTTGGAAATCCTATACATGGTCACTATGAATTGAAACCCATTTGATGACAGTTAACCACCACAGCAACAGCAACAAACAACAGCAGCAATCTTTATCAGAGCCCGTTGCCCAGTCTTTCTTCCGCAGAGTCACAGGTAGATTTAAACTGCTGTCTTTTTTGGTGAGCAGTTGAACACTTACCCATTTGCAGCTAGCATGTTAATAACCCTTTACATCCTATCAACAAATCCTACTGCCATCAAGCAGATTCTGACTCATAACAACCCTATAGTGGCACAGAGAACTAACTGTTGGGCTGCTAGCCAAAAAGTTGGCACTTCAAATCCACCCACCAGTGGATGATGTTGCCTGCTCCTGTAAAGATTTGCAGTCTCAGAAACCCCAAGGAGCGCTTCTCCTCTGCCCTGTACAGTTGCTATGAGATGACTCTGCACATCATTGCTCCTTAAAGCTGTAAAGTGCATACACATCACATGGGAATGCCAATTCTGATTCAATAGGTTTGCAGTGTGGCCCCAAATACTACACTTATAATAAAGCTCAAGGTGATGAGGATGCTGCAGCTCCCAGGAGCAAAGCCTTACACGACATTCATCTGCATCAGCCCACTTGATTTTCAGGATGACTTCGTTGTGATGACTTTGTCGTGTTATATGGGTCAGGAATCTGAGACCTAGGGATGAACATTTGAGCTGCATTACTTTGGGCAGACATCTAAGCTCATTTTTTCCATTTGTAAAATGGGGATTGATGATAATACTGTCTGTATTAGAGGACTGTTCAGGAAAGCAAAATGAAACACAAGCAGGTCACGTGCTTAGCACGGTGTCTGGCACACAGCAAAGACTTTGTATTTGGTAGCATTTTGATTTCCTGGGAATCAAGGCTAGGTTTTCTGACTCTAAAACTGAGGCTTTCTCTGCCAGGCTAGTGGAGACTAGGGGCCCGCTTAGCCAGCAGATGAGGTTGTGTTGTTATGAATTGCCATTGAGTTCATTTTGACTCATAGTGATTTTGTGTAAGGTTTCTAAGGAGCAGTTGGTGGGTTTGAACTGCTGAATTTGCTGTTAGCAATTCAGGGCTTATCCTACAGTGCCATGCCAAGACTCCAAAAAGATGAAGCTAGGAATGAAAATATTTAGTGATAATCAAATATGGGCACAGTTGGCTGATGGCATTCTCTTGGAGGATGTTTGTACACTTGGAGCCTCCCCTTCATCAGTCCATGCTGGAAAGGCACGGGCATGGCTTACATCACCCCTTTCCCTCTCTAGGCCACATGCTCACATATCTGTCTGTTCTGACAATAATCATAGCCTCTAACCTGTGATCTTTGCAGTTCAATTACAAAGACCATAGCATTCTGTCATTTCTGGTGTGGCATCTGTAGGAGATACTCTGGATCTTGATTGACCTCAGGTCACATATTGGTGGTGACTAGATTCGCAATTCTCTGTGGCCATCTCCACGGAACATCTCTGAGTGCAGACCAAACCTGCATTTCCTCCCCTCTCAACCTCAGTTCTAGGTACTGATCTTTCTGAAAGTGTTCCAAACCCTGAGGATATACACAGTCAGTTATTCCTTAATCATTTATAAAACACTTAATGTATTCTATGACCTTGCAAAGGAAATAGAACAGATATTATCCAATTTGCAAAAGAGAAAATTAAGTGCCCCACCCTCTCATTCAGCAACTGCCTGTCAAGACAAAGTTCATTTATTAAATCAGTATTTCTTGAGCCACCAGTATGAAAAGATGTTGTTCTGGGACCCTAGGAACATTGGGCAAAAGCACATACAGTCTGGATTTCATGGAGCTCACATTCTAGTGAGAAAGGCTGATATTAAACACATAATTAGGCAGGAAATTCAATTTTGCCATTGCACTGCCACAAAAGTTTAATATAGGGGGATTTGGCATAAAAGGGAGCTATGACCACTAAGATGAAACTTGAAGTATGGCCAAGCAGGGACCTAAGGATGATGTTTGTCATTACATTAAGACTACAGTCTACCCACTAAAGGAAATGAGGATGGGGTATCTCCATCAGATGTTTGTATAGAATTTGTACAGAAACTCCCTTAGCACAATCTGTTGTTGTTGTGTGACGTCAAGTCAATTCTGACTCAGTTACCCTATGTAACAGAATAGAACTGTCCCATAGGTTTGCTAGGCTGTAATCTTTATAGGTGAAAGAACACAACCCTGTCGCACACCTTTCCCAAATTTAAAACATTCAGTGTTCCCATGCTCTGTTCGAACAACTGCCTCTTGGTCCAGGTACAGATTTCTC
>NW_006408575.1:1454583-1485814 GCF_000296735.1 Chrysochloris asiatica | reverse complement strand
TGGAGGAGAATACTGAAAGTGCCATGGACTGACAAAAGAACCAGCAGATCTGTTTTGGAAGAAGTGCAACCAGAGTGCTCCTTGGAGGCCAAGATGGCTAGGCTTCGTCTCTCATTCTTTGGTCACATTGTCCGGAGAGAATAGTCGCTGGAGAAGGATGTAATGCTGGGTAAGGTAGAGGGTCAGAGAAAAAGAGGAAGACCCCCAACGAGATGGATCAGCCAGGTGACATCATTGTGGCGGTGGTAGTGGGGTTGGCCCAGGATCGGACATTGTTTTGTTTTGCTGTGCATGGGGTCACTATGAGTCAGTTCCGACTCGATGGCACCTGACAACAACACAATCTTTACAGGAGAAGATTGCCAGGTTTTTTGTTTTTTTTTTCCTGTGGACTGACTGGTGCATTCAAACCACCAAACTTTTGGTTAACAGCCAGGCAAATGACTATTGTGCCACAGGGTTCCTTGTTCTGCCTTTTTAAAATTTAAATCCTTGCCTTAGTCTCCTATAGACTTACCCTTGAAGACAGATAACAGGTATTTCGTGGAATGAGACACAAAAGATTAAATTTGTATTGGAGTCAAGATCATGCCCACTCATGTCATCCTAGTGAATGTCTGAAGAATGTAGGGAACAGGAATTGAGGGGAAAATCTAGATGGCATTTTCAGTAGATAGGGTGGTGGATGACTTATATTCCAGGCACTCTGCTTATGCTTGAAAACAGGGACAGCAAAGTATCTGAAACACTCTGTCTTGTCCAGGAAATTCTCTCCAGTGTCAGGGAACAGAAGGCAGTGTGGTACTGGCTTAAAACTTAGGTCTGCCTTAGCAGATTTAGCAGACTCAGCAGACTCTAGGCACATCTTGTCTCCTTTGTTTTATCTAGATTTCTTTATCTGCCAAGTGGGCAAGATAAGATTTCTCCTAAGGTAATTGTGAGTAGTAAACATGATGGTGCCTGTAACATGCATAACCATGTCTGACACACAGTTAGTGTTTGGTACGTGGCATTGGCACTCACTATGAGTTGGGACTGAGTTGACGACAATGGGTTGGGTTTGATATTGTCAGTATTTTCAAGAAGAGTGCTGGCATAGAGCCTGGGCAACTTCACAGCACAAACCCAAGTTTCCTGACTTGTGTAGGTAGGAGACCCCTCGTGCAGTATGAATGGCTGCCTCCTTCAGGTTTAGTTGATGAGAGCCTTTGTCATTCTTCTAGAGGGAAAAAACAAAAAGAGAACTCCTGAGCTTGGAACCCAAAAATTAGTGGGGCCCTGCCTATTTTTTGAGCCTTCACCACTCTAAGTTTTCACTGCCTGTTCACCATTCATTTCCCCAACACTTTTGTGTCTTTGTGTGGGACGTACTTACCTATATGAAACTGCTCATCCAGGACCTCCCTAAAGCGACATCCAACTGAAGCCTTTCCTGACTTTCCCGTGTAGATTATGTGTTTTCATCCATTCGTTCACTCATCAAGCATTTATGGTTGACACATCTAATATGTGCCAAGCCTGTCCTTGGCACTAAGGATGCAGTGTTGAGAAAAATAAGTAATAGTATTTATTTATAAGTAAATGAAGTAATGTCAAATGGTTAAGCACTTGACTAGTAATCCATAGAAGGGTAGTTTAAGCCCACCCAGAGGCACCTTTAGAAAGCAGGTTTTGTGATCTATTTCTGAAAGTTCTCAGCCTTGAAAACCCTATGGAGCAGTTCTACTCTGCACACATGGGGTTGCCATGCATTGAAATTGACTTGATGGCAACTTGTTGTTGTTATTGTTGTTGTTGTTAGATGCCATCGAGTTGGTACTGACCCATAATGACCTTATGCACAGCAGAACGAATGAAAATGTTTCCAAAGATTAAAAAGGAATATGATGGAGGCATCCAGGTGTATATGGGGAAGCTATAGGAAATAATAGAGTGGTGGTGGGGAAGACCTCTCTGAGAAAGGGTACAAGCAGAAGGTTGGCTGTTGAGAAGGAGCTAGCCACATGAAGAGATATAGAAAGGTCATTCCAAGAAGAGCAAACCAGGAACAGTTAAGTTCAGTGCGACCAAAGCAGAGTCGAGAGGAGTGTTGCAAGCCCAGCTGGAGATGCAAATAGGGGTAGAGGGTGAGGGGACTAGAACATACCCACCTCTCTCTGCAGTAATCACAAGGTTTTGATAATAACTTGTTAAAGTCCCTTCCATATTAAATTGCAACTGGGGGGAATCGAGGCTTGTTCTTTTCATGTCTGTAGCCCCAGTACAGAGCCTGGTTCATAGTCAGGACTCAATAAATTTGCTGGTTGAATCACAGGCAATTTGAGATAAGGATAGAAAGTTTAGAGATGGAGTCTGGGTAATGCAACATGTCCTAGGCTGTCTTTGCTGAATCAGCATCCTCAGTATATTTCTCTCCAACAAATTCTAGCAGTTACTGGGAAAATGTCCAAAATTTCAAAAGGAACCCCCAATCAAGCCCTGCCTCTGGTGAAAGCTAACGTAAATCACCATCTTTCCCAGATGGAGACCAGGCCAGACAGACCGTGTTGTGGGAATGAGCCTGAGAGGTTGATCAAGAACCAATCAGTTTCAAAATAGGAATTAGAGCTGAGGGTAAATGACTTAAGAAGAGAAGGATGAGGTGTGGTCTCCTCAGAAACTGAATCTGCTGGCTTGACAGTGAATATTGGCAGAGGATCATGGAAGCAGGAATCTGACAGTTGAGCTTGATAAGTGGAAAGGAATGAGACCCGGCCAGAATGAACGAGTCACTACTAATGAAACACTCAGCCTTTCCTGCCCACCTAGTGAAAACCGTTTGCTCAAATCCTGTTCTATTTCAGGAAACACCAGCTGTATCATAGGAAGCCCTGTTCTTTCCACTTTAGGAAGGAGAGTCATTTCTCTTTGCTTTTGGGTGTTTGCACACTCTAGCCCTGGCGGGCATCTGTTAGCTTGCTGCTCAAATGAGGTGGATCCATACAGTCTAACCTGCCAGGTTAAATGGCTTTCTTCCCTTAGGACACGAAGAAACTGAGCTTGAGAGTTGCCTCTGTAAAGCATGCCTTTCAGTCCACTTGGAGTCCCTGGGTAGTGCAAATGGCTAAAATACTTGACTGCTAACTGGAAGGTTAGAGGTTCAAGTCCACTCAAAGACATCAGAGAAGAAAGGTCTGTGATCTACTTCCTGAATTTCAGCCATTGAAAACCCCATGGGGAACAGTCCTATTCTGACATGCAAGGGTCACCATGAATCAGAACTGATCCTGGGACTGTTGTTTATTTTACTTATTGATCTATCTTGGTTTTGAATTCTTGTGAGAAGCCTTTGAAAGTTCTTGCACTAGTTCTAAAGGAAAGAGAAAAAGAGGCCGTGTTTTCATTGATTGTCACATGTCTTTCCCCTCCCTCCTATACTTGGAGAGGAAGCCTGATGCCCTGGTCTCACCTTCCCAGGGAAGTGGCATGAGCAAGGATGCCAAAATGAACCCTCCTTCATGGTGTGATGGCTCCTGTGTGCTCTGACAGCCAGTCATTTCCCTCAACCACTACTAATAATTGGTTTGTGAGGTGATAGGGGGGTGGCCAGCAAGTTGCAGGTGGTCTTCTCAGTGGGTGAGAGAGTTAATGTGTTATAGATAACATGTGGCCAGGGTCCCTAAGTATAGGATACACACATTGAGTATTTTATAGGACAAAGAATTCCTTTTGGAGGGTGGGGGTGAGCTGGCTTTGTTTTGTTTCCTGAATTCCATACACTGCAGGTTATGCAAGGATCCTGTTTAAACTTTGGAATGTTCCAAAAGTCTCTACAAGTCTATAGTTTTATTTGGAATCTTTGAATATTTCTGTTATGATACCTCCTGTACAAGTGAGTGAATAGAGAAAATGAGAGAGAAAAAAACAGTCCATCTTGGCTAATGAAAGGGGACACTTTATGTAATCCTGGATAGATTTTGGGTTCTTCCCATGCAAAAGTAAAGTGAATTGAACTAGTTTTCAGTAGTAATAAAGAACAAATCAAAGATTCTGCTTAGATGTGATTTTGGTGATCTGCAGCCCACTAGAGCAGAAAATGTTGGTTTGGGCAGAACATAGAGAATTGAGTTTTCATATTGGTGCTCTCATTCGCTTGCCC
This sequence comes from Chrysochloris asiatica, assembly GCF_000296735.1. NCBI lineage: Eukaryota > Metazoa > Chordata > Mammalia > Afrosoricida > Chrysochloridae > Chrysochloris > Chrysochloris asiatica. The sequence continues at coordinate 1,481,676 of NW_006408575.1, read as the reverse complement.
TATGCCTGTCTTAGTTATCTGTTGTTGTTGTTGTCAAGTGCCATGGAGTCAGTTCTGACCCATAGGAACCCTATATAGGATTTCCAAGGAGTGGCTGGTGAGCTTGAACCACCAACCTAGTGGCTTGCAGTCCAGAGCACTAACCCACAGTGCCATTTCAGGACACCATCTTAGTTATCTACTGCTGCTATAATAGAAAGACCACACATGAAAGGCTTTAACAAATAGAATTTCATCCTTTCATAGTTCAGGAGTCTAGAAACCTGAATTCAGGGCACTGGATCTAGGGGGAAGCTTTCTCCCACTGTTGACTTGGGAAAAGGCTCTCTTTTCAGTTTTTGTTCCTTGATTCCTTGATGATGCTCATGTGGAGTGTTGTATCTTCATATGGGGAGTCCTGGTGTGGCACCGGGGGTTAATGTGCTTGACAGCAAAGTCATCAATTTGAGCCACAAGATCAGTGGCTCAAGCTCACCAGCCACTCCTCAAAAACCCTATACAGAGTCATTATGGGTCAGAACCGACTAGACGGCACTTAACAATAACATTATCATATGAGGTGTCATATCTTCCCTCCTTTGTAGGTTCTGTGGAGCTCAGCTTCCCACTGTGTTAGACCAGGAAGGTTGGATTGCACTACTCTTTGTTCCATTCTAGCACTAACCTATTCTGATTGTACATATATAGACCACATAGGCACATAAACACACTTTGTGTTTTAAATGTTAACACAAGCTGAATTTTTGTGATTTCATCTGTATTTGTTCAGCATATGTAATACTGGTTTTTGTTGTTGTTGCTTTAATAATTTGGCTCTTGACTCCTTAGCTCCTTTCTGGAAAAGGGCAACATTTAAATAACAAATGAAAAAAAATTGAGTAAATAAATATATTTACTTTTTATTTTCAGGTTTCTTTGTTTTTTAAATCTCATTGGCTCACTGCTTGGTGTGTTTTTAAACTGACTGGCTGTTTGGTTCAAATTATGTTTTTAAAGTTTTGGCGCCGACTCTAGAACTGGTTGGAGTTTGGGCGTGCCATCAAACTGCCTTGGCTGGGTGACAGCTTAACCACAGCCAAACAGCTGGTTCTGCTGGGAGTGCCATTGGTGGGAAGATTCCACAGAAACAATGGCTTGCTCCAACCATCTCCGCCCCCACAGGGGCATCTGGGGAGCCAGATGGCCTCCTCAGGTCCAAAGGGATTTCTAGATTCAGGACAGCCATTGACACCTTACCTGGATCTCTTTATTCCTTGTTCCCTCTCTCTGGGGCTGTAGTTGGCTCTGACTTCCAACAGCAGCTGGGAATTACTGCCTCTAGAACTGGAGTTGGTGGAACAGAGGGACAGACTGGACCTTCTCATCAGCCTGCCCTTCTTAGTTCAGGATCAAGTCCCTAGACTGGGGAAGGAGAGGGTTTTGTACCCCCTCCCAAACCCAGCCATTTGAATTTATTTATTATTCTTTTCTGAGGGCAAGAGAACATCAAGAGCATGTTAAATGAATGCAGAGTTTGTGCATTGTAATGAAAAACTTTCCCATTATTTCAGTGGTATAATTATTACAAAAAGGAAAATACTAAGTTCTTCTTCCCAGGGCACTTGTGATGAGTTAGGGCAGCGTGGTTAAAGCATGCAGGCATGGTGTTCCACCCACAGAAGGCACTCCATACATACCAGCTATTATAGCAATTATTGCCACCACCTTCCTATCAGTTGGCTCTACTGTGATGACTTGTCTATTGCTGTGATGCTGGTAAACTAAGCCACCATGGTTTCAAATACCATGATGAACAAGTTTCAGTTGAGCTTTTACACTAAGACAAACTAGGGGGCAAAAAGGCTGGTGAAATGCTTCTGAAAAGTAGTCAGTGAAAGACCTGTGGATCACGAACGAACATTGTCCAACAATGTGCTGGAAAATGAGCCCTCTAGATTGGAAAGCACTCAAAGCATGCAGTGGCTCCAAGAGACTCAAGCAGATCAGTGGTCATGAAAATGGTACAGGACAGGACAACATTTCATTCAGGTGTATATTGGGTTGCCAGGAATTGCCATTGACCTAGTGACAACTAACATCAACAACTCCTCTCATAGTGACTGGCTTCTAGAAGGTTCAGAGTATACGTTTGTTGAATGAACAAACAATGGATATGGGTGCTTTAGAGGGAGGAAGCTCAAGGTGTTCAAGCTGAAGGTCAATGCTATTGAGTTATATAGTACTAACATTTCCATCAAAATAGAAATAGGAATGAAATTAGAAACAAAGCTTTTAATCTACTACCTGTCAGCCCAACTGTCCTGTCCTTCTGGGCAGGGTGACTTTAACTAGTAAAGCTACTGTAAAATGAATATCTATGTACTCTTCCCTTTCTGAATAATTTTGAAGTGAGAACATGCCTAGGAATTAGGGAAGCACACCTCAGATTTTTGTTAGGTCTCATTGAGTCGGTTCTGACTCATAGCGACCCTGTATAGTTGGATTTGAACTGCTGACCTTGCTGGTAGCAATCCAGTGATTATCCTATCTACAGTGTCACATCATGAATACAGATATTTGTAGCAGCCCTTTAATATGGCAGTAGGTGAGAGCAGTAAAGCAGGTGGCATCCTCCTGTTTGGTACAAGGTTTGACACAAGGCTTCAGGAAGCCTGCTTCTGACCTGTTGTTAAGTGCCATCGAGTAGGTTTTGATCAATAATCCTGTATAAGGTTTCCGAAGAGCTGCTGGTGGGTTTGAACTACAGAACTTTATCCAGTGCTTTATCCTACAGCACTGCACCAGGATTCCTGACCTAGTGAAGTATTAAGGATAAGATAAATTCTCTACGATTACATCTTCTGGTAAGTTCTGTACACATTCTCCTGACTTAACTATCTTGGTGAATCTAAGCTACCAAAGCCCAACATTTATCTAGAGAGTGGGCAGCACTTAGAACATTGTTGGGATAATGAAGAGAATAAAACCCATGTGAAAATCTCTTTTGGCCAGCCTTGGTCTCAGATGTTGTTTGACTACCAATGGCATGGGCTGTAATATGCCTAGTAAAACTCTCCGTAAGTTCTCCAGCCAAATGGTCCTCACCTTCCTTCACTTTCACCTTGGTGGTGGTGGTGGTGGTGTGTTGTGGAGTCAGTTCCAACTCATAGTGACCCTGAATGGAGTTTCCTAGGCTGTAAATCTTTACAGGAGCAGAAAGCCTCATCTTTCTCCCTCGGAATGGCTGATAGTTTCGAACTGCTGATTTTGAGGCTAGCAGCCGACTCATAATCACTACGTGACCAGAGCTCTTTTTCAGTTACCTTAGTTGTTAGGATTACAAAAGGCTCAGTAGGACGTCATTCTTCAACAGGCTTACTGAAGGGTATCTAGTTGGGACGATACTGTAGGATAAGCAATGGACCACTAGCCATAAGGACAATGTTTCAAAGCCACTGGCCACTCCTTGGACATGCTATACAGAGTCTCTGTGAGTTGGAAGCAACTCGATAGCATTTAACAACAACAACAACTATGTGTCAGGTGCTGTTAATGTAGTTGACTGCTAACCAAAAGTTTGGTGATTTGAGTCTAACCAGGGGTGCCCTGGAAGAAGCCCATTGCCAATCTGATTCATAGTGATCCTATTGTTGTTGTTGTTATGTGCCATGGAGTCGGTTCCAACCCATAGCAACCCTATACAGGGTTTCCGAGGCTGTAAATCTTTACGGGAGCAGAAAGCCTCATCTTTCTCCTGTGGAAGAGCTGGTAGTTTCGAACTACTGACTGTAAGATTGGCAGCCCAATTCGTAACCACTACACTACCAGAACTCCTTAGGACAGAACATAATTTCTCCTTAGGGTTTTCCAGCCTCGGTTTTCTCCCACCTTGGAAGAAAGGCCTGGTTATCTACTTCTGAAAAATCAGTTATTGCAAACCCTAGGGAGTACAGCTTTACTCCACATGGCTCCAGCATGAGTCAGAATTGACTCATCAGCAACTAGTTACCCAGTTACTATGAGCCAGACACTGTGCTCAGGAAGCCCTTTCTATGGACTTTCTCTGTTATTCCTCTGTAGAACCTTATGCTTGCCCATGGGACATGTTGATTTCTGTGTGGTCACCTGGTTAGATGGTTTGGAAACTTCTGCTGCCTAGAAGTTGGTTCTAAATTTGTTCTAGGCCTTCTCTCCCCTCTTGGGAGCTGCCGTATGTCCTTCAATAAATTTCAATCAACCAGAGTTTTTGAATGGTCCTGAATTCAGGGCTGTCTGATTCCAAAGCCTATGAACCGAACTCTTCTGCAATATTGGAGCTATTGTGTTCCTTCCTTGGCCTGGTGTCCTGAGAGTCTAAGATTCTGAAAATCTGAAAATGTATGATTCTAAAATGATATGATTAACTCCTATTCTATTCTTTTAGAGTTGGTCAGTATTTACAAATGAAAATTGCCCTCCCCAATGATCTGTCTGCCTGGGTTGTTGGCTGAATCAGAAGCTATGTGAGCAGGGACTTTTAGACTTGAGCTAATAGCACGGAGCATACACTTTTATGCATACCTGCCCTCTCCCCTGCAGGCTCTGCCTTGTACAGCCCTTGCCAGCCCATCTGCTCTCTTGTCCATAAACCTGTCCTGGATTTATGACCCCACAGGAGAAATTTGCAGATACCAGGGGAGAAGTATGGACTTGATCAATGAGGTGAAGAGAGCACGTGCTGGGACACCTCTTTATGCCCTTTTCCTCTGTTGACAGTTCTCTGGGGTGTCCCTGAGAAGTGAGCCACTGGGATTGTGTTGAATGAGGCCAGGGGATAGTTTTGAGAAACACTTCATACTCCAATTTCAGAATGAAAGATTAGAAATGTTCCCTCTCATTGCTACTTGATAAGCATTTGTTGTAGTTGTGATGAGTTGATTCTGACATGGTGACCCCATGTACAACATAATGAATGGTGCCCAGTCCAGTGACAATTTCACACACAGTTGTTACTACGTTCTGGTTTATTGTTTCTGCCACTGTGTATTTTCATTGTCTTCTAACCTAGGAAGCTTATCTTTCATTACTCTTTAAGACATTATTTTGTTGTGAGTCACAGGGTTTTTGTTGGCTGATTTCTGGAATAGATCTTAGTCTGTCTTAGTCTGGAAGTTCTACCAAAACCTGTCCACCATGGATAACCCTGCTGGCATTTGAAATACTGGTAGCATAGCTTTCAACATCATAGTCACACGCAAGTCACCACAGGACAGCACTGACAGACAGGTGGTGTTGGTAGATACACTCTGTCGTTAGGTGCTGTCAAGTCATAACCACTCTGTGCACAACAGAATAAAGTAGTCCTGCCTTATCCTGTGCCATCTTCACAAGTGTTATGCTTGAGCCCATTGTTGCTGCCACTGGGTCAATCCATCTTGTTGGGAGGCTTCCTTTGTTTCAGTGACCCTCTGCTTTACCATGTGTCCTTCAGGACTGATCTCTCCTGACATGTCCAAAGTACCTTAGATGATTTCTCACCATTTAGCTTCTAAGGAACATTCTGGCTGTACTTCTTTCAGCACAGATTGCTTGGTTCTTCTAACAGTCCATGGTACTTTCAATATTCTTCTCCAACACCATAACTCAAATGCATCAATTCTTCTATGGTCTTCCTTATTCACTGACCAACTTTCACATACATGTGAGATGATTGAAAATATCATGCTGTGGGTTGGGCACACATTAGTCCTCAAACTGACAACTTTGCTCTTGAATTATTTAGCGAAGGGCAGCAGATTTGCCTAATGCATTATGTTGTTGATGATGGATATGTTGTTGTTAAGTGCCATTGAGTCGTGTCTGACCCATAGAGGTCACTATGGGTCAGAATCATTTTTTTTTTCTCTCAAATAGTTTTGTGAGAGATCACATACACAAAATAAGTAAAAATGCATCAGCATTGGTGGAGTTTCCTCTAGCCTGTGGCCTCTCCCTTGAGTCCCTAAAGTAGCTCTGGAGTCACAAGATTTGAGGAACCATAGGACAACCATTGGCTTAGAGCTTCACAGAACTGACAAGTACATTTTTTGAATTAAGCTGAACTGACTTAGATGAAAAACACCCGAGATAGAAAGTTTACAATGTTCTGTCTCTCATGTGGATGGTTTACAGTGATCTCCAGGGCTAGACAAGCAATATTCTGTCATCAAAGTAATTGGTACCCAGGTGTCTTCACTAGTGAGCTTTAGATATCGGTCTTTGATGGGAGAAGAAGCCAAACTAGCTAGAGAATGTGAGACCCTGCCTGAATGGTCCTGTTACAGTCAAAGGTCTGAAAGTAGAGCATGTCCAGAGAGAGCAGATAAGGCAAATCAGTAAAGTTGAGACTCTAGGCAAGTAACAAGGCATTGGTCAGGGAGATGGAGAGCTGAGCAGGGCTGAGGGGAGGGAGAGATGCTCCAGGCAAACACTCATGAATTGCTGGAAAGAACACAGGTAGGGGCACCAACTAAAAGATGGTCAAACACAAGGTGTCATGGGCTGAGCTGGCAGCAGCTCAGGACGTTCTTGGGCTCCCTCAGAGCAACGTGGACACAACCTGAGGGCTGTTGCTCCAGGAAGACATCTGCTCACTTCTCTTTTTGTTTCATTTGTCCTGCTTGCCATGCTGCTAAGGTCTCTTGACCCCTCCTTTGAGAATACACTCATTATCAGAGCCTCCAAGGTAGTGTTTGGGGCTATGGAAGCCAGAAATCACTCAAGTTGATGTGTAGGTGGTTTATGGTTTGCAAAGTACCTTTACATGCATGATCTCATTGCTCATCTGAGGTATGTCAGAAAGGCCTGCATGATGAATATGATGCTGCCCCATAGGTCAGAGAAATCCGATGATGCGCCATCGTTTACAGAAAGCAGCCCATTGAGGAAGCAGTAAGAGAAATACGGTACTGGCTTGGCGTGGCTGTGTACATGAGATGTTAATTGTAGCCTTTACGTGAATGGCCTCCACTGTTGCCTGACAGTAGCAGTTATGCATTCCATTAGCAATAGGTCAGACTGGCTTTGTGCTAAGTTTCCTGGATCGTGGCACTCGAATGTGTCATGTGTACTTGGTTGTCATAGCACGTTGCTCAGGAAGGATGATGATTCTAGATCAGAGGTCACAAACTGGCTGCCCCCAAGCTGTGTTGATCTCCAAATGCTTTTTGCTTGGTTTAAAATTTTTGAATTGGTTGGCTATATTTAAAATTTAGGCGGTGTCATGCAAATCACTGCAGTTCTGGATTTTCTTGGAAAATAAGAGAATATGTCAACATTGATGTTTGTGTTCTAGGCCTGGGCAGCAACTGCCCCCTTTCTGAGTCACGTGTTCTCTAGATTGACAGAGTCCCCACCTGACCTGCTTCACTCCTTTATATCACTTGTCTTAGCCTGTGGGCATGTCAGTTTAAGAATCCTTGGTTTAGAAGATTATTGTCTTATGTAACTTGTCATCTAGATCAGAGTTTGGCAAACTATGACCCATGGGCCAAATAAAGCTTTTGTTCTGTTCTGTTGTATTAACAAAATTGTATTGAAACATGATCACTCCCATTTGTTGACATATTATCTGTAGTAATTTTTCACACTATTCAAAGAAGTTAGGAAGAGACCGTATTATCTGTAAAACTCTCAAACCAAAGCCATTGCTGTGGAGTCCATTTGATTCACAGCACCCCAAGAAGACAGAAGAACTGTTCTATGGTGTTTCCAAGACTGTAAATCTTTAGGGAAGCTGACTGATTTATCTTTATTTAGCTGGTGGGTTTGAACTGCTGACCTTTTGGTGAGCAGCCTAATGCTTGACCTTTTGCTTAACAGCCCAGTCCTTAACCCATTGTGCCTCCAGGACTCTCCTTTACAAAAGAGTTTGCAGAACCCAGATCTAGACCAGGGCCAGAGAGCTGACATTTAACTACAGATTTGCCATCCAGTGGTTTTCTAAGCAAAAGTTTTCTCCTCTCAGAGAAATTCTATCACTGTTGGCAAGATACATTTCCCTGGTGCCCCTTCCAGGCTTTATACATAATTTATCTAACTATTAGGTGAAGTTGGTGACCAGTTGTTCTCAGGCCTGTGTTATTCTGAGACCACACATGTCATGGTTAGTGGCCAGCATCATTAGGTATTCTGTTTCCATTCTTTTTTTTTTTTGTCCTTTGCCCTTCAGAGTCATTGGCAATGTACATTTTTATAGACTTTGCCTCTACCTTACAAGAAGTAGCCTTGCTGTTGTTATTATTATTCATGAGAACAATTATCTGCTTAACTCTTGGTGCCTTCTCTCTTATTTCCTTCTAAGTCTATTCTGCAAGGCAGATTGTTTGCCCATCCGACAGCCATTCTTCTTCTCATCTTCGTTGCTGCAGAGCCCAGCTGTAGGTTGTTGTGGTTACGTGCTGTTGAGTCGGTTCCAACTCATAACCTTATATGTAACAGAACATAGTGTTGTCTGGCCCTGTGCCATCTTTACAATTATTGTTAACTTTGAGCCCATTTTTACAGCCATTGTGTTAATTCATCTTATCAAGGTTCTTCCTCTTCTTTTGCTGACCCTCTAGTTTATTAAGCATGATGACCTTCTTCAGGATTTGATTTCTCCCCACAATATGTCTGCCATCCTTTCTTCTAAGGAGCATTCTGGCTGTACTTCTTCTAAAACAGATTTGTTCATTCTTCTGGAATTCCATGGTATACTCAATATTCTTTGCCAGCACCACAGTTCAAATGAATCTGTCCTTCTTTGGTCTGTCAATTTCAGTGTGAAAGACCACCATTTGTCTGTCAATTTGTCATACTATGGTGGCTTATGCATTGCTGTCATACTGGAAGCTATGGCACATGTGTTTCAAGTACCAGCAGCGTCATCCATGGTGGGCAGCTTTCCACAGGACTTCCAGACTAAGACAGATTAGGAAGAAGGACCTGGCAATTTACTTCTGAAAAAAAAAAAGTGAAAACCTTATGGATAGCAACAGGAGAATTCTATGCAGGGATTGAAAATGCCAGGTTATTGGTTTTCTACAGGGACTTGTCACATGACCCAGTCCTGGCCAATGCCGGATAAGGAAATTCTGTTGGGAGGTATCTGGGAGATATTTTGCTCCCAAATAAGGGAGCAATATAAGTGAGCGAAAGGAGCTCTGGTAGTGTAGTGGTTACAAATCGGGCTGCTAACCGCAAGGTCAGCAGTTCAAAACTACCAGCTGTTCTGTGGGAGAAAGATGAGGCTTTCTGCTCCGGTAAAGATTTACAGCCTCAGAAACCCTGTATAGGGTTGCTATGGGTCAGAACCGACTCCACGGCACATAACAACAACAACATAAGTGAGTGAAGCATATCATGTTTGGTAAGGTGAAGGGTCAGAGAGAAAAAGGAAGACCCCCAGTGAGATGGATTGGCAAAGTGGCAGAACCAATGGGCTCAAGCATGGCAACAATGGTGAGGTTGACCCAGGACTGGGCAGTGTTTCATTCTGTTGTGCTTAAGGTCACTATGAGTCAGTACTGACTAGAAGGCTCCTAATAACAACAATGTAAGTGAGAGAGAAGTCCTGGTGTGGCACTGTAGAATAAGCACTGGGTTGATAACCATAAGGTCAGTGGTTCAAATTCTATATTTCCATTCCTTGGAAATTCTATACAAAGCTGCTATGAATCAGAACTGACTCTACAGCACATAACAACAACAACATATGTAAGAGAAAGGACTTTGGTGGCACAATGGTTAAATACTCAACTATTAACTGAACGTTTGACAGTTCTAGCCCACCCAGAAGGTCTGTGGGAGGAAAACCTGGGGAGCTTCTCCCATAATGCCTAGACTACCTCATGGACCAGTTCTGTTCTGTCACATGAGGTTGCTGAATTGAAAGTCAACATGACAGCACCCAACAATGACAACATATGTAAGAGAAGCACCCCCCCCCCCCCCCCCCCCCACACACACTGCTTCTTTTCTGCTTCTAGGTGTCATCTAGTGAGAATAGAACGTAACTATTTTGTGACATGATAGGAGACATCACAAATGCATTGGGGATAGTGGGGACATCCTTGAGCCTGGAGCCATCTTTATCCAGATGTTTCTCATTATGGGAGATGTTGCCATTGTTAAATGCCACTGAACTGGTTCGGACTCACAGTGACCTTGTATAGGGTTTCCAAGACTTTAAATCTTCACAGGAACAGAAAGATTTGTCTTTCTCCTGTGGAGTTGTTGGTGGGCTTGAACTGTGAGCCTTGTGATTCAAAGTCCAGTGCTTATCTTATGGAGTTTCTGTGCTCCCCATGGGAGGTAATAGAACCTTATTAAAGACACTCTGTGTCATATATTCTGCAACTTTATAACCAGAAGCATTTAAAGTTTTAGTTTGTATACTTTAAAATAGTTTAGCTGAAATGTATATAGTTTGCACTGTGTGTTAAGGTCAGAAATCAAACAATGCATTGTATTGGGCAAATCTACAGCAAAGACCTCTTTAAAATCTTAAAAAGCAAAAATACCACTTTGATGACTGAGATGCGCCTTCCCTAAGTTATGGTATTTTCAACTACCTCATATATTTGTGAGCGCTGAGCAATGAAAAAGGAAGCCCTAACCAATAGATCTGTTTTGGAAGAAGTGCAGCCAGAGTGCTCCTTGGAGGCCAGGATGGCTAAGCTTCATCTCTCATACTTTGGACATATTGTTCGGAGGAAACAGTCGCTGGAGAACGATGTCATGCTGGGTAAGGTGGAGGGTCACAGAAAAGAGGAAGACCTCTAACAAGATGGATTGGCCAGGTGGCATCATTGATGGACTCAAGTGTGGCAGCGGTAATGAGGTTGGCCCAGGATCGGACATTGTTTCGTTCTGCTGTACATGGGGTCGCTATGAGTTAGTTCCGACTTGATGGCACCTGATAACAACAACAACAAAGAAGAAGTGATACATTTAAATTGTTGTTAAGTGTCATTGAATCAGTTCTGACTCATAGTTGACCCCAAGGTTTCCAAGGAGGAGCTGGTGAGTTTGAACTGCCAGTCTTGTGATTCAAACTGACACTACAACACACCAGGACTCCTTATATTGTAGTAGTGGTGAAGAATATTGAATGTGCCATGGACTGTCAGAAGAAGAAACAAACCAGTCTTGGAGGAGGTACAGCCAGAATGTTCCTTAGAAGCTATGTTGGACACGTCATCAGGAGGGATCAAGCACTGGAGAAAATCTCATGTTTGGTAAAGTAGAATGTCCGTGAGAAAGAGGGAGACTGTCAATGAAATGGAGTAGCTGCAGGAATGGGCTCGGCTAGAGTAATGATTGTGAGAATGGTGCCAGACTGGTAATGTTGTATCCTGTTATATATATAAGGAGCTAACTTGATGGTGTCTAAAAATAACAACAAAAACAACAATGTATTAGGTACTGTTCTGAGCGCTCTCCAAGTATTAATTCATTTAGTTATGGTGACATTATGAAATAATATTATCCTCACTTTCCAGATGTGGAAACTTGGTACCCAATAGATGCTCAAAAGTGCAGGTGGCCAAACTCCTGGTAAGACACAGAGGTAGGAGTCCTGATGTGTTGATGTAAGATAACGCACAGGACTGAAAGGTCGGTTTGAATCTCAAGGTTGGTGGTTCAAAACCATCAGCCCCTCCTTGGAAACCCTATACAGGGTTGCTATCAGTTAGAACCAAGTCAATGGCACTTAACAACAACAACAATCTGGCTTCAATGAGCCCTGATAGCATAGTGAATTACGAGCTGGGATGCTAACTGGAAGGTCAACAGTTTGAATTTACTTGTTGCTCCTTGGAAGAAAGATGATGCTTTTGGCTCCTGTAAAGATTTATAGCCTTGGAAACACTATACAGGCTGGGTACCCAGGAGTTGGAATTGACCATGATTTTAATGATTATATCTTGATACTTCAGAAGAGAAGACATTGTTTGCCCTATGTCACATGACATCCGGTACTCTTACATCACCTGGTGTCATCCTTACATGGATGGGCACTGGGACTGCCTGAAGACTCATCCATTTCCTCACCAAACAGTGAATTCGCTCCATCACCATTCATCTTCATCACCTGATCTTGCCTCAGTCCTGGCTCAAGGACTGTTGAGTGGGTGCTTTATCCTAGGACTCGCTCTGAAGTCTCTTTGCTGCTCACCTACTGCTCTTTCTTTCCCCATCCTGGCTGAGGCATTAAACCACTGCCTGCCTGGGTGAGCTCAGGAGGAGGCTGTGGGAAGGCTGGTCACTGAGGAGGATGTTGCATGGTGGGTTTGAGTTCAATTATGACTATGCAATTTCTAACTGTGTTAACACATAAAATTCACTTCCCTAATCTGAACCTCAAGGAGCTCTGGTAGCAAAGTGATTATGCATTGGGCTACTAATCTCGAGGTCAGCAGTTCAAAACTATCAGCTATGGGAGAAAGATGAGGCTTTTTGTTCCTGTAAAGAATTACAGCCTCAGAAACCCTATGCAGGGTCCCTATGAGTCAGAACTGACTCCACGGCACACTACCACCACGACCACACTGAGCTTCATTGTCTTCTTCTATAAAATGGGTAATAATCACCTACCTAGTGCTATTGGAGCCCTGGTGTGGTGCTGCAGTGTAATGCACTGGACCACAAGGTAGATTTGAACTGCAAGGTGGGGACTTCAAACCCACCAGTCACTCCTCAGAAACCCTATACAGAGTTTCTGTGAGTTGGAACTGACTTGACAACACTTAACAACACAACAACAACAACGCTGTGGGATAAAAACTGGGCTGCTAAGCAACTGACTCAACAGCACTTAGTAACAACAACAAAGCTCAAGGTCAGTAGGTCAAATCCACCAGTTGCTCTTTGGAAACCCTATACAGAGTCGTGATGAGTCAGAACCAATTCAATGGCATTTAATGACACCAACGTAACTGTTTATACTTATAAAAAGCTTAATGCAGTGCCTGGCACTGAGTAGTTACCTAAAGAGTGACAGATTTTTATTAGTATTGTTTGCTTTTTCTCATTGTCACTGCATTTGAGGTGCTCGACTACTAGCTGAAATTTCTCGACTTTCAGATTGTGGGCTAAAATTTCTGAAGAACCCACTGCTTTGACTGAAGTGGGCCTGGAATCTTAGGATATTGAGACATAAGGGAGGGCTCACAAGGAGAGGCACTGACCAAGGAATCAGGAGAGAAGAACCTTAGTCCAGCTGAAACCTTAACTTAGTAGCTCCTTTTCCTTCCCTGGGCTTCTGCTTCCCCAGTTGTGAAATGTGTGTGTTGGTTGTGAAGATCCGAAAGGGCCTTTCCCAGCTCTGACAGATCACACTGTGAGATGTCTCAGGCATCTGGGCTCTGCACAGCCCAGGAATAGTTACCACCTCTGAGGCCCCTGATCGAGTTGTTTCTTCAGAAGAGGCATAGCTGTTCATGGCTGTCCATCTCCTCAGTCACCAGCAAGCCCAGTGCCTGGCCGATGGTGGACAGTCAATAATCCCGAGTGGCATGAATGAATGAGCTATTGAGTGAGTGGCACCCGTGACCTCTGAAGGTTGGGCAGGTTTGGGTCTAGTAGTATAAATATTTAGACTCTGACCACAATGATAGTTTTTGGCAAGGGTGAATCACTTACTCATGATCATGGCCTCGAATCTAACCAGCCCTTGAGCCAACACCAGAATAAACTGCAATGAACTGCAGGCTTCGGAGCCAATGGGAAACTGACTTTCCACAAACTGATGAGCCAAGTCTGGAGTTCTCTTGCCTTCTCTTGCTCTCTTTTTAAAAATTTTAAAACCAATACAATATGTAGCAAGCCTTATCAAACCATGTTTCCTTAGTTTTTGGTTTTTTTTTCCTAACACACCAAACTTGTACATAACTAGACCTCAAACACTGTTTTGAAACTAAAATAATCTTTGCTTGTAATGATAATGCTATGTGTTATGTGCTGTCGAGTCAATTCTGACTCAGCAATCCTGTAAAGGGTTTCCAAGGAGCGGCTGGTGGGTTTGAACCACCAACCTTGTGGTTAACAACCCAATCTACAGTGATAATATTGAGAACCATCACTCCATTCTAAGTGCATCATTTAGCTGTTTTCCTTAAACCGACCTATGAAGTAGGTACTGTTATTATTATACCCATTTTAGATGGAAGCAAACGAGTCCTGGTGTGATGCTGCAGGCTAATGCATCAGACTGCAAAGTCATTTGAACTGCAAGGTCGGTGGTTCAAGCTCACCAGCTGCTCCTTGGAAACCCTATACAGGGTCCTATGGGTGGGAATTGACTCAATGGAACTTAACAACAACAACAACAAAGGTAGACATGGTTCCTGGGTGGCAATGTTTTGATCTTGACTACTCTTGCAGCGTAGTGGTTATCAATCAGGCTGTGAACCGCAAGGTCAGCAGTTTGAAACTACCAGCTGTTCCGCAGGAGAAAGATGAGGTTTTTTGCTCCCATAAAGATTTACAGCCTTGGAAACCCTGTACAGGTCGCTATGAGTCGGAACTGACTCCACGGCACATAACCACCAACTACCACTAAATTAAGTTCTGTGGTTCTAAACCACCAGGGGTGCTGCAGAAGAAAGGTCTGGTAATCTGCCTCTGTAATGATTGCAGACCAGAAAAACCTATGGAATAGTGTTATTCTGTAATACATGAGGGGTGTGTGTGTGTATGTGGGTGTGGCAGTCATGAATCGAAATTGGCTTAACAATGGGTTTGGCTCTTTTGCTTAAAGGTAGACTAAGTGACTTTGGTCAAAGTCACATGGGTGTTTGAACCCAAGTCCACCTGATTCCCAAGCTGGCGCTCTCAGCCCTCCACTCCTCCATGTGCTCTGCATCCATGACAGCAATGATTTATGGAGCCCTTGATATGAGGTGGTCATCAGGCTGAGCCTTTTACACGCATGAGCTAGTTGAATCCCCACAACATCTCCACCTGCAGTACACCATGATTAGCTCCATTTTAGAGATGAAGAAAGACAGCTTTTGAGAGATTATGTAATCTGCCCACAGTTGTGAGAGGTGGAGCCAAGCTTCTGACGTGAACAACGGCGCTCAGGAAGCTCTCGAGGGCAATGGAGCAGGGAGGACTTTGCCAAGGTCACCAGGTGAATTAGGAGTTGAACTGGGAGTTCAACTGAGTAGGGCTTCATTGAAGACTTCTGTTCACTGCTGAGAGGTGTTGTTGCAGTAGCAGTGGGAGGGGGCCTGGCATGTGGCCAAGCTGCCGGGTCACTTGCTACTGTGACAGATAAGAAAGTTCAATGGATTGTCTCATGCACTTTGGAGTCAAATAGAGTTGTATCAAGTCACAGGTCCAAAACTAAATTGCTGGGTGATGTTGGGAAAGTCTCTTTCTGTTCCTGAGCTTCTGTACCCTCACCTGCAAAATAGGACAATCGTCATACCGACCTTGTGGGCTTGTTTGGAGAAGTAAACGAGAAAACAAACATAAAACCTTTGGCACGGAGAATGTCAGACAGTAAACACTAAGTAAAGACCACTGTCATTGAGTGGCTTGTGATTCATCACGACCTTTTAGGGCCGAGTTGTTGTTAAGTACCGTGAAGTTGGTTCTGACTCATAGTGACCCTGCACAGGGTTTATGAGGCTGCAAATTTTTAAGGGAGCAGAAAGCCTCATCTTTCTCCCACAGAACAGCTGGTAGTTTCGAACTGCTGACCTTGAGGTTAGCAGCCCGATTCGTAACCACTACGCTACCAGAGCTCCTTTAGAGCAGAGTAGAACTGTTATATAGAGTTTGTGAGGCTTGACAGCTTTCTGGAAGCAGACAGGCTCATGGTTCTCTGAAGGAGTAGCTGGTGGGTTTGAGCTGATGACGTTATAATTAGCAGTACAATCCTTAACCCACTATTCTACCAGGGCTTCTAAACTGAGAATCTGTTGTTACTGTATTATTGAAATGATCCATGAACCAAAAGTAGTTTGAAAAGCCTTCAGACCTGCTTTACAAAGACTGACTTTTATAGTGGGAAGGAGACCCAGATGCTCAAGTGACAACTATGCACACATACTCGCACATATACACACACGCGCTTGCACACTCTCAGACACACACACTTATGATATGTCCTCACACTCATGCACACGCAGCACAGCACACAGATGTATGAGCATACACAGTATGCATGTGAACATATGTATGCTCTCACATAGGCATGTATACAGCATGCCATGCATGTGCCTACATAGAGATTTTGTACTTACTGAGTACTCTCCTTCTGCTTCTTAGTGACCTTTACACCTACTATTCCTTCAGTCAGCCCAAAGGTCAGTGCCTCAGGGTAGCCCCCTCAGCTCCCCAGGTGAGGTCAGGTCACCCAGACGGTGCTCTTCTGGCACCACACATGTTTCATTTGCGTCATTGAATAATTGTGCAACAAGTTGCTTCATTCTGCCTTCCTGATAGAATGTCAGCACCATGTGGGCAGGGACCCTGGCTGACTAGTCTCTGCTATTCAACCGCACCTAACACTGCCTGGCACATAATAGAGCCTCCATGGATAGGTGTCACCTCTGGAACAGGACCATAAGGATTCTTTTAGTGCTTGCAAGTTGGGGAATATGCAGAATCCTTTTGGGTCTACCCCCTGCACAGTGACCCTGAATGGGGTCTGTGATGGTTTGTAGGCTTATTCAGATAGATCCAGACCTAAGAATGTCACAGAAGTTGGTTAAGGATGCACATCTGACTTTCTAATGCCTCCCAAGACACCAGGGAGACTGTACTCCAAGGCAGAGAGAATATCTAACAATTCTGAAATGCAGACAGCTCCTTTTTGATTCTTACTCCACTTTTGTCTGGGAGGTTAGGGAACACAAGCAGCTGCCACAAGTAATGAACTTGACAGGCACTGCCTGCACTGAGATTAAGCTGTTTTTTTCTCAGGCCTGGTTCTAGCAGTGAATGACATCACTGGCTCAGGCAGATGTGAAGAGGACGGAGGCTGATGGATGGAGAGTGGACATGAGGTGTCAGGGTAGAATGGTGAAGAGCAGAAAAGAGTCATTTCTTTTCATTCATTCCTTTATTTAACAAATAGTTTGGTGGTAACATCTAAGTCCAGCCATGGTGCTAGCTGCTGGGAGGAAATGAGACAGACTTAATCCTTGGTCTCTGAGTGCTCAATGCTAGCTGGAGAGGTAAAACCAGGAAACAAGCTATCTGGCTCCAGTGTGGTCAGTGCTCCTATGGAAAATTGCAGACAAGGAGCATCTAGAGAGCATGGGAGTGGCTTCTTCCTGGAAGAGAAGACTATTAAGTTGAGAGCTGGAGGATGAGTAGGAGTAAGGTAGGCATGGAAAGGAGCAAAAAATAGTTTAGGGGACATGGACAGACCCCAAACGTAGCTAAGAGACATAGCAGGAATTTAGTACGGGAACAGTGGGGCTGGGGGTAGGGTGGAATATAGAGTTCAGTGGCACCTGGAGTCCCCATGGGTGGTGAAAGATGGATCCTGGGAGTGGCAGATGTACTTGCAGTCTGAGGAGAGGTGGAAGTCCATAAAGAAGATGTGATTGTGTGTGAAATTGGGGGAGCTGGAGCACAGCAGATCTGGGAGCAGGGAGGAGGACCTAGTTCCTTCCAGAACCAAGAGACTGTGGAATGTTGAAGAAGGAGCTTTGCCATTCATGAGCTACATGATCTTGCATTCTCTGGGCCTCAGTTTTCTCACCTGTCAAATGGACAGGGAGGCCTAGGTGACCTCATAAGTGCCTCCCAGCAGCAGCCTTCTGTATTCCTGTCAGGCAGGATGAGCGGTGTGCTTCCCTCTCACCCGGATCGCTCTGTGCCTCCTCTCCTCCCCTCAATCCCTTCTATCCTGCTGTAGACACCCTGGTCACACTGGGCCTCCTGTTCTCCATCTTCATCCTCACTATGGACAATTGAGACTACATCTCTGGGAGTTAACTTCCACATCAATGGGAAACTGATGGGGAATAACAATACCACCAACTTCTTCAGCCGCATCTTGGATGATTCTCTGCTGCAGGCAGGTAAGAACAGGTATATTTATGCTTATTTACTAATCTGTAGTGAAAATTTTCACATTGTTTCACAACATCAAAGATTCTGCTTTTAGATATGACTGGCATCTATCTGTCTCCCAACCCCGTTGCATCTTTCTACAGATCCCAAGTCTCTGCTCAAACTTATCATCTCTGACAAGGATGGAAGGCCCAGTAAGTTAGATAAATGTGGGCTTATTTATGCCTACTTGCTAATCTGCTCATTACAGATTAGTAAATGCAAGTAAGCCCATACTTTCCTTGCTTACTGGGTGTGCTGTCCCTAGGGCCCCGAAGCCAACCTACCTCCTCTCTCTTCTTCAAGTTCACAGGTCTTTCTGGCCTAGCATTCTCTGCCTCTTCCTTTATCCCCACTTTTGCCTTGTTATATCCTTCATAATTCAAATCCAATCTTAAGCAAGACTTCTTCATAGTAACCTTTCTGGCAAGGTTCTGTCACTAGTATTCTGGATTTATACTCAACGTATCTCCTTCCTAATGTTCATCACCTTGCTGTTTGGGTGATCACTGAATGCTTCAATCCTTCTTTAGGATGTAAACTGTGTGTAGTCAGGAGGATGAGCAAGGGAAGGGTGAGGGGATAGCTGACATGCTCATTTTTATATCCATTCTTTTGATACTGTTCTGGGCACATGGAATGAATTAGATGAATATTAAGGAGCCTTGGTAATACCTTAGTACTTGACTGTTAATCAAAAATTTGTTGGTTCAAACCCATCAAGTAGCTTCATGGGAGAAAGACCTGGCAATCTCCTTCCATAAAGACTTGTTGATGTTAGGTGCCATCAAGTCGGTATTGACCCATAGCAACCTTATGCACAGCAGAACGAAACACTGCCTGATCCTGGGCCAACCTCACTACCATTGACACGCTTGAGCCCATTGATGCTGCCACTCTGTCAATCCATCTCGCTGAGGGTCTTCCTCTTTTTCTCTGACTCTCCACCTTACCAAACGTGATATCCTTCTCTAGTGACTGGTCCCTCCTGACAATATGTCTGAAGTATGAGAGATGAAGTTTGACCATCTGGCCTCCAAGAAGCACTCTGGCTGCACTTCTTCCAACACAGATCTTTTGGTTCTTTTGGTAGCCCATGGCACTTTCAGTCTTCTCCTCCAACACCATAACTCAAAATCATCAATTCTTCTACGGTCTTCCTTATTCACTGTCCAGCTTTCACATGCATATGAGGTTATTGAAAATATCATGGCTTGGGTCAGATGCATCTTAGTCCTCAAGCTGACATCTTTGTTCTTCAAAACTTTAAAAAGTTCTTGTGCAGCAGATTTTCCTAATGCAATATGTTGTTTGGTTTCTTGACTGCTGTTTCCATGAGTGTTGATAGTTGATCCAAAAAGAATGAAATCCTTGACAACTTCATTTTTTTTCTCTCTTGATAAGAATATTGTTTATTGGTCCAGTGGTGAGGATTTTTGTTTTCTTCACATTGAGATGCAGACCATAAAGACTGCAGCCAAGAAAATCCTTTGTGGCACTTCTATTCTTTCACATAAAGTTAGTATGAGTTAAACTTGACTCTAAGGCACACAGTAACAACATGGTGAATATCATTGAATGAATAAATGATTATATTAATGAACTTAATGCATTTTATACTTAAGTAAATTATTAATTATACTCAAGTCAGGCAGATAAACATATTCAGTTGTTCAAAGACCACAAACTACAGTGACACATCCTGGCCACTAGAGGGTGATGTGAAACCATAGAGCTGGGTAGCCTCAGAGACCCCTGCCCCTAACCCCTTTTTGAGAGATGGAAGTCAAATATTCAGGCATAGTTCTATTCAGACCATATATTCATTGATCAAAATTTAAAGGTGCAAATGATTACAAATTGGAAAGTTTGCAAGAGTTTGTCTAATTGTAGACACTGTGGCGGGCGAGCGAGCGAGAGAGAGAAAGAGAGTTTCCTTTTGCCTTCACTGTTTTCATGCCACAGACTAATTTCTAACTTTGGGTTGTTGTTGTTGCGAAGTGCCATCGAATCGGTTCCGACCCATAGCAACCCTCCATAGAGTTCCCGAGGAGCAGCTAGAGAGCTTGAACCGCCGACCTTGCAGTTCAAATGTCTTTGCAGTCTGGCACATTAACCCATAACGCCACACCAGGACTTTGGGTAAGTGCCTCATTTCAATATTCCAATTATCTATTATAGGAGCCCTGGTGGTGTAGTGGGTTAGTTGTTGCAGTGTTTATCACAAGGTCATTGGTTCAAACCCATCAACTGCTCTGTGGAAGATGAAGGCGTCTGTTCCCGTCCAGATTTATAGTCTTGGAAAAACCATGGAGCACTTCTCTGTCCTATAGGGCTACTATGAGTTAGAATTGACTCGATGTCAATGAGTTATGATTGATATGAAAGTGACACCATTTTGACTTCTGTCTGTCCTTCCATCTGTCCATCCATTCAATAAATATTTATTGGCTTTCTACTCTGTGCCAGGCAACTCATATGTATACAGCAGATCCCTATCTCCTTGAGTCCACTGTTTAGTTTGGAAAAAGAACATCAAAATGTAACATACAGCTATCAGTTGTGACTAGTGCAGAGGAGAAAGGCAGAGAAATGACAAAACAGGGCACCAGACTCATTTTTGAGCTCGTTCTTGGAGGATGGGCTGTCTAGTAAAGTCCTGCAAACTGAGTAGCAATTGGCAGAGGGATCAGAAGACCTTCTGTCCGACATGCGCATCTGACTTGCCAAGTGCTTTTGGGCAAGTCCTTTCGCCACCTGTATACACATTTCAAGACTGCTTTCAGTCAAGAGGGCTGGTACCTTAGCTATCTGGAAGATGTGCAGTTTGTATCGCAGGAGCCTGGGGTCCAACTCTTGAGTGAGAAGGTGTTCTCAGGCTGATGGCCACTCATGCGCAATGGAGCAGATGTTAAGACTCTTGTGGGAAAGCTTGGTTCCTGGTGTAGGATGATTCCAGATGTAAGACCAAGCTCAGGGCTTTCCAAGGTATGACTCATGGACTGCCGACATCTAATCATCTGGGGAGTTTGTTAAATATACAGTTTACTGGGCTCCCCTCAGGATAATAAATAATAAGTTCAGTCTGGAGGAAAGGTTCAGAAGTCTGCATTTTTAATGGGTAATTCTGATGCACATTAAGATCTGGAAACCACTGCCTTAGGTCTTTCTGTAGAAAGGACTCCCAACACCCAGTCTTATAATTGGCCTTATGTATATTCTGGGAAGGTGGAGGCCAAGCTAATTTTTTATGGTTCAAATTATATCCTAAAAACACTTAGAGATTCACTTTAAAGAGTTGCTGTTTGTAATGTGAGTTTCCACTCCAAAGGAAACAAGGGAATGCCTGTTTTTACTTAAAAACACAGAAAATTCATTTTTTTGGAAGATCTGCTGTCTCAATTTTCAGAAGTGGGGAGATGGGGAAGTATTGTGGTGGGCGGAACACAGGATTAAGTTTCAAAAACCAGAGTTAAGCTCCTCCAGGTTAGGACATTTATTTATTGTTAGATTTATAATCACTACCCACCTGGGACAGGTGAGCCAAGCCTGGCCCAGTGTCCCCTGAATGCAGCTAAAAGGCCAAAGCATACTGATGTCCTTGAATTTGCTATTGCCTAGGTGACTATAATCCTCCATTGGCTTATCCCAGAATAACTGTCTGTGAGTTACAAAACACTCCAATCCTTCTCAGACTGGGCTAAAACAAGGGATCTCATTTCAGGGAATGAAGGCAGAAGCGAGTTGCATCACAGAAGTGTCTTGACTTTTACAAGGGATATCTCTAGTCTCCTGGCCTATGTGTACTTTTCCTATCATGGAGTAGTTGTGATAAATGACCAAGCTGGCCAGAAGCAGGTCTGAGGGTAGTGGTCCTCAGAACCATGGCCACTTTCAGGCGGCTACCCTGGCAAGAGAGCTTGTGAACTGGTAATACTGACAATAGTGATGCTGACCCATTCAGATCATTAAGAAATAAATAGGGTTCAGAGAATCGATAGGGCCAGATATAGCAAGGGAATTCATAAGGCTCAGAGAATAAGAAGATCAGCTCTTTATCAAGACTAGAAAATAAGCCCAAGTCGTTTTCACACTGGTGACTCCAAACAATGTCAAATCTGTACTCTAGGCCATTGGATCAGGGGGATGATGGACTTGATTTGGATCCTAAAGATTCTTTATAACTCGTGTTCATGGACATGCAGGTGGCAGGGGGCTGGGAAGAAAATAAATAAAAAATTGAGACAGAAGGTAAATATTAATAGAAGTGAGGACCTGAGGAAGGGAAGAGGTGAGAGGAGGTTATACTTGCTAGAGAGTAATAACTTTTAGTAATAACTAAATTGTTTTTAGTAATAAGCTAAATTACTAAATAAGTAGTTGCTTTTAGTCATAACTTTTCATATGTGCACACTGAAGTATTTTTGTCTCATTGTTGTTCTTAAGTGCTGTCAGGTCTATTTCAATTCTGTATAGGGTTTCTGAGACTATGAATCTCTACTGGAGCAGAAAGCCTTCAGCTTTCTCCCATGGAGCAGTTGGTAGTCTCAAACCACCAATCTTGTGACTAGCAGTCCAGTATTTATCCTACAGAGCTACAGTGCTCCATTTTTTCTTACTATGGTAGGATATATGGAACGCAATATTTGCCATTTTAGTGATTGTCTAAGTAAGTGTGCAGTTCAGTGACATTGCTTACATTCATCATGTTGGTGTCCATTTATTCACAACAACAACAATCATAACAATAGTAAGGAAGTCTTGGGGTGGTGCTGTAGGATAAACACTGGCCTGTTAACCACAAGGTCAGTGGTTCAAATCCACCAGCCGATCCTCGGAAACCCTATACAGAATCACTATGAGTTGGAACAGATTGGACAACACATAACTAGAACTAGAACAATAATAACAAATTAAAATTTAAAAAGCCACCGAGTTTGCTGGTGTTTAACAACATAGTTCACACAGAACTCTGCCATCATTGGCAGGGGAAGGGACATTATCTTCCTACATGAAGAAGGCTATCCTCTGGAACACTAATCTAATGATGGAACAGGAAGGACGGGAAGAGAAAAGATAGAAGCAGGAAGACTCAAAAGGATACTAGTGATTGCAAAAGCATGTGCTACAAATATTTTTTCAGGACTCATAGACTCATATTGTCTTGGGACAGGAAACAGAAACCGTGGAGAAGAGTAATGGGTGATCAGGTCTGGCCTAGAGGAATAGTGAGTTTAGCGATTACAGCCATGCTACCTCATCCAGGAATGCCCTGTCAGTTGAATAAGAGTGTGGACCCTGTATTCATGCAGACTTGAGTTTTAAGACTTTGCTGTGCTGCTTTCTAGATGTGTCCTTGGCTAAAATGTACAATCTCACAGAATCTTAATTTCTTCCTCTGTAAATTGTAGATAATAATTATGAGGTTTAAATGAAACCATGATTATAAAACACTTAACACAATTTGTTGTTGTTACTAAGTATGGTTGATTCAGTTCTGACTCACAGTGACCCTGTGTAGGGTTTCTGAGGAGTGGCTGGTGAATTTGAATTGCTGATCTTTCAGTTCAAACTAACCTTGTGGTCCAGTGTTTTAGCCCATAGTGCCACACCAGGACTCCACTTAATACAATGTTTTTTGTTGTTATTAGCTGCCATCGGATAGGCACTAACTCATAGTGACCCCATGCACAACACAATGAAACATTGCCTGGTCTTGTGCCAACCTCACAATCACTGCTAAGCCTGCGTCCATTGTTGCTGTCACTGTGCTAATCTATATCATTGAGGGTCTTCCTCTTTTACTCTGACCCTCCACTTTACCAAACATAATATCCTTTTCCAGTGACTGGTCCCTCCTGATAATATATTCGAAGTATGGGAGACAAAGTCTGCCCATCCTGCCTTCTAAGGAGCATTCTGGCTGTACTTCTTCCAACACAGATTGGTTTGTTCTTTTGGCAGTCCATAGTAGAATCAGTAGTTGGAAATTATGGCCTTGATGATAGAAATGATGCTGGATATCACATGATAGAATTTTCAAAAACCAATGACTTCTTCATTGCAAATAACTTTTTAAAGACCATAAAACATGACTATACACATGGACTTCACCAGATGGATACACAGAAATCAAACCAACTATATCTGTGGGAAGATCCACATCATCAGCCAAAACAAGGCCCGGGGCAGACTATGGAACAGACCATCAATTGCTCATATGCAAATTCAGGCTGAAGCTATAGAAAATTAAAACAAGTACACGAGAACCAAAATATGACCTTGAACTTATCCATCCTGAATTTAGAGATCATCTGCAGATCAGATTTAATATGTTAGACTCTAAAGACTGAAAGCCAGAAGAGTTGTGGGATGACATCAAGAACATCATACACAAAGAAAGCAAAAAATCATTAAGATGACAAGAAAAAAGGAAAAGCTCAAAATAGATGTCAGAAGAGACTCTGAAACTTGCTCTCCAGTGTAGAGATGGTAAAGCAAATGGAAGAAGTGAGGAGGTACAAGACCTGAACAGAAAAATTCTAAGGTCAGCTAGAGAAGAAAATGTCAAATATTATATCAAACTGTAAAAAGACTTGACATAATTGCTGTTGTTAGGTGCCATCAAGTAGGCAATGACTCATAGTGGCCTTATGCACAGCAGAACGAAACACTGCCCCATCCTGGGCCACCCTCACTATTGTTGACACACTTGAGTCCATTGATGCTGCCACTTGGCCAATCCATCTTGTTGGGGGTCTTCCTCTTTTTCTATGACCCTCCACCCTATGAAACATGATATGCTTCTCTAGTGACTGGTCCCTCCTGAAAATATGTCTGAAGTATGATAGACGAAATTTGGCCATCCTGGCCTGCAAGGAGCACTCTGACTGCACTTTTTCCAACACAGATCTGTTGGTTCTTTTGGCAGCCCATGGCACTTTCAATATTCTCCAACACCATAACTCAAAAGCATCAATTCTTCTACTGTCTTCCTTATTCACTGTCCAGCTTTCACATGCATATGAGGTTATTGAAAATACCATGGCTTGGGTCAGGCGCACCTTTGTCTTCAAGCTGACATCTTTGCTTTTCAACACTTTAAAAAAAGTCTCGTACAGCAGATTTGCCTAATGCAATACGTCATTTGATTTCTTGACTGATGCTTCCATGAGTGTTGATAGTTGATCCAAGAAGCATGTAGTCCTTGACAACTTCAATCTTTTCTCCATTGATAAGAATGTTGTTTATTTGTCCATTGGTGAGGATTTTTGTTTTCTTTACATTGAGATGCAATTCATACCGAAGGTTGTGCTCTTTGAACTTCATCAGTAAATATTTTAAGTCTATTTCACTTTCAGCAAGCAATGTTGTATCATCTGCATATCACAGGTTGTTAATGAGTCTTCCTCCAATCCTGATGCTACATTTTTCTTCATATAACCCAGCTTCTTGGATTATTTGCTCAGCATACAGGTTGAATAAGTACGGTGAAAGAATACAACCTTGTCGCACACCTTTCTTAATTTTAAACCATTCAGTGTTTCCATGCTCTGTTCAAACAACTCTCTCTTGGTCCATGTACAGATTTCTCACGAACACAATTAAATGTTCCGGAATACTCATACTTTGCAATGTAGTCCATAGCTTGTCATAATCCACACATCGAAAGCCTTTACTTAGTCAATAAAGCACAGGTAAACATCTTTCTGATATTCTCTGCTTTCAGCCAAGATCCATTGGACATCAGCAATGATATCCCTCATTCCACGGCCTCTTCTGAATCTGGCTTGAACCTCTGGAAGTTCTCTGTGAATATATGCTTGCAGTCATTTCTGTATTACCTTGAGTAAAACTTTACTCATGGAGAACAAGCAAGATATGGATCAGTAAATGTGCAGTGAGATTCTCTGTCAGCAACAACACAGAATACTGGACCAAGCAGGCTCAGGGTATGGCGCCAGAACTCTGAGCCACATATAAAGGAATATTTAGAAGAGTGGAAGGCTCACAGTTAGGGTAATTTGTAGTGGAAGCCAGAAATCCATTGCTTTCTAATTCAAGACACTCAGCTGTATCTGGAGCCACCATCTTGGGCAAGACCAAGCAGGGAAAGGATCAGAGCAGCCATATACACCTATCAGAACTGTGAAGATAAATATGCAGACATTCTTCTTTTTTTTTTTTTTTTTGTATCTGTTCATTGATCTCTTGCTAGCTGCACACCTCCATTCTGGTGACTAGAGGGGGTGCCTCAGTGAGTGGACACTCCATCCCCACCCCCGGAGGGTTCTATTATGCATGCACACAGATCTCCTCAACATTTAAGTGACAGTTTCCACTTAAAACCAAACGACAGTGTAAAATGATCACAGCTGGTCCTGAACTGTTTATCACTAGGAAAAAGACCTGAATGGGGATTGTGGAGTGGGACAGACAGACTAAACAGGAAATAGGCCAAACATTAAATCCTGAGTTGCATCGCAACAACCAACAGTGGCATCTTGAAATTTCTCAGGAAAAAGACTGAAAAGGGAAGCCCATCTCCTGATCACATCTACCTGAAGGAAATCAGAAATCATAAAAATACCAAAACACACACCCATCTAAATATTAAGGCCACAGATAACTCATGGATATGTCCCCAAACAGAAACAGATGACCATATCAGCACATGTTCAGAAACAAGATAAAGTGACTGAGGCAAATAAGCTGGAAGTAGATCTACACTCTAGACTGAAAGATGGTTAAGATTTATAAATGCCTGAGAAAGGATTCAGAAAAATGATTATAAACTGTATCAAAACACTATACAATGGAGTTGGAAAAAAATAAGGAAGAAGTCAGGAAAGCACTACAGGAACAATCAAGTAAGGTAGATACTGGATTGGAAACAATTCAAATCCAATCCTATAGAAAGAGGTCCAAATAATTTATAATAGAATATCAGAAATGGACAATATACTGAAAGGGCAAAGGAAGTAGAATTGAAGAGATAGAAGCCTGAACTAGTAAGCTAGAAGATAAATCTCTCAA
>NW_006408575.1:1451050-1452583 GCF_000296735.1 Chrysochloris asiatica | reverse complement strand
ATCAAGAACCAATGCTATCCCCTCTGTATACAGGGTTGATAGGGATGGGCAACTTAGACATTGGCTACCTAAAATGAGGGGGAAATAAAGGCATGAAGTGACTGGCTTACAAAGTTGAAGAGGGAGTTTAGTTTAAGGGTGTGGAGGGGAAGAAAGAGTCCCCACTGAATAGTCTTCATCTTGTTTAGATGGGTCTGGTGAAAAGAGATGGGGATAAGATTCGTATGATTCAATAGTGAATAATTCTTAAACTGACAATTGTAAGGGTGAAGTTTTGTAACAAAATCAGGGGAGTGGTTAATCTTACAGTCCAGAAACAGAGGACCCTAGGACCATCAAGGGAGAAGAGCACAAGCAGAATGCGGGGCCTTATCCAGAGAAGCAGCTACACCAAAGACGGAGGCAGAGATGGAGACATAGAGAGAAGGAGTGGCTGAGGACTCTGGATTCATGGGAACAGAGGGGGACTAAAAGCCGATGGCCAGGAGGCAGACTTGCAGAATGTGCACTTTGGAGGTGTAAATTATTATATATCCTGAATGTTTTTTTGTTTTTTTTAAAGCTAAAGTGAATAGAGAGAAATACTGTTAACTAATGGTACATGGAGGTGGTTATAATCATTGTAATGAAACAAGGTGTATGATTTGTTGAAGGTAAAACTGATGATCTGGCCTGTAAACTTTCACTCAATCCACAATAAAAACCTTAAAAAAAGAAAACTTCACTTGCATGTGATATCAAAGAAATTGTCCAATGGTATCTGCGTTCCATTGGGTCACCTGTCTTTGGAGTGGGCACAAATACGTACCTCTTCCAATCCGTTGGCCAGATAGTTGTCTTCCAAATTTCTTGGCATAGATGAATGTGTGCCTCCTGTGCCGCCTCACTTTCTTGAAAGATTTCAATTTATATTCCATCAATTCCTGGTGCCTTGTTCTTTGCCAGTTCCTTCAATGGACCTTGGACTTCCTCCTTCAGTATCATTGGCTCTTGATCATATGCTACCTCTTGAAACAGTTGAACATTAACCATTTCCTTTTGATACCGACTCTGCGTTCTTTTGACGCTTTCTTCTTCTTCTTTTGATGCTTTCTGCATCATTCATTAATTTGCCAAGAGAATCCTTTAATAATGAAAGTCAAGGCTTGAATTCTTTCTTCAGTTCTCCCAGACTGAGAAATGCTGAGTCTGTTTGTGATTGCTGTTGTTGTTAGGTGCCATTGAGTCAGTACCAACTCATAGCGACCATACGCACAGCAGAACGAAACACTTCCTGATCCTGGGCCAACCTCACTACTGTTGCCACGCTTGAGTCCATTGATGCTGCCACTTACAAAAGTCCAATCCATCTCGTTGGGGGTCTTCCTCTTTTTCTCTGACCCTCCACCTTAACAAACATGATATCCTTCTCCAGGGACTGGTCCCTCTGACAATATGCTCAAAGTTTGAGAGACGAAGTTTGACCATCTTGGCCTCCAAGGAGCACTCGGGCTGCACTTCTTCCAACATGGATCTGTTTGCTCTTTGGCAGCC
>NW_006408575.1:1435683-1450565 GCF_000296735.1 Chrysochloris asiatica | reverse complement strand
GGAGTAGAAAGCCTCATCTTTCTCCCGCAGAGCAGCTGGTAGTTTCGAACCGCTGACCTTAAGGTTCGCAGCCCGATTCGTAACCACTACGCTACCAGAGGTTTTAATAGGAATCATTAAATAGCACGTGTGTTCATTATAATTATATTGAGTACCATGAATGGAATACCTTTCTTTTAGCCTTCCTCCTATCTCTTTCAATTGAAAAATTCTTCCCTTGAGCCCATCTGGGCCACCCAATTTGTTTCTCTTCTGCCTTCCATAACAGAATAATACTTCACTATTATTTTTTCAGATTCCATTCGCCTTAGAAAGATTAATCTCATTTTGTGGATGAAAACACTTAGCTTGAAGTTTCTTTATTAAACAATTTGACCAATCCCATACCACTTGCCCATTCCAGTAGTAAAACCTCAATGGTCTTATATGGGAGCCGATACTCTTAGTCACTGCCTTTTAGCAGGGATGACAGACTGTATTATGATCACAAAATAGCACAATAAATACCTCCATAGGGTATATTCTGAAGAAACTAGATTAATGTAACCAACCAGTTGCCATCTCAGAGATTCTGACCCAAGATGACCTGCTGTGTGTGTGTCAGAGCTGACCTATGCTCCACTGGACTTTCAATGACTGATTTTTCAGAAGTAGATCAATAGGCCCCTCTGGGTGGATTTGAACCACTAAACTTTAAGTCAGTAGCTGCATGTGTTAATCATTTGCCTCACTCACAACTCCCAGTCTAATGAAGGGGATCAGAAAGATAAATGGACCATGCAAACCACAACTTCCAAAATTCCATGACCAGGAGAACTAAACGGTGTCTGGCTGTTACTGCCAACCACTCTGAAAGTGATCACAACAGAAAGTCCTGGGTAGAATGGGAGGAAGTCATAGAATAATCCCCAAAATAATTTTTTAAAGACCTGGTTTACTAGTCTGAAAGGAACTGGTGAACCCCCACGAGACTGTGACCCTTAGTCTCCTTAAAGCTTCCCTTGTGGCTCAATTTTCAGACAAACAATAGACAGGCCTACAAAGTGAACAATAACACCAGGGAGGTGTTCGTTCCCTAGAACAACCTACCATAAATGAGATCAAAGGGCAGCATCTCCCCAGGTATAAGGGTCAGAAGGCAGAAAGGAATAGGAAGGAAGGATGAAGGAAAATAGGTAACACAGAGAGGAAGTGGGAGAAGTGCTGTTACATTGTGGAGATTGCAAACAAGATACCAAATTAAAATATGTATGAGTTGTTGATTAGAAAGCTGATTTGCTCTGTAAACTTTTGCCCCCATCACAATGAAAAGTTAAAAAAAAAAAAAGGATGCTAGTATTGTACGGGATTTGAAAGGCTTTCCCAGGAATTGGACAGACTGTAAGGGATCAATGTTTTTCATGGTGGGGTGTCAGAGATAGGGATCAATGTTCAGATAGGGATCAGAGATAGGTCCCCAAAGATCCCAGGGGAGATGATCTTAAGAACTGGCATATGAGGATTTTTAAATCTTCATAATTATGTATTCATTATATATTATGAATCCAGAGACTCTGCTTCTACATTTATTTGGTGATAAAGAACTTTCTTTTTCAATGAATTTATTTTCACAAAAAATAAATAGATGGACGTAAAGAACACCATTAGCCAAACAACATGTATGGTAACAATCATGGCTGCAGAGGCCTAATGCGTGAAGTTGGGGCAACTAATTTCATATGAGTCTGTTGTTTTGACAGAAGAGAAAACTGAGACTCAGAGATATCAAATGACTTGCTGCTGCCACAGAGTGAATTAGTGGCCAAGTTAAGTTATATTAAAATATATTTCATTTTTCCAAAATTCTAAGATCATGGGGAAAGCAATAAATCAAATTTGAGTCTGAGATATTTGATCAAATGATTTGCAGTTCTGCTGGCTGCTCAATTCTCTGATTAGAATCTTGCTGAAGCTTTCTCTCATTTCAGTCTTCATCTGTCTCTCAGAGCTCCCCCTGCCCCCCCCCCCCGGGTGATGGGACCTAAGCCTTAGAGGGAAGATTTGTGACTGATGTCACTTTGCTTTTCTGGCCGTAAAGGAGAAAGTTAAATTTGGAACATCTGCTTGGAAAAAACAGACACAGGATTTCAAGCCCAAATGAGGTTCTAGCTCTGTTCTGGCTCTCACTTGTTGTGTGACCACAAGTAACCCATTCTTCCCTGTGGTTCTTAGTTGCCACTGAATCAGTCCCCATTCTGTGCCGTCCCATGAATCGATAGCACATCAGACAGTTGTGATCATAAGGTTTTTACTGGTTGATTTTCAGAAGTAGATCCTTAAGCCTTTCTTCCCAGACATCTTAGTCTGAAAGCTCTGCTGAGAGCTGTTCAGCATCAAAGCAGAACACATGCCTCCAGTGACAGAATGCAGGTGACTGTACATGAAGCATTGGCTGGGAATCGAACAAGGGTCTCTGGCATGCAAGGTAAGTATTCTATCAAGGAACCATCATCACAGGATCATGATTCACTGCCATCGATCTGCTCAATCTACTCATGTTGTTGTTGTTAAGTGCCATGAGTCGGTTCCAACTCATATTGACCATGTGTAGGGTCCAAGGGGCAGCTGGTGGGTTTAAACCATAGACCTTGTGATTAGCAGACCAGTGCTTATCTTACGGCACCATACCAGGACTCCTCAAGTTGTTAAGTGCCGTCAAGTTGATCATTACTCATGGTGACCCTGTATAGGGTTTCCGAGGAGCAGCTGGTGCGTTTGAACCACAGACCTTGTGATTAGCAATCCAGTGCTTATCCTACAGCACCACACCAGGACTCCTCATTGCAAACCCTATATGTAGGATTTCTAAGACTATAAATCTTACAGGAACAGGTAGCTTCATCTTTTTCTTATGGAATTGCTGGTTGACTTGACCCTTTCATTAAGCAGCCCAACTCGTTGTAATGCACTACACCACCAGAGCTTATTTGAAGGGCCATTGTTGTTGTTGTTAGGTGCCATCGAGTTGGTACTGACTCATACCGACCCTATGCACAACAGAATGAAACACTGCCCAGTCCTAGGCCAACCTCACAATTGTTGCCATGCTTGAGCCCATTGATGTTGCCACTTTACCCCATCTCGCTGAGGGTCTTCCTCTTTTTCTCCAACCCTCCACCTTACCAAACAGTGACTAGTCCCACTTGACAATATTTTTAGGAAAGTAAAATGAGACATATTGCTTTCAATGCTGAACAAAATTTGCCACTGAAGTGTGTGTGTGTGTGTGGGGGGAGAGTGTTATTCTCAGATGAATGTTCTCCTGCTCAGCAGTAAGGAAGCAGTGAGTGAGCACAAACCAGCCTGACTGAGTCTAGAGTGCTACCCACAGCTGACCCTACTCAAGTTCAGAAATTGGGTACATTTACTCAATAGCCTGGGCTGCTCTTCCCTAGGGTAAAACATTGCTGCTCATAAAGTAATATCTTATATGGGATTTTATTTTGTTTTTTATCATACTCCCTGGAGAAATTGTCATCATTACTGTTTTAGTAAGGAGGGGCTAAGGTGTAGATGAGTGAAAGAGATTTTCCTAGGTCACTGGGCTGGTGAGTGGGGGACACTGGGGCTCTCTTGAGGGACTTCAGGTTCCCAGCGGAACACTCTTCTTCTCAGCACCTTCACTGCCATTTCTTATTGATTGCTAAGCAGATGGTGATTAGGACTTTGCCAGTGAAACTTCTCATTCATTCCTGTATTGGTGGTCAACATGTTTTGTGCTTCTCATTTCATGGATGAGGAAACAGACCTGGAAAGAGAAGAGAATGAGTAGAACTAGGATCAGAATTTGAATCTTCAAATCTGGAAAACCATCTCTTTTTATACAAGTAGAGATGTTTATGACAGTCATTGGTTGTATCCTTCTGTACGAGCTGAGTTTCTAGAAGAATGTAAGAAGTTTGCATTCTTTGCCTCTGATATAGAGTCCTCTCAACTTTTGTCTATGTATGCAATTATTTCTATTATTATTGCAAATATATACGTGAAACCAATGTAATACACGCTGCTGCTAACCAACAGGTTGGAGGTTGGAGTACATCTAGAGGGGCCTTCAAAGAAATGTCTGGTGATCTACTTCTGAAAAAGAACCTTGAAAACGCCAATAAGCACAGCTCTACTCTAACACGTATGAGGTTACCATGATCAGAGATGACTCCACAACACAGGATTTTCACCACTTGCCTGTCAGTTTTCTGTGATGGTTTGCATGTTGTTGTGATGCTGGAAACTATGTCACTGGAATTTCAAATACCAGCACGGTCAACATGGTAGATAGGTTTCATTGGCGTTTCCAGACTAAGACAGACTAAAATAGAAAGCCCTGGTGAAGTACCTCTCAAAATCAGTCAGTGAGCTATCTTATGAATATTGATTTCCCGTGCCTACTGTTGTAAAATAGACACTTGAGTGGAATTGAAAGGAATATTGGGAAACATGATTACAGAAAGCTTGTAAGCCCGTCTTCAGCCTATAACTCACTGGAATACTTAAAAGGGTTTCTAGAATTTTCCCAATGTAATAGGCTTCTTGCAGAGCCTTTTTAGTATATAGGAACTTAGGTGGAATCCTGACCCCCATCCAGAATCTTCTGAGGTGGGACATTCCCACTTCAAAGGGCAAGCAGACCAGCCTGGTCTGCTTCTGTAATGATTTAAAATCTCAGAGACCCTATGGAGCTGTTCTACTTTTTCCTGTAGGGTTGCTATGAGTCAGAATTAACTTGATGGCAGTGAATATATATGTATAATGCACTGGACTGAAAGGTCAGTTTGAACCATAAGACGACAGCTCAAACCCACCAACCACTCCTCAAAACCTCTATACAGGGTTTCTATAAGTTAGAACCGACCCTACGGTACTTGACAACCACCAACATTTTATATATATATATGCTGCATAGGGCATATGTATATACATATATAGCATAATATGTAGAATAAGAAAACTACTATTTACTGAGCATTTATTATGCATCACCTAGACTAAGAAGCAGTTGTTCGAACAGAACATGGGAACACTGAATGTTTTAAAATTGGGAAAAGTGTGCGACAAGGTTGTGTTCTTTCACCATACTTATTCATCCTGTATGCTGAGCAAATAATATGAGAAGCTGGGTTCTATGAAGAAAAACGTGGCGTCAGGATTGGAGGAAGACTCATTAACAACCTGCGATATGCAGATGATACAACCTTGCTTGCTGAAAATGAAGAGGACTTGAAACATTTACCTATGAAGATCAGAGAGCACAGCCTTTGATATGGATTGCATCTCAATGTCAAGAAAACAAAAATCCTCACCACTGGACCAATGTACAACATTCTTATCAATGGAGAAAAGATTGAAGTTGTCAAGGACTTCATTCTTCTTGGATCAACTATCAACACTCGAGGAAGCAGAAGTTAAGAGATCAGACGATGTATTGCATTGGGCAAATTTGCTGCACAGGAACTTTTTAAAGTGTTAAAGAGCAAAGATGTCAGCTTGAGGACTAAGGTGCGCCTGACCCAAGCCATGGTATTTTCAATAACCTCATATGGATGTGAAAGCTGGACAGTAAATAAGGAGGATCATAGAAGAATTGATGCCTTTGAGTTGTGGTGTTGGAGGAGAATACTGAAAGTGCCATGGACTGCCAAAAGAACCAATAGATCTGTTTTGGAAGAAGTGCAGCCAGAGTGCTCCTTGGAGGCCAAGATGGCTAAGCTTTTGTCTCTCATACTTTGGACACATTGTCCGGAGGGAACAGTCGCTGGAGAAGGATGTCATGCTGGGTAAGGTGGAGGGTCAGAGAAAAAGAGGAAGACCCCTAACGAGATGGATTGGCCAGGTGGCATCATTGATGGACTCAAGTGTGACAGCAGTAGTGAGTTTGGCCCAGGATCAGACATTGTTTCATTCTGCTGTGCATGGGGTCGCTATGAGTCGGTTCTGACTCGATGGCACCTGACAACAACAACAATCATAATCTCATTAAATAATTCCTAATAATGATTATAGTACAATAGCTGACAAAAAGAAAATAAGTAGAAGTAAGCTGCAAGCTGTGGTTCTCAATTGAGTTCTTTCTTGAGAGTTTCCTCATAGTTTTAATGTTTCCATGTTCTTCTTGGATTTTCATTCTCTTTGTATGTTGTGAAGTGTTAATTTTCTTTGAGATTGTCTTATAGACCATTAACTTTTCTCTCCATTTAGTGCAGTCTATTTTATCCCATAATCGACCTGACCTTCTCACTATCTGGATCTCTGTTCCTACGTGTTTACCTTCTTTTACATTGTACTTGTTTTGATCATAGACTGACCTCCCAGATTCTCTGAGTTTGTTCTCATAGTTTTGTTCTGTTAACAACTCTTCCTTCTGTTGACTTAATTCTGGGGGGTGCTGCCACATATGTCAATCTCTGGTTGTTGTCTGTTCTTGTTGGTTCTCAGTCCACAGACCTCCCTTTAGGATGTTTTGTAGTGCAGGGTTGGCTTTGGCAAAATCGCGTAGCTTCTATTTAGCCTGGAATGTTTTGATTGCACTGTCATATTTGATTGATAGCTTTGCTGGATAAAGGATTATTGGTTGGCAATTTTTGTCTTTCAGGGTTTTATATATGTCTCCCCATTGTCTTCTTGCTTGCATGGCTTCTGCTGAGAGATCCGAGCTCAATCTGACTTGTTTGCCTTTGTATGTGACACTTCTGTTTTCCCTGGCTGCTTTCAGAAGTGTCTCCTTGTCTTTAATTTTGGAGAGCTTGACAATGATATGTCTTGGTGATTTTCTTTTGGGATCTATCCTTCCTGGATTTCATTTAACTTCTTGAATGTTTATCTTTTCACTTTTCAGGATGTTAGAGAAATTTTCTTCCAGCAGTTCTTCAACTATTTCCTCTGTGGACTTGTGCGATTCTTCTTGTTCTAGAATGACAATAATTCTTAAGTTATTCCTCTTCATGTTGTCCAACATGAATCTTAGACCTTCTTCAGATTTTTAAAATCCTGTTTTGTGCTTGTTCTTCTATCTTAGTGGTATTGAGAGATTTGTCTTCCAGTTCACTGGTTCTGCCTTCCATCTTGTCTATTCTACTCCTTTGCCCTTTTAGAGTATTGTCTATTTATGATATTCTGTTATTGATCATTTGGACCTCTTTCTGTAGGTTTTGAATTATTTCCAATGCTGTATCTATCTTATTTGATTGTCCCTGTAGTGCTTTCCTGACTTCTTCCTTATTTTTCTCAATTCCATTGTAAAGTGTTTTGTGGTTTTCAATTGAGAAGGCAATCCAGTGTAGAGGTGAAGCAGAGATGTTTTGGCATCAGGCTAACCCGAATTTAAATTCTGATGATATCAATTTCTTACCTGGACTCATCTCTTTTTCTCTGCCTGTAAAATGGAGTTAGAAGTAGTATTTGCCTTATCAACATAGTGGGGGCTGGAGAAATATGTATTGACTAAAGTATGTCTAAGGAAACTTCAGGGTTACTATGAGAACTGAAGGGGAGAATTGATCTAACACCCCTTGCCTGGCACAAGGTAAGAGCACCATGCATGTTAAAACCAACCAACCAACCCAACACACACACACACAATCTGTTATCTTGAAGTTGATTTTAATACATGATGACACCATGTGTTGCAGAGTAGAACTGAACTCAGAATAAATGTTATGGAAATAGATCACCAGGCCTTTCTTTTGTGGTGTTGCTAGGTGGATTTGAACTACAAACTTTTAGGTTAGTAGTTTAGCACACATTGCTTGTGCTACAGGGGAACTTGACGAATGTTCTCTGCTTTTATGTAGGATTATGTTCCCTCTGGACACTTGCACAAAGTCACAGCTATCTAGCTTTGGGGTTCACCTAACAAGGATTCAGGGTAAGGTGTAGTTTCTAGGAAGTTCTTGCCTCTAAAGGCCAGGGATGATCAGAAATCTCCTTGCCTGTCAGGGACTGGTTTCTCTTACTTCCTTGGCAGCGACTTCAGGGGCAGCCAGTTCTCCTCTGCTCCCAGAACTCCATTCTAGGAGTTCTGGCTGTGACTGAGCTTGGCAGGGAGTGCTTTCTCAAGAACCAGGTAATGTGGTCTGGAGCTGGGATGAGTTTCCCACAACTCTGCCAGCACTCTCTGCTCCTGATTCGCAACCCCGCTGTCAGCCTAATTATACAAAGCCTGCTTTATGGTTTCTCAGTGGAAAAGAGCTGTCTTCTCCTCCTAAGCATTACTGTCTTCACAGACACTCCACCAATTAGACTAATCCCCATTTCTTCTAAAATAAACTGCATTATTTGTGGGGTTGTTTGCAGCATAAGGACAACAGAAATACCATACAAACCAGCATTGTGTTAATTAATTCATCATTCAATATCTATTTATGATGTGTTCATGGGACGAATCCCAGCTCTGACAATTACTAGCTGACTAACAAAGGAGCTCTGGTAGCATAGTGGTTACTAATCAGGCTGCGAACCTTAAGGTCAGCAGTTTGAAACTACCAGCTTCTCTGTGGGAGAAAGATTAGGCTTTCTCCTCCCATAAAGATTTACAACCTCAGAAACCCTGTACAGAGTCGCTATGGATCGGAACCGACTCAACGGCAGTTAACAACAACAACAACAACCTTGGTCAAGTTTCTTAATCTGCCTTAATGCTGCAATGTTTTCATCTGTAAAATGAGGGCAGTATCAATGTCCACCTAAAAGGTTCTTCCATCGCACATCTGGCAGTTTGTTGTACTGTGGTGATTTGCAGGCTGCTGTGATGCTGGAAGCTATGCCACTGGTATTTCAAATACCAACATGACCATCCATAGTGGATAGGTTTCAACAAAGATTCTAGAATAAGACAGATTAGAAAGGTCTAAGTTCTATTTCTAAAAAATAGCCAGTGAAGATCTTATGAATAACAATAGCATATTATCTGATAAAGTGCTGAAAGATGAGCCCCCAGTCTGAAAGATATTCAAAATGCATGCATAGTAGCCTCCACCATAGACTTAAACATATCAGCAAATGTGGCAATGGTGCAGTGTTGAGCAAGGTTTTACTATTTTGTACATAAGGTCCCAATGAATTGGAGACGACTTGATGGAAACTAACAACAGAAATAAAAGAATTATTAAGATGTTTGAATGAGTTAATATATGTAAAGGGTTTGAACACATTCCTGGCAAATAGTGCTCAATAGATAGTAGTGTCTGCAAGAATTAGTATTACAATTGCTACTGCTACTTAAACTTTTTGCCAGGAACTCTACTGGCACTGGGGAAACAGCAGTGAACCAAACATGTTCTGTCTTTGTGAAGTGTGTCTACTTGTGTTCAGTGAAGGAAAAAACAAAAACAATACCAATTTGACTTCAAATTGTAGTATGTGTCCTAAAGAAAGCCAATAGTATGTTTTGACAGAGAAACACTCAGTAGTGGGGAGGTACTTAGAGGAGGTAGTCCAGAAATGCCTCCCTCAACCCATTCATTAACAAATTATTTTATTTTATTTACAAGATTTTGTAGATACAATTATTTATTTTCACTAATAGAATACATGCCAAACTATTTAGTATTTAAAGTTTTTTGTTAGGTATGATAGATTTTGATAAATGTTATATGGGACATATATATCCCAATGAACTCTGGTATTAAGAGAGGTGGGTTGAGAAATAGAAAAAAATATTCACTTGAAGAGTATCTAATCTTAAATACCTCACCTTTCCAATAACCTTCAGGGAATAGGAAGTATACTTACAAACCATATCTTGCTACCTTATCTTAAACCCAAAGAGATAAAACTTGCATTCAGTCACTCCTCTGAGATGTGCCTCCTCAACTAATAACCACTCAATACAGTGATAAATTGCTGATAAATGTCCTTCTAGTTTATGCAATTAAGCAAGTTCTGTTCCAGTACCAAGATGTACTGTACATGGGTAAAATGTCTCCCAAGAAGCTTCAAATGTGGGAAACATAAGTGAAACTTACATGAACCATGGATTACAATAGATTACTAAAGAGTTAAATTGAACTCTGAAGGATAAGAAAGAAGGGAAGAAAGAAATAATAGGAATAGGGAACAGCACATAAAAAAAGACAACAACCCAACATTGAGAATCCAAAGAGCTTGCCACTCTCATAGGACTGGGGAAAAGTTGTTAGGACTGCCGTGGATTGAATGAAAGTAATGCTACTGTTGTGGTTAGGTACTGTTACGTCAGTTTTTACTCATAACAACCTTTTGTACAACAGAAAGATACAACGCCTGGTCCAATGCCAACCTCACAATTGTTGTCATGTTTGAATCCATTGTTGCAACTACTGTGTCAATCCATTTTGTTGAAGAGCTTACTCTTTTTTTTTATGACCCTCTACTTTATGAAGCATGATATCCTTCTTCAGGTCCCTGTTAATGGCAGGTTCAAAATACATGAGACAAAGTCTTATCATCCTTGCTTTTAAGGAGCACTTTGGTTGTACTTCTTCCTAGACAGACTAACTTGTCCTTCTGGAAGTCCATGGTAATTTCTATATTTTTCACCAACACCATAATTCAAATACATCAATTCTTCTTCTTCAGTTTTTTTCTTTCATTATTTCTTTCTCTTTTAAGTTTTTGTTGTGAATTGAGTGAAAGTTTAGGGGCAGATCATCAGTTTTGCATTCAACAAATCATATACTTTGTTTCACTACCATGGTTTTCTTTAGTTTTTTTCATTTATTGTCTAGCATTCACATGCATATGAGGCAATTGAAAACACCATGACTTGGGTCAGGCTCACCTTGGTCCTCAAAGTAACATCTTAGCTCTTTAATACTTTAAACTGGTCTTTGGCAGCAGATTTATCTAATGCAATACATCATTGTATTGCTTTTCTGCTGCTTCCATGAGCATTAATTGTGGATTCAAGTAAAATGAAATCCTCAGCAACTTTCATTTTTTCAGTTTATCTTCATGTTGTATATTGATGCAGTAGTGAGAATGTTTGCTTTCTTTACATTGAGTTGTATTCCATACTGAAGGCTGTATTCTTTGACCTTCATCAGTAAGTGCTTCAAGTTCTCTTCACTTTCAACAAGTAAGGTTGTGTCATTTGCATATCACAGTTGTTAATGAGTCTTCCTACAATCCTTATACTATATTCTTCTTCATTTAGACCAACTACTCAGATTGTTTGTTCAGCATACAGATTGAATTTTTGTTGTTGTTAAGTGACATCGAGTCAGTTCAGACAAATAGCGACGTTATATAGGGTTTCCTAGGAGTGGTTGGTGAGCTTGAACCACCGACTTCGCAGTTCAAACTGACTTTGCAATCCAGCACATTAACCTACAGCACCACACCAGGACTGAATAAGGGTGGTGAAAAGATAATAACCTGGATCCATTCATGTCGTCATTTTAAAACATGTCTTCTCGAGCTACCCTTTGGGATTTTCTGTTCAGCTCTTTTACTTAATTATTTCTCCCATTTGCTTTAGTTACTCT
Source organism: Chrysochloris asiatica (assembly GCF_000296735.1). Lineage (NCBI taxonomy): Eukaryota > Metazoa > Chordata > Mammalia > Afrosoricida > Chrysochloridae > Chrysochloris > Chrysochloris asiatica. Next base: position 1,439,070 of record NW_006408575.1, on the reverse strand, counting down.
ATGTTCAAAAATAGGTTTTAGAGGCTCTTCCAACATCTACTTTGACCTTTTTGCTTTCATTTTTTAGTGAAATTTTTCTTACTTCATGTATGATGTTCTTGAGATAGTTTCTAATTTAAGTGGCATATACTCAAGATTGTATTTTGGCTTTCCTGAACTTGTTTCAACTTTCTTCAGCTTCAGTATGAATTTGCATATGAGCAATAGATGATCTGTTCTACAGTCAGACCCTGGTCTTATTTTTGCTGATGATATTGAGTTTTTTCATTGCTTTGTCCCATACATGTTTTCTATATTGTGAGGCCTATGTATACTCACCTTTTGTGTTGTTTAAAAAAGACATCTGTAATGAATAAGTCAATGGTCTTGCAAAATTCTATCATGTGATATCTATCATTGTTTCTATTACCAAGGTTATGTTTTCCAACCACTGATCTTTCCTCTTTGTTTCCAACGCTTCCATTCTAATAACCAGTAATTATCAGCTTGACTTGATTGCACGTTTGGTGGATTTCAGACTACAGAAGTTGGTAGAATTTTTCAATTTACTTGTCATTCGCTTTAGTTGTTGGTTCATAAGTTTGAATGATAGTCATATTAATTGATCTTTTTGCACTTTAAGATAGATCTTGGGATGATCTTTTCCTTTTTTTTTTTTTTTTTGATGAATATGACTCCATTTGTTTTCAATTTGTCACTCCAGGTATATTAAACCGTATAATTATCCAATTAAAACTGGCCAATACCTGTCCATTTCAGCTTAATAATACCTAGGTTACTAATCTTTATGCATTTCATTTCATTCTTGACAACTTCTAATTTTCCTATAGTCATACTTCATACACTCCACATTCTGATTATCAGTGGATATTTCAAAACCACATCCACTGTCATTGAGTTGATCCTGACTCAGAGTGACCCTATAGGACACATAGACTTACTCCCTAAGGTTTCTGAGACTGTAAATCTTCATGGGTGCAAGCAATGTCATCTTCCTTTCATGGAGCAACTTGTGGGTTTGAACCTCCAATATTGTGTGTGTGTGTGTGTGTGTGTGTGTGTGTGTGTGTGAATTATATGTTAGTTTGCATGGGTGAACATTTTCTTTACATTCATCCTATCATATTTTATTTCATTGAATTGATCACAATCTCCTGCACACATCATCAAATACCCAAAGGGTACACTCCACACATCATCCCCCACCCCCACCCTGGCCACCAGCACACAACCCCTCTCCCTCCCTGAGTCCAGAGTTCCTAGCTGCTTCTTCTGTCCACGTCGTTGCCTCTGTCTCCATCCCTAGTGTCACTGCCTCTCCGGACTGGGTCTCACACTTCATTTTCTCCTTTGATGGTTCCAGGGATCTCTGCTCCTGGACTGCAAAATCAGCCACTCCTGTCCTTTTGTTACCAAACATTTACATTTACCTTTCCAACACTCACTGTCAGACCTTATAGCAATCATTATTCCCTATTGAACCACAGGAGTCCTATCCCCCTCACCTTTTATCAACCTCATCCAGATAGGTTGGAAACAATTCTGTGGAGGTTCTACCTTTCCCTCTTGCCTTTGTAGTCCCCCCATTTTGGGTAGCCAATGTCTAAGTTCCCTCTCCCTGTCGACCCTGTGTACCAAGGGGGTGGGAATGATCCTCCTCACTGTAGAGATTTATCCACTTCTTTGTCATACTGCATCCACAAGCAAGTCAATTCATCCACTTATAGTGGGTTACTCCTTTCTTTTTTTCCTCTCTTCTGTTTTACTTTAGTCGTGTTCTGATCATCCAGCCATTGATGCCAGGTCAAATGGGTACTATATGCAAGTGTGGATGTTCTTGTACATCCCTCCTCACTTTATATCAACTGGATGCTTCACACTCCATTCTAGTCCTCTGGGGCCATGTTCCTGTCCCTGGGCCCAGGAGTCCCCAGGTCTTGTCATACTGCTGGTTAACCAGGTCTCAATCCAGATTAACAGGAGTCTATTGATGTAGTCAGACCTAGTTCACAACTTCGTTGCTGTTTTTCCCCCACTTCACCTTATCGGTGACCAACATGGTCAGCAGCAGGACCATGCCTGCTAGTATATTCCATTTGAGTTTCAGTCTTAGAAGAGGGTTTTCCTTGAGGGGACCTGACCACTTGCCTTGATAGTTCCCTGGGGAACAACTTGCTTGTTCTTGTAGTAGTCAATTGGACTGCTGTTATTTTATTTATTTATTTTTTTTCTGCCAGTCTTTCTTTCAAGAAGTATCTTCTGTTCTTCTAGCTGCTTCAGTTTGGTCTGTGTGTCCTTTCACATGGGAATGTCCCACCTCAGAAGATTATGGTCTTTTACAATGCAAAGGCTCTACAGGGCGCCTCCTTCACTGGGTAACTTCTAGCCCCAGTTTAGTTAATCCAAACAGTTATAGGCTGAAGATGAATTTACAAGCTTTCTCTGGTGATGTTTCTAGCTATTTCTCTCTCCCCACTTCAAGTGTCTATTTTACAATAGTAGGCAAGGGAAACCAAGATTCAAAAGGCAGCCAAGCATCTTAACATCATTTCCCCACTTTTACACATTCACACCATGCTTCAATCTTTGTATCCACAAACCCTGTTGTTCCATGTTTGTGCTTAGATGGTTATTTACCTCTATTCTATTTAGCCCATGTAAACCTGCCTAGCTATTCTCTCATCCACCTTATTTTTCCTTTTCCCTTCCCCTTCCAGTGTATGCCCCCCTCCCCCCAGGTGCCCAAATTATTGTGTGTCTATTCCATACCCTGTGCTCTACTATCCTGTGCCTATTCCTTACCTGGTGCTCCACCTTCTCCTCCATCCTCCTCACACCACCCCATACACTCCGGTAACCAACAAAACCAACAACAACAACAAAAATAATAAAAAATAAAAAAATAAAAGATACATTATTCCCCCTTTTAGTGTGGGTGCTTTTTCTTAATCTTTTAAAATAATGGATCTATGCCGTATTTCTCCTTTTGTGACTGACTGATTTCACTCAGCATAATGTCCTCAAGGTTTATCCATGTTATGTGGTAGCTTGCTGCTTCCTTGTTATTCTTCAGGGTAGCATAGTATTCCATTGTGTGTATGTACCAAAGTTTGTTTATCCATTCTTCCACAGATGGGCACTTAGCCTGTCTTCATCTTTTTGCTATTGTAAATAGTGCTGCTATGAACATTGGTGTACATATATCTACCCACGTTATGTCTTATGTTTCTTGTGGATAAATAACAAGTAGAAGAATTGCTGGATCATAAGGTATCTCTATTTCCAACCTTCTGAGGAAGTGCCGTATTTTCCAGAGAGGTTGGACCATTTTATAATCTCACCATCAATGTAGGAGGGTCCCAGTTTCTTCACAATCTCTATTTTTTT
>NW_006408575.1:1427518-1429333 GCF_000296735.1 Chrysochloris asiatica | reverse complement strand
TTTTTTTGTTTTCTATCTCATTTATTTCTGTTCTGATCTTTATTATTTCTTTTCTCTTCGTGACTGTAGGTTCCCTCTGTTGGTCTGTTTCTAGTTGCTGGAGATGCTGTGTTAATATGTTAATTTTGATTCTTTCTTTCTTTCTTTTTTTTTGGATGTGCGCATTTATTGCAATAAATTGTCCTCTCATCACCGCTTTTGCTGTTTCCCCAAAATTTTGGTATGCTGTGTTTTCGTTCGCATTTATTTCTAGGAATTTTCTGAATTCACATTTAATTTCTTCTGTTATCCAGTTGCTCTTCAGCAGGGTGTTATTCAGTCTCCATATTTTAAACTTTATTTCCTTGGTTTCTTATTGTTGATTTCTAATTTTATGGCATTGTGGTCTGAAAAATGCTACAAAGCATCTTTTCAAACCACAATGCCATAAAATTAGAAATCAAAATACTACAAAATATTTTGATGTTTGTAAATTTATGGAGGATTGCTTTGTGACCTAACACATGGTCAATTCTGGAGAACGATCCATGTGTACTGGAAAAGAATGTATATTGTGCTGTTGTTGGGTTGAATTCTCTCTACATGTCTATGAGGTCAAGTTGGTTGATTATGCTGTTTAGTTCCTCTGTAGTTTTGCTGAGTTTCTTTCTGGTTGTTTTATCCCTTTTCGAAACTGGTGTATTAAAACCCCCCACTATAATTGTTGATTATGATATGTCTCAGTGATTTTCTTTTGGGGTCTATCCTTCCTGGGCTTCTTTTAGCTTCTAGAATGTTTAACTTCTCATCCTTCAAGATGTTAGTAAAATTTTCTTCCAGAAGCTCTTCGACTATCTCTTCTGTGGATTTCTGTGATTCTTCCTGTTCTGGAATGCCAACAATTCTTAAGTTATTCCTCTTCATATTATCCAGCATGAATCTTAGATTATCTTCAGATTTTTTAATCCTTTTTTCTGCTTGCTCTTCTAACTTAGAAGTATTGAGAGATTTGTCTACCAGATCACTGGTTCTTGCTTCCAGCTCTTCCATTCTGCTCCTTTGCCCTTTCAGTGTATTCTCCAGTTCTGATATTTTATTATTAATCACCTGGACTTCTTTTTGCAGGTTTTGGATTGTTTCCAATGTTGTATCTATCTTGTTTGACTGCTTCTATAGCACTTTCTTGACTTCTTTTCCTCCATCCCTTTTCAGAGCATTTGAATTTGTTTCCATATCCTTCTTCTGCATTCCTTCTCAGGCAGATCCAGAGCCTGCTCTTCTACTGGAAAGTCTGTGTCTGCTTCCAGCTCATTTGTCTCAGTTACTTTTTTCTGTTTTGGGACATATGTTGATATCTTTAATTGTGTTTTCTTGGACATTTTCAGCAGTTAGGAGTTTTTAATGCTTAAATGTATGTATGTTGCTTTGTTGTTAAGCTTTCTGAGTGTCTCCTGGTGGATATGATCTGGAGATAGGCTTCCTTTCTCACATGTAATGCCTAGCTACTGGTTTTGTCTCTTGTCCAGATGGTGGGTTATTATAGGGTGTGCTTGTAGCTTGGCTATATAGGCACAATTGCTGTCTTTTCCTGGGTAAAGTAGGGGGAGAAAGCTCCAATATTGGAGAGGAGTGAGGCCACAAGGACCAAAGACAGAAACAATAAAAAAGCAGAGACCAAAACCACTAATCAAAAACAAAAATAAAATTGTGATGGACACTGTGCACTGACCTTTGCTGTGCAGGCAGGGATAAAGGGTTCTGCCTAGGTCAAATTTGGGACTGGTTCCCAGGGTCAAAATGTCATAAGAAGCTGCCTGTTGGTTTCCTATGTGTGCC
>NW_006408575.1:1412209-1427093 GCF_000296735.1 Chrysochloris asiatica | reverse complement strand
AATGTTACTCCTTTTTCAATCCTGAGTTGATTCTTCCTCAAGAAACATATCCCAGTTTGAGGCTAGTATCTCCTTATTGATGCTGTTGTTTTGTGCCATTGAGTTGGTTCTGACTCATAGCAAGCCTATAGGGTTTCCAAGAGCAGCTGGTGGGTTTGAACTGCTGACCTTGTGATCACCAGTCCAGTGTTTATCCTACAGTGTCACACCAGGGCACACATTAGCTTTCTTTAAAGCTTGTTGATCTTTCCGTTTTCAAATGAACTCTGTCTCAACTAACAATAACAAATTTGTAATAGATCATTTTAACAAATTTGTTATGGATCTCAGGCTGAAAACATTTAGCAGATGATTGGCATAGTGGTTTACCTTTTGTGCTTCTAACCACAATGCCAGCAGTTCAAACCCACCAGTTGCTCCTCAGGAAAAAGAGGAGACTTTCTGTTCCCATAAAGATTTACATCCTTGGAAATATTCCACAGGGTCTTCATGAGTCTGAATAAACTCTATGGCAGTGGGAATACTTAATCAAAATTTAAAAAGATTAATTTTCTTACATTTATGCTTTGTAGTTTTATTTTATTTTTGCAAGAAATTATTTATTTCCCATTTATGGTAGTGCATCAACCAAGACAAGGTAGGTTGTAGTGACAGACATCCCGAATATTTCAGTGATTTAATACAAGAAGTTTATTTCTTACCCATGCAAAGTCAGTTGTGAGTCTAAGTGACTCTGTATATAGGCTATGGAGTAGGGAAGGGGAACATCTAGACTGCAGGCTGTATAAGGCATGCAAAATCATTTGCTCTGGCTCTGCCAAATCAACCATTGGCAGGACTCAAAATTCAATAAATCTAGAAGCTTTTTTCATACCAACATAAATTTATATTAAGTGAATCATTATAAGAATGTAAATTTTGAGGAGCATCCCTTACAGGATGGACAGGACGGATACAAGCACATCATGGGACAGACATGTATACTTCTTGTCAGCTGTCCATGGCCCATATGCCTGTATTGTGGTGACTCAGAGGACAGTCAGAGTCAGGCAGGCTGGGAGTGTGTACACGCTGTGAAAGTGTTAACACACTGTGGTGAAGCTACAGTGTTGTGGTGATGATGAGACAAGATGCTATGAGGTGGTTCTTTGTCCTGATGACTGATGACAATGTTGCTAACTTCTTTGTTAACACAGATGATAACTCTAATACAATTTATATCCACACACCCATGACCATCAATATTTGCAAAAACTGAATCTCAAATGAAGATTAAGGAAATTACAATACACAGAAAAGACCTCAAGAGTCCTTGGATGTATTCCAAATCCAAGACACAGGATTAGAATAGTGATCAAAGCAAAATAATTACATCACTGGTGACACACACAATGAAAGTTATTAAAACTTGAGTGGTGTAACATCCTATAAATGGCAACTATAAAGAAACAAAAAGTTAATGCTGAGTGTGTCGATCTGTCCAAGAGAAATGGACAAATGATGGCATTGTTGTTGATATCAAAGCAAACCTGTGTGCCTAGTTTGCGTAGTATTATTACAGCTTAAAACATGCTAAACTCAATGATTTGGGAGGTCAAATACATCTGAATAAAATCAATGCTCTTCAGTAGAGTTTGGAATCACAAGCCACTTTCACTAGGCCTTGTTGTAATAGAGACAACGTTATTCAGATGAGTTATGTAATGAGCAAGCTAATCCCAAAGAAGCGGAGCCCTCATGTAGTGGGAGAGCTCATTAAAAGGTGCCTGGTGGCTGCTGTGGAGTTGTTAGAACCAGACAAAGTAAAATTGTTTCAGAGTATTAGTTTGTCTTGGAGAACTATCTCAGATTGGATTACTGATTTAGTACAAGATATTGAAAAAAAGCATTGAAGGATTTACAGGAGATTTCCCATTTTTCTCTCTGCCTTGTGATGAAACAATGGACATAACCAATACTGCCCAACTGGCCATTTTCATTTGAGGGATAACTACAGAGTGACACATGAGCGGAACCGCTGTCACTGGAAGCCATGCATGGCACTCCAAGGGGTGAAGACTTGTTTAAGAGACTTCTTTTATCAATGAAAAAACTTGAGTTACCATTTGAAAAGTTAAGTGACTTTACTACAGCTTTTGTCAAGAAAGAAGTAAATCATCTCAGTCTTGATCCAAGTGATTTAATTATATGCTGCTGCATCAGACACCAAGAAAGTCTCTGTGCACAGTCGTTGTAACTCAACAATGTGATGTCAACAGTAGTGTCATGTATAAATTTTGTCAAAAGCAGAGGGTTTAACAGCCACCAGTTTAAGGAGTTACTGAGTGATCTTGACTGAGTATGGTGATCTTATTTATCACTGTGAAGTGTGATGGCTGAGTCTTGGGAACATGCCCATGAGGTTTTACAAACTGTGGGATGAAGTCAAGCAGTTCATGGGGATGAAGGGCAAACCTGTCAGGGAACTCAATGATAGAAAGTGGCTATGTGATCTAGCTTTCATGATGGACATTATCAAGTACCTCTCAGAACTGAACATCAAGCTGCAGAGCCCCAACCAGCTTCTCAGCTCTCTGCTTTCAAATGTGAAATCATCTGAAACTAAATTAAGGCTGTGGGAAGTATCACTTGAAAGGAATAAACAGTATATTTCCCCACTCTGGAAAGAAAAAGCCTTGTACGACACTTGAATATGCTGCTGAATGTGCAAAAATAATTGAGGCATTTAATGAAAGATTCAAGGATGTGAAAAGTAGACTGAAATTGACCAGCTTACTACACTGTTCAGTATGGAACCAGCTGATGTGCCTGAGAACCTACAACACAAAATCATTCAGCGGAAAAGTGATGATGAACTGAAAGCTAGGTACAATAACCCCCCACTACTTGAGTTCTTCAAAGGTTACATAAGTGATAGTCAATTTCCAACTTTGAGGAGACATGCATTGAAATATGCATCTGTGTTAAGAACAACGTATTGCTGTGAGTATTGCTTTTCAAAACTTAACTGCAAAGTTGGAACCAGACTGACTGACACAAACCTGGAAAAGCAGTTGTGAGTAGCAACATCATCAATACCAGCTAACGTCACATGGGTCACCAAAGAGAAGCAGTTTTAGCCATCACATTAGAGCTGAGTTAATTAACTGTTTGACCAAACATAGTAGGCTAATTTTTAAGTTGATGATTTTGTATGGTCTTTGAATGATGCTATAAATATCCAAATGGTCCTTGTCAGAAAACAAGGTTTACCACCCAGCTCTAGAGAGTCAGTGATTATCAAAGGTTAGCAACAGAGGCTTTGTCTAAACTCAGATTGCTGGATCCCATTCTCAGATGTTTTTGATTCAGTTGGTGGGGATGAGGAAGAGAATGTGCAGTTTTAACAACTTCTTAGACTCTGTATGTGGAGCTGAAGGATCAACACTGGACTTCAAACCACAAAGTTGACTTTTCAAATCCACCAGCTGTTCCTCAGAAACCCTATACAGGGTCATAATCAAGTCAACAGCACTTAACAACAACAGATAATTCTGATGCTTCTGGTCTGAGAGCCACACTTTAAGAAGCTCATTTTTTTGGTGTGCTTTCATCTGGTAATTTAGATATGCAGGCTGACAAAATCATTTAGCATCTCTACCTTCCTGCTCATAGGAGGAAGAAGTACTTGTAAGATTCCCAATAGTAATTAAATGCTCTGGCCTGGGCTGACACATTACTTCCTCCCACAGTCCATAGGCCAGAACCACTCATGGGTTTCCTTCCCACTGCAAGACAATGTGTGTAGTGGGGAGTGGGAGGTATAGCAATTAGAATGCCCTCATTTTCCTGGAAAGAGAGAAGAACAAAAAAGTGAACACCAAAAGTCTCTAGCACTAAACAACCACTGCCACCAAGCCAGTTCCAACTCATAGTGATCCTATATAGGGTTTCCAAAACTATAAATCTTTATGGAAGCAGACAGACTCATCTTTCTCCTGTGGAGCAGTTGGTGGGTTTGGACCCCAACCTTACAGTTAGCAGCCCAAAGCCTAACCCAGAGCACTTCCAGGGTTCTAGCACAGACAGTGATAAAATTTAAAACAAAACAAAACAAAACAAATTTATTGAGGAAACAAAATGGAGTCATTTAAAGAAAACCTTAGTGTAAAGAATGTGCATGACAAAAACAGAGCAGGTCATACAATTTTTATCTTGAAATTTCTGTCCTCTTGTGCTCCTGTTGAGCTGCTAGGTTTAGGAACAAAAGCTTTAGGGTTCTTGCTGCAGAGCTATTGCTGCTTTTGCTAGGCAATCACACTCTATCTTTCCAGAAAGTACAGTCTGCGATGCTTTCCACATGTCTCCTCACCTTTTCAGCTCAGAAACCTCAGTTGCCTACCCTCTCTGTAGCCCTCCTCCAGCTTAAAATGTTGGAGAAAGGACAAAGGATTAGTTAAAATGTTAGAGAGTGGACAAAGGATTAGTAAATATTTAAAAACATCTTTCCCCCCTACAAAATGCCTGGAGACCATGGTCTAGTGACAGTAGCCTCCAACGCTGCTTGACTTCTTCCCAGCTGTCTCTCAGCTTCTGAAAATATGACATGGGACAATGCTTTGGACTAAATAGACTCCTGTCTTGTATTGGCAGAGTTTTGTTTCAAGAAGTTTTGGAATGCAGTCAGAATGTGGAGCAGCAACAAAAGAGAGAGAGAAATCTTATCTCTTGCTCTCCATACTTCATGTTTCTTCCTGTTTCACATATTGAAAAACAAATGGCCATTTTGAATCAATGTCTGTCCAGCAATATAAACAAGGCATCTTTGCATGGACTAACCAGTCTGCTATTAGTCAGAGGAGAGGAGTCTCCAGGAGGCGTCTGATTCCTGGGGTCCTGGGGGAGTGGAGGTTGTTAGTGAGACAGTTTTGTTTGGTGACGGTAGATGTGAGCTGAGATTTTGGTTCTGAGCTGGTGCCCAGATTATATTCCAGGGACAAGTAACTTTTTGTCATTTATTTATGTGCTCCTTCCCATGCTTTAGAAGGAACTGTTTATTAGTGCAGAGTGCAGACTGGCAGGATATCAAAAGTGGAAAAGACCTTAGGAACCAGCCTTAGGACCCACCCCTCTATTTTACAAGCAAGACATGCTATATTAGTTTTCTATTGTTGCTGTAACAAATTACCACAATTTAGTGGCTTAAAACAACAACAAAAAATATTATCTGATAGTTCTGTAGGTTAGAAGGTCAACACACATCTCAGTGGGCTAAAATCAAGAAGCCAGCCAACTGCATTCCTTTCTAGAGGCCGCCCATATTCCTTGGCTCTTGCCTCTTTTTTCTTCCTCAAAGTTAACAAAGGCAGGTTGAATCCTCACATCCCATCCTTCTGACCTTCTGCCCCTCTCTTCCACCTAAGAACTATTTTGATTAGTTAAGACCCACCCAGATAACTTAGGATGTTCTCCCTATTTTAAGATCAGCTAATCTGTAACCTTGGGGCCCCGGTGTGGCATTGTAGGATAAGCACTGGATTGTTAACCACAAGGTAGGTGGTTAAAACCCAGCAGTCCTTCTTGAAAACCCTGTATAGGAACACTGTGAGTCGGAACCAACTCCACAGCACTTAACAACAACAACCACAATTGGTAACATTAATCTCACCAGAGAGAACCCTGGTATAAAGATGTAGGATAAGCATTGAACTACTAACTACAAGATTGGGAGTTCAAACCCACCAGACACTCCTTAGAAATGCTACACAGGGCTGTTATGAGTCAGAACAGACTCAACAGCACTTCACAACAACAACCTTACCAGGAGCTTGAAAAAATTTGTGGAAAAATAGAATTCCAAGATAATAGAATTAATTTAAGCTCTGTTTTGTGTCTGCAGACTTAATCAGACTTTGCCAAATATGGAATATGTTAATAGATTCTGAGGATTAGAAGGTGGACATCTTTCAATTATTCATCTAAGGCAGAGACAGAGATGCATTTAATGCTTCATTTTCTTTCCATTCTACCACACATAAGGCACACCACAGAGTGGTTAAAATCATTGGCTGTGGTTCAGATAGATATGGGATGTGGGCTCAAAGTTTAGCTTGCCCTTATTATCTGTGTGAATCTAGAAAAATTACTTAAACTCTCTGTACCCCATCTGTTTCCTCATGTCAACTTCCTCATGTGTTAAATGAGGGTGCCTGGTAACAGAGTCCCCTCTCATCTATCAGTTGTCATACTGTGGTGGTTTGTGTAAGCTGTGATGCTGGAAGCTATGCCATCAGTATTTTAAATACCAGCAGGGTCACTCATGATGGACAGATTTCAGTGGCGCTTTCAGACTAAGACAGACTAGGATGAAGAAGAGGCAGACTATTTCTGAATGTTAGCCACTGAAAACCTTATGATTAGCTGTGGAATGTTATCAGCTATAGTACCACAAGATGAAAATATTATGAATAGCAGAACATTATCAGATATAGTGGCAGAAGATGAGTCCCTCAGGTTGGAAGACACTCAAAATATGAATGAGGAAGAACTGTCTCCTCAAATAAGAGTTTACTGTATTGATGTAAATGGAGTAAAGATTTCAGGACCTTCCATGGTTAATGGGTCATAACTCAAAATGAGGAGAAACAGCTGCAACATCCAGTACTAACCAGAACATGGAATATACTGATTGTGAATCTAGTCAAATTGGAAGTTGTCAAAAATGAAATGGAATGCATAAAGACTGATAAACTCAGTGAGCTGAAATGGACTGCTACTGACCATTTTGAATCCAACAATCATATGGTTTACTATGCTGGGAATGACAAATTGAAGAGAAAGAGTATCATGTTTATCATTAAAAAGAACACTTCAAGCTCTATCTTCAAGTATCATCCTCAGCAGTGACAAGATAATATCCATATGCTGACAAGGAAAACTAGTTAATATCAATATTAATGTTTATGCACCAACCACTAAAACCTGTGATGGTAAGATTGATGATTTATACCAACTTTTTCAGTCTAAAATTGAACAAACATTAATCAAGATACATTGATAATTACTGGTGAATGGAATGCAAAGATTGGGGAAAAGGGGGGAAGGATCAGTAGTTGGAAAATATGGCCTGCTAAGAAAAATGATGCTGGAAACCAAATGATAAAATTTTGCAAAACCGACAACTTATTCATTGGAAATAACCTTTGTTAAACAACATAAAAAGTAACTATACAGAAGGACTTCGCCAGATGGAATACATAGGAATGAAATGGATTACATCTACATGTATAGGTTGAAGTTGAAGACAATTAAAGTGAACCCACAATAGCCAACAAGTGACCTTGAACATATCCCACCTGAATTTAGAGATTATTTCAAGAATAGATTAAACACTAATAACTGAAGACCAGAAGAGTTGTGGGATGACATCAAGGACATCATAAAGGAAGAAAGCTAAATGTCACTAACAAGGCAGGGAAGACAGAAAAGATCGAAATGGATGTCAGAAGAGACTATGAAATTTGTTCTCCAACATAGAGATTCTAAACCTAATAGAAGAAATGAGGAAGTAAAAAAGCTGAACAAAAGATTTCAAAGGGCAGGTCCAGAAGAACAAAGGCAAGTATTACAATGAAATGTGCAATGATGGAGTTAGAAAACCAAAAGGAAAGAACAAGCTCAGCATGTCTCAAGCTGAAAGAACTGAAGAAAAAACTAAAACCTAAACTTGAAATATTGAAGGATTCTATGGACAAAATATTGATAGATGCAAAAAGCATCAAAAGAAGATGGAAGGAATACACAGGGACACTGTATCAAAAAGAAATGATTGATGCTCAACCGTGTCAAGAGGTAGTTTATGATCAAGAACCAATGGTACTGAAGGAAGAAGTTCAATCTGTACTGAAGGCAATGGGGAAAAACAAGACTCCAGTAACTGATGGAAAACAAATTGCAATTTTTCAACCAACTGATGTAGCACTGGAGGCACTCACTCATCTATGCCAAGAAATTTGGAAGATAACTACCTGGCCAACTGATTGGAAGGGGTCCATATCTGTGATAATTCTAAAAAGAGGTGACTCAATGGGATGTGAAAATCATCAAATAATATCACACACAAATTCAATTTTGCTGTAGATAATTCAAAAGTGTTGCAACAGTACATCACAGAGAACTGCCAGAAATTCAAGTCCGATTTAGAAGAGGATTTGGAATCAGGGACATCATTGCTAAAGTCAGATGGATCTTGACTGACACTAGAGAACATCAGAAAGATATTTACATATGTTTTATTGACTGTGCAAAAGTTTTCGATTATGTAGATAATGACAAACTATGGATAATATTGTGAAGAATGGATACTCCAGAACACTAAATTGTGCTTATGAGGAATGTTTGTACATAGACCTAGAGACAGTTGTTAGAACAGAATAAGGGGGTTCTGAATGGTTTAGAATCAAGAAAAGTGTGTGACATAGTTGTATTCTTTTACCATACTTATTTAATCTGTATGCTGAGCAAATAATCCAAGAAACTGGATTATACAAGGAAGAATGTGGCATTAGGATTGCAGGAAGATTCATTAACAACCTTCGATATGCAGATGATACAACCTTGCTTGTTGAAAGTGAAGCTGACTTAAAATACTTACTAATGAATGATGAAGACCAAAGACCACAGCCTTCAGTATGGATTGCACCTCAATGTTAAGAAAATGAAAATCCTCACAACTAAAGCAATAAATAACATCATGATAAATGAAGAAAGATTGATGTTGTCAAAGAGTTCATTTTACTTGGATCCACAGTCAACACTCCTGGAAATAGCAATCAAGAATTCAAATTACATATTTCATTAGGGAAATCTACTGCACAAGACTTCATCAAAGTGTTAAAGAGCAAAGCTATTAGTTTGAGGACTAAAGTGTGCCTGCTCCAAGCCAAGGTCTATTTAATCACCTAATATGACTATAAAAATTGAACAAATAAAGATGATTGTACAAGAATTGATGCATTTGAACTATGTTATTGGAGAAGAATATTGAAAGTACTATGGGCTGCCCAAAGAACCAAAAAAATCTGTCTTGGAAGAAGTAGAGCCAGGATGTTCCAAAGATGTAAGGATGACAAGACATTGTCTTTCATACTTTGGACATGTTATCAGGAGAGTACAGTCCCTGGAGAAGGACATCATATTTGGTAAAATGGAGGGTCAGAGAAATCGAGAAAGATTTCCAACAACATGGCCTGACTCAGTGGCAGCTTTAATGCCCTCAAGTCTAACAACAATTGTGAAGATGACTCAGGATTGTGCAGTGTTTTGTTCTGTTGTGCATAGGGTCGCTATGAGTCGGAATCAACTTGACCACACCTAGCAACAACAACAATAATAGTATCAACCTCACTGTGAACAAATAAGGGTTATAATACATGAGAAGGGCTTAACATTGTTTTTAGCACTTTGTTTTTGTTGTTGTTAGGTGGTGTTCATTAGGTTCCGACTCTTAGTGACCCTGAATAGAGAGTCCAAAGAGTGACTGGTAATTTCAGCTGTCAACCTTGCAGTTAGCAATACCGTGTTTATTCTACAGTGCCACACTAGGATTCTATAGCACATGTTGTTGTTGTTAAGTGTCATTAAGTTGGTATAGTGACCCTATATACCATTTTCAAGACCTTAAATTTTGGGGGGAAACAGAAAGCACAATCTATCTCCCATGGAGCAGGTGGTGGGTTCGAATCGCTGACGTTGTGGTTTTCAGTCAAATGCCTATTATCTGGACCCACTTCACTCTCCTCCACAGATTATGTTGTTGTTAAGTGTCATTGAGTCAGTTCCAATTCATAGCAACCCTGTAGGGTTTCTGATGAGTATCTGGTTGGTTGAACCCCAGACCTTGCAGTTAGCTGTCTTCAGTGCTTATCCTGCAGTGCTATACCAGGACTTTCCTTTGCTATGATTCATAATAAGTCATTGTACCTGATTCTTGTAAGATCTCTTCTGAGGACAGTAAATCAGGTATTGCCATTTTATTAGACACCAGCAGCATTACAGATATTATAATAGCACATTTCTGCTTCTGGAAACTGAAACTGAGTTAAAATGACTGGAATGAGGTCATTTAGCCAGTCAGTGATGACTATGGTCTGAAACAAAGCCTGTGGGTTTCCAATTCAATGTTCTTTAAGCCTGACTTTTCACCACCTTGTTTAACTTCCCAAAAATGATCCAAGAATGCTGCTCATCTGAGTTTTTTTGGTTTTTTTTTTCATCTGAGTTTTTTAAACCTATATCAGAGGGAGAATCTTTCTTCTCTTTATGAGAATCTTTCTTCTCTTTTCACTGTCTTGCAGTGCTCAGACTCAGGACATTGAGCTGAATTCCTAAAGCAAACTACCCCGACATTAAGTTTACTGTCTTCTATGCACAAACATGCCTGTGGTTCACCACCAAGCCATTATACTTTCATGAAGTTTAAAGCAGTTATAATATTATTGTGAGCATTCTGTTTATCATCCCTGACAAGTGTGAGTGGAGGCATCCACAGAATTATATAGTCATGGTTCCTGTTGACTAGAGTATATCTGTTACGTACAGCAACTTGCATCTATTTCACTATTTATTCATTCAATGATTTATTCATTACTAATAGTTTTGAATGCTGAGAGTTCAAGCCATTTTAAGTTGTTAGATTGTGAGTACTGTGATAGTGTTGTTTTCGTTAGGTGCTGTGATAGTGTTTTTTTTTTTGTTAGGTACTATTATGTCAATTCTGACTCAGAGCCACCTCACAGGATAGAGCATTATTGTTGTTGTTGTTTTTGGTTGCCCTCAAATTGGTTCTGACTCATAGCAACCCTATGCACAACAGAAATAAACAATGTGATTCTTCACCATTCTCACAATTGTTTTTATGCTTGAGCTCACTGTTGTTTCCACTATCTCAATTCTTCTCATTGGGGGCATTCCTTTTTTATTTGCTGACCCACCATTTTACCAAGCATGGTGTCCTTCTCCAAGTACGGTCTCTCCTGAAGTATGGGAGACAACATCTTGCCATCTTTGCTTCTAAGGATGTTTCTGGCTGTGCTTCTTTCAAGATTTATTGGTTTGTTCTTCTGGCAGTCCATAGCACTTTTAATATTCTTCTCCATGACCGTAACTCAAATGCATCAATTATCCAGTCTTTCTTATTCATTGTCCAACTTTCACATGTATATGACACTATTGAAAATACCATGGCTTGGGTCAGTCTCACATTAGTCCTCAAACTGATTGTCTTTGCTCTTTAACAGTTTGAGGAGGTCTTGTGCAGCAGGTTGGCTTGGGATAGAGCAGAACTTCCCAATAGGGTTTTCTAGGCTGAAATATTTATAAAAATAAATTGCTAGTTTTCTTCTGTAGAGCCACTGGTGGGTTAAAACCATTGACTTTCCTATTAGCAGCTGACTACTTAACTGTTATGCCACTAGGGATCTTCAGTGGGGGCTAATAACCCTTTACATCCGTGCTCCTTACAACTGTAAAGTGCATCCCCATGTAAGAATGCCAATTCTGACTCAATAGTTTTGCAGTGTGACACCAAATTCTGCATTTCTAACATGGTTCAAGGTTATACTGATGCTGCTTGTCCCAACAGCAAAGACTTACATAACACATAACACTGAGTTAACATTATAGTTATTAGGTGCTATTGTATTGGTTCTGACTCTTAGTGACCCTGTGTACAATAGAATGAAACACTGCCTGGTGCCGTGACATCCTAATACTTGTTGCCATGTTTTAATCCATTTTTGAAACCACTGTGCCACTCTATCTCATTGAGGGTCTTCCTCTTTTTCGCTGGCTTTTTACCAAGTTCGATTCCTTTTCCAGGGACTGACCTTTCCTGAGCACGTATTCAAAGTACATGAGACAGAATACATCTATGGAGCATTCTGACTGTACTTCTTCCAAGACAGATTTATTTGTTGGCAGTGCATGGCAGAAGGCTCAAAAATATTATTCCTCTTTTCTACCCAGATTTAGAGAGAATAATCAGACAGATAAAGGTCAAAACTTTTATCAGGTAAAGGTTAAAAGTGTTATTATTGATTAAAATTAGATTGGAGGCTGTTCCTTAGATGTGGTGCTAACTAAATTTTCAGACACTTCTTAAACAGAAACTGGAAGGCCAGGTCCACCACAGGCTCCCCCACACCAAGCTTTTTATCTGTCCTGAGGACCAAACAGAAGGTGGCCATTTTTTCCAAGAGAGGAGAGGGTGAACCCAGTACCTCAAATCTCTTCTCCAAAACACAGGTTTCTCCTCTTCCCATGAGCAAAATTACCAGAAAAAAGATGCCAGGAGTGTTTTCTAGATGAAGTTCTTCCACCTAGAAACATAAACAAGCCTAGTTGCCATTCAATCGACTCTGAATCATTGTGAGTCCATATGTGCCAGAGTAGAACTATTCTCCATAGAGTTTTCAATGGCTGATTTTGGGGTGGAGGGGTTGGGTAGGTGTGGGGAAATAGATCCTTAGACCTTTTTAACGAGATGTCTTGGGTGAACTTGCCTGGGACTCCACACGTAAATAGTGGGAGGAGAGATAAGATTTCTCCTTTGACAGAGAGAAAGAAGTGAAATTGTTCATAGCCCCTGGTCTAGATAACTTAATATGAGGTATGTTAGAATCTGGGTGAAGAGAGATCCAGAAATCTTTCTGTAGCAAAGGAAAATGGTTGAATATTGCCACCAGTTTGGCATCCAAAGTAGTCTCAGTTTAGGTTTTCTAGACTTAGACACTATCCCTCCCACACGCTCTCTGTTTTGGGGTTTCACATCCATTGCAATGACCACACAGAACTTATAACAACACTCACAATTATGGGGTTTATTAAGAAAGTGACTAGGGTACAGTTCAGTAGCAAAACTAACTCAGAACACAGCAGATCTCTAGGCAGGAATGCCTTTTGTCTGCCATACTGCAGGTACTCCTCACTCTTGTCTTCTGCCTCTCAACCATGAGGCCTCTTGGCCTCTTCTTCAGTCCATGGGCCTAGAAAGGTAATGATCTCACATTCCAGTCATGCTCTTTCTTCTTGAAGGTCCTGGAGTCTTCCATTCCTGCTTCTGAGATGACTCCTTTTAAACCTATCTGGATGACAAAACTAACCAATCCCAGCCTTTTGTGTGTGTGTGTATGTTTTTAAGTGCAGCTGAGTTGGTTCCAAAACATAGAGACTCTGTGTAGGGTTTCCAAGGATTGACTGATGAGTTTGAACCACAGACCTTGCAGTTCACATGGACCTTGAGGCCCAGTGTTTTATCCCACAGTGCGACACCAGGACCCCCAGGCTTAAAGCCTTATATTCCTTATTTGCATGGTCTTACCCAATCACCAGCTGCTCCTTGGAAACCCTATACAGGGAAGCTATGGGTCGGAACCAACTTAACAGCACTTAATAACAACAACAACCCAATCACCTGGTGAGAATTAAGAACACAATGGATAGAAGAGCCATATTAAGGAAATTCAAGGTACCACAGACACCAAATTTGGGGTGCAAGAAGTTTGTAAGGAACCAATGGAAAGACCGATCATTTGTTAGAGGGTCAACAAAACAAAGGCTCCCGTCTATGAGAAGGATTGACACAGAAACTGCAATGGACTCAAACATAACAAGCATCATGAAGATGGCACAGGACCAGGCCATGTTTCACTCTGTTAGAATTAGGTCTCCACGAGTAGGAGCTGACTAACCAGCTGAGACAAGAGTAATAGCAGTGAGAGGGGGGTGTGTGTGCGCACACACATACAGGAATGAGAAAGGAAGAAGTCACAGAAGGTCTGACAAAAAAAGATAAGCACTGAAATGCAAGATAGATTTGAACTGCAAGGTCAGCGGTTAAAATCTACTAGCCACTCCTCAGAAGCCCTATACAGGGTTGCCATGAGTTGGAACCGACTCCATGGCACATAAACCACCACCACCATTTCCTTTCCATCATTTTAGTCATGTTGAATGAATTGCCTGTAACTCTCAGAAGATTGCATGCCTTTTTATGCGTTAATTGTTGCTTGGAACCTCTTTTCTGCTAACTCAAGCTCATTTTTCATGATTCATTTCAGGCATCATCTCTTGTATTTCCCTGAATCCCAGATCAGGATGAACATTACCTCTCTGTGTATAAAGCAGTCTCTTCCTTTTACCAAATGATACAAAATTTTCGGTGGACAGACCTGTCTCCACGAGGTACAAGTCTGTCTGTAGGATTCTATTTTGTTCATCTTTGTATATAGAATACCAAATAAGGTCCTGGCACCTGGCAGGTGTTAACAGATAGCTGCCCTACCATCTCTCCAGTTAGAACCATGTCCTCATTTAGCCAACATTTCTGGAGCACTTTAGTGCATGTACTGCAGTGAACTACTAGAATGAACTTTGTGTATGCATCTACTACAGTACCTAGGACAAAACTTTGCACACTATAGTTTCTTGAGAAACAATGTGTTTTAAAATCAGGTCCTAGCTTCTCTTGTCAAAGTTGTTTTGATCAACTGAAGGACTGGAACAGGTATCTGCTGGGATAACATGATTGCTAAGCATGAGGTATTAGGGTATCTTCAAAGTAAATTCCTAGGCAGAGTGCTTTAATGTAGGTGCCCTTTTGATTTCCTTTTTCTATCCCATGAAGGAATTACTCATGACTCTAGAACTACCAACTTCTTCTGAGGGAGGAAATCCAAGGTGCATTGAAGGAACTGGCAAAGAACAAGGCACCAGGAATTGATGTAATACAAATTGAGATCTTTCAAGCAAGCACAGGAGGCACTCACTCATCTCTACCAAGAAATTTGGAAGACAACTATCTGGACAACTGATTGGAAGAGATTCATATTTGTGCCCATTCCAAAGA
>NW_006408575.1:1385209-1410989 GCF_000296735.1 Chrysochloris asiatica | reverse complement strand
AGTAGTGAGGTTGGCCCAGGATCAGGCAGTGTTTCGTTCTACTGTGCATAAGGTCACTATGGGTCAGAACTGACTTGATGGTACCTAACAACAACAACAACAACAACAACTAGAACTACAAAGGAATCATTGACTATTAGATCTGTAAGGAATTTTTTTGTAGCAATGTGTGGTGGAATATGGTGGAATAGGGAGGACACAAGGTGCCTAGGATCACACATTCCTGAGAGAGATGCTGAAGGATGTTTGACACTCCCTCTCCTTTAGCTCTCAGCTGTGATGGACACTTGTCCCACGAAATGACCATGAAAAACCAAAGATGAAAACAGTGCTCATCTGCTCAACATAGAAATCTGAAAGCAAATTCCTCCACAAAGGTGAGATCTGATGTGCATAAGAGTATCAGGGATGGGGGTTGGGGAGTGCTTCAAATCAGTTAAACGGGAAAAGGAAAGGCCCTTCCAATTGTTTAAAGGGAAAGAGGAAGACCAAAGGCAATATTATCTTTCATCAGCCACTCCCTGTAGAGGAATGAGTTTTCAAAAAAGTACAGCCTTCTTTTAGTGAGCCAGGGAGGAGTCTCCTTTTGCTTTACCAAAAATGTTTAATTCTAATCAAATGTGGATCAGTGAAGACTGGGGCTATTGGGGTCCCAAAGACAATCAGCCACAATGTTGATTGTCTTTTCCATTCTTCTGTGTCTGGGGACATCTTAGTTTAGCAGTAAAGATTCACCAGGTTTATCATGAGTCTTGTCTTCTTTGCTGTGGGTAGCATGTTGTTGTTGTTATGTGCCGTGGAGTCGATTCCGACCCATAGCGACCCTGTACAGGGTTTCCGAGGCTGTAAATCTTTACGGGAGCAGAAAGCCTCATCTTTCTCCCGTGGAACAGCTGGTAGTTTCGAACTGCTGACCTTGAGGCTCGCAGCCCGATTCATAACCACTACGCTACCGGGCATTTAGAAACTACCAGCTGTTCCACTGGAGAAAGACGAGGCTTTCTGCTTCAGTAAAGATTTGCAACCTCAGAAACCCTGTACAGAAATACTGTGAGTCGGAACCAACTTCACGGCATTTAACAACAACAACATGAGCAAATTCCTATCCCTAACGGTCACTTGGAGAGACAAACATGTAATAATAATGCTATCAGCAGTCATCACTATATTATTAAGGACATACTTGTTGTTGTTGTTAGTGCCATCGAGTCAGTTCCAATTCATAGCAACCCTGTATATAGCTTCCAAGGAGCAGCTGGTGAGTTTGAACCACTGACCTTGTGGTTCAAACTGACCTTGCAGTCTGGCGCATTAATCCACAGCACCACATCCAGACTCCGAGGACCTACTATGATGGCACTAAAACCAAACCAAACGCAATGCCATACAGTTGGTTCCGATTCATTTTTATTGTTTCATTATTAGATGCCATTGAGTTGGTTCTGACTCCCAGTGACCCTATGAACCGTATGCACAACAGAACAAAACGTTGCCCAGTTCTGTGTCATCCGTACTCATATTTGTTACATTTGAGCTCATTGTTGCTACCACTGTGTTAATCCATCTCACTGGGGGTGGGGTCTTCTTTTTTCTGACCCTCCATTTTATCAAGTGTGATGTCCTTCTCCAGAGGCTCATCCCTCCTGATAATACGTCTGAAGTATGAGAGATGGAATCTGGCCATCCTGGCTTCCAAGGGGCATTCTGGCTGCACTTGTTCCAACACAGATTTGTTTATTCTTCTGGCCATACATGATACTTTCTGTATTCTTCTCCATAACTATAATTAAAATGCATCTATTTTTCTCTAATCTTCATTATTCCTGATGCAAACTTTTTTTTTTTTTAGTTGATTCCAACTCATGAAGAGCAATTCTTTCTTTCTTTTTTAATGACAAAGTGTTTATTTAAGTTCTAACAACACTTTGCTTTACAAGCAAATACTTACGGGCGGAGGGGTGGGGTAGTGGAATACCTTACAATACTTTTGATGTTAATCCATGTACATAAAAATTAAACTTGCAGGATTTATGAATTGATATTCTGAACAGACAGATAAATTATGAACCTGTTGCAACTTTTACATGCATATGAGGTTATTGAAAATATAATGGGTTGGCTAAGGTGAACCTTAGTTCTCAAAGTGATATTCCTTCTCCCAGGAGCTCTGGTAGCGTAGTGGTTACGAATCAGGCTGTGAACCTTAAGGTCAGGGGTTCGAAACTACCAGCTGCTCCGCCGGAGAAAGATGAGGCTGTCTAATCCCGTAAAGATTTACACCCTCAGAAACCCTGTACAGGGTTGCTATGGGTCAGAACTGACTCGACGGCACATAACAACAACAACAAAGGTGAACCTTAGTTCTAGAAGTGAAACTTTCAAGAGGTCTTTTGCAGCAGACTCAGTATAAGGTTTCTGAGGCTGTAAATCTTTACGGATGCAGAAAACCTGATCTTTCTCCCGTAGAATGGCCACCCTCTGTGGGGAAATGCATTTTTGGAAAAGCAGCCTTGAAAGCAGCTCAAGTACAATGCTTATCCTACAGGGCCGCCTGGGCTTCTGGTAATTATTGCACTGACAACACTACAATATGGTACTGATAACCAGTGTCAGATGAGTCCATAAGCAAGATAAGCACAGGTTTTCTTGTGCTTGCTTACTGATCTGTAGTGAACATTTCACAGTTTTTCCTAGTCAAAGCTTCTGCTTCTAAGTATGGCTGCATCTATCTTTCCCACTTCCAACCCCACAGCACCTTCCGACAGAATCAAAGCCTCTTTCTAAATTTATAATCCTTACAGGGACAGAGTACCCAGAAAGTAAAGGATAGTACAGGCTTACCTGTGCTTATTTAATAATCTTAACTACTTAAGATTATTAAGTAAGCATAGGTAAGCCCATGCTTACCTTACTTTATTGGGTAATCTGCCCTATTTGGCTTAGTAGGAAACATTATTGGGTAATCTGTTGATAAGATCCCATTTGACTCAGGAGGAAACTGAAGTTCAGTGAGGATAAGTTACTTTTTCAAAGTTCCAGAGCAAGTGAACGTAGACAGTGACGCTCAAATCCAGATCTGTACAATTGCAAAGCTCAGTCTCTAAGTCAGTGGTTCTCCATCGAGGGCAATCTTACCATCCTCCTCCCCGGGAGTTATATGACAATATCTTGAGAACATATTTTTTATTATGTAATATATATATATATATAAATTATGACATTATCATTTTAACCATTTTTCAACTGTTTGATTAAGTGGCATTAGTTACTTTCACAATGTTGTGCAACCAACTACACGATTTATTTCCAAAACATTTTATCATCCCAAACAGAAACTCTATTATTTGGCACAAAGTAATTATTTAGCACTATGTCCCAGTCCCCTCTTGCCTTAGCACCTCCCCTTCCAACCCCATAACCAGGAGCCTATTTTTATCTCTATGCATTTGCCTATTCTCAATATTTCATGTACAAGAGCTCATACAATATTAGTGCTTCTGTGTCTAGTCTATTTCACTCAACATAACATTTTCCAGTTTTCTTCCTGTGGTAGTGTGTACCAGAACTTCATTTTTCTTTATGACTGAATAATAGTCCATTGTATGTGATTGTTTTTCCATTCATTTGTTGATGGTCATTTGGGTTGTTTCCATCTTTTGAATACTGCTGTAATGAACATTGGTGTAAAAGTAATTGTTGGAACCCTTGCTTTCAGTTCTTTGGGGTGTATGCCTAGGAGTAGAATTGCTGGATCGTAGTCCTGGTGTGGCACTATAGGATAAGTGCAGGACTTCAAGATCAATGTGAACTACTTGATCTTGATAGTCGTTCAAACTTGATAGTCGCTCCTTGGAAACCCTATATTGGATTTGTGTGAGCTAGAACTGATTCGATGGCACTTAACAACAACTATGTTTAATTTTCTGAGGAACTTGCAAGTTGTTTCTTCATAGCAGCTGTACCATTTTATATTCTCAACAACAATGAAAGAACGCACCAATTTCTCCACATCCTCCTTTGGTGACATTTTTGATAGTCAACTCTAAAGCAGGGTGCTACTGGTGGAGGATACTCCAAAATATCATGCAATGCACAGGACATCTGTTGTTGTTGTTATGTGTCATGGAGTCGGTTCCGACTCATTGCAACCCTGTACAGGGTTTACGAGGCTGTAAATCTTTAAGGGAGCAGAAAGCCTCATCTTTCTCCCGCAGAACAGCTGGTAGTTTCAAACTGCTGACCCTGAGGTTAGCAGCCTAATCAGTAACCACTACGCTCCAGAAATGTCAAGAGTGTTGAGGCTGAGAACATCTGCTCTAATCCATTTCTGTTGACTGTACCAAAAAAGATCTCTCTACTTTCCCCTACCCTATTATTGTTTAGTTTAGTGCCTTAATGCATCATTGATAACACTCATCACAAAATATTGTTTTCTATGATTTATGTATTACTGGAGGACAAGGACCATGCCTGCATTGGTCACCTCTCGATCTCAAACACCTTGTACATCACCTGGAACTAGTTAGTAGGTGCTCAATGAATATTTGTCAAATAAGTGAATGGGTAGATGAATGTACAGAAATCACACAACTTGTGCAAGGTCATAGGACCAAAGGGGCAAAGGCAGGACTCAGCCTGCTTGAATCTAAATCCTATGTTCTTAATCCCCAAGACAAAGTGAAAGAGAATTCAGTTTAACAAGGTATGTACATGATGGCAGAGGACTGCCAACAGACACCCGTCTTTGTCCTTAAGGGGCACAGAGTCCAGCAGTGAAGAGAGAAAAAGAGAACAGATTGTCAGTGGATGCCATGATGTGCTGCAAAATTCCAGCTGGAAAAGAAAAGGAATTGAGGTACCTCAGCAGTCAGAGTCTTGGTACTTGCAGACTGAGAGAGGACTTAGTGAAAAGTTTCCCAGATATTAAAAGAACAGCTTAAAATGACCAGAATTAATCTTTCCCCGCTTTTAGAAAAGATGGGCAATACAACATTTATCCTCTCTGAAGGCTTAGGGATTTGGGCCCTCTTATAATTCCCAAAAATAATGGTTAGTGGTTCCATAAATGCATATTCAAGTCCTAGAAGTACCCTAAAGTCAAGTACCAAGTTGGCTTCATCTGGCAAACATAGGTCCTGGCAGTGGTTGGGTCCTGCCCTAGGCCTACATCTGCCTTTGCAGTCTTCCAATGGGAGTGAACTCTCATAAATCATGACTGGAGCTTTGGGGTGAGGAGAGGTAGAAGCTGAGGCAGATGAGGGCAAGGGCAGAGAAAGAGTTGCAGGCAGAAGGAAGGAGGGGAATGGAAGAGAAGGCAGAGAGGAGGGTTAGAGACAGAATAAGGAAGAAGGAAACGAGAGAGATGGGGTGGGGGAGGGAAACAGGAATGAGGAAAGGTAGGAAATATGAGAGAATAGCCAATAGTGAATACTTTCTGAGCATTTATAAGTTAGTACCTCGAATTGTGCAGAGTCCCTGAAATGCATTGTTGTTGCTAATTACTATCACAATTATTGATCCCTATGTGTTCAGAGTAGAATTGCATTCCACAGGGTTTTCTAAACTGTGACCTTTGGGAAGCAGGTTGCCAGACTTGTCTTTGGGGCACTTCTAGTTGGATTCAAATCACTAAAATTTCAGCTAGTAGTCAAGTGTTTAACCCTTTGCACCACCAAGGGACTCCTTTAAAATGTAGTCACTTTTAATCTTCAAAACAATCTTATGGAATGTTGCTGTTAAGCACCATCCAGTCGATTCCAACTCATACACTCATAGTGACCCTATACAGGGTTTCCAAGGAATGGCTGGTAGGTTTGAACTACTGACTTTGCAGCTGGCTGTCCAGTGTTTATCCTACAATGCCACATAGGTACTTTCATTATGGTCCTTTTCAACAATGAAGAAGTAAGTGATAGATGCAGATGTGGAAAAAGTGAGGAAAGAGCTGGTATGGTTTGTGGGGTGGGGAGGGTGGAGAAGGAGACAAGAGTGGGTACAAGGACACAGCTGGGGTCTTTAGGAAACACACTCTAAAGTATCAGGTGTGTAGGGGCAGACAGAAGGGTCCTAGAGAAGGAGGCTAGAGTGACTTTCTGTAAGCATGGGAAGCTTGAGAAGGCTTTTTGCTTGAATGGAATTCACAGATAGGCTATATTGAGTATTCCTTGGTCACTGCTGTGAGTCCAAAGAGATTTGTAATGACATTGCTAGGTATCCATCCTTCCTTCTTTAAACAAAGCAAACGATAACAACAAAATAATCCAACCATTTCATTGTGCTTCTGGAGCAAGGAAAACAAAGGAACAAAGAGGGAAGTTAGTAAAATAAATACAATGGCTTTTATATTTTCTCATGTTTTCAGGCCATTTTCATATCCATTATTTCAGGAGATAGTCCCATTTTGTGGTAGGTGACATTCTCCGTGTTTTAGCAAAAAAGGAAACAGATTCATAGACAGACGTTCTGTACACATCTAAGATTAAACTTAGGTTTTCTATGGCAAAATGCTTAGCTCTTTCTTATATATTATATTGGAGTCCTTGTGCGGCACTGTAGAATCAGCGCTGGACTGCTAGCCAAAAGGCTGGTGGTTCAAACCCAGCAGCTGCTTTTTGGAAACCCTATACAGGGTTGCTATGAGTCAGAACCGATTTGATGGCACTTAACAACAACACACATTATATTGAGCCCTGGTGTGTGCTGTAGACTACTCACTGCAGGATCGGCAGTTCAAATTCACCAACCGCTCTCAGAAATCTTAAGTAGGGTCATTATGACTCAGAAGTGACTGGACAGTCCACAACAACAGCATATGTTGTATTGAAAGTCGTGCTCAGTCTCCTTCAAATAAAATTAATTTCCTTTAAACTAACTTCCCAGAATGAAAGGTTCTATGCAACAAGACTCAGACCAATTAATCATGAAGAAAAGATTAATGCTGGCATCATTTTAAAATCATATTGCTCATGCCAAACGGCCTTTCAATAATTGTTTATAAAAGAGCTTATTTTTTTAAAAAGAAACATTAGCTCCCCAAAAAAAGTAGCATGTGTCCTCCTAGGAGCAAATTAATAGAAGCAAACAGTAGTGTTCTTGGAAACCCCTTGGATAAATAATTTGGTACATACTGTTCCCTTTAGCCCCACTTCACCTGGGGTTACTATCTTGTTCTTCTCTTGAATCTAATTCTGTTGAAGTCTTAATCATATTCTCTGTGCTCTGATCGCCTTTCCTTTCCACATCCCAGCTTCCAAGGAACTCCTGAACCCTCCCCATTCCACCCCTTAAAAGGCATACACCACAGGACTTCTTGTTAAGTGCCTCTGTGTTGGTTCCGACTCACAGCGACCTTGTTAGGGTTTCTGAGGAGCAGTTGGTGCATTTGAACAACCAACCTTGTGGTTCACAGTCCAGTGCTCATCCTACAACACCACACCAAGAAAATTTGTTGTTATTGCTTGTTAAGTGCTGTGAGTCGGTTGAGACCCATAGCAACCCTGTATAGGGTTTCTGAGGAGCGACTGGTGGGTTTGAACATTGCAATTCAAACCCAGTGCATGATCCTTCAGTGCCACACCAGGACTCCACCAGGAGACTAGGGCCTGGTTTTTCTTGATTTTTGTTGCATCCTCAGCATTCTGCCTGACTCATAAAAACCAAATACCAAACCCACTGCCATTGAGTTGGTTCCCACTCATCGTGACCATGTAGGGCACAATGGAATTGCTCATTGGGTTTCTGAGTTGCAAATCTTTACCGAAGCAGGTGGCCTCATTTTTTCCTCTGTAGAGCAGCTGATAGGTTTGAACCACCAAATTTTTGATTAGTAGCCTGATGCCTAATCCACTGTGCCAACAAGACTCCTTGCCAGGTTCATACTAGGTGCACATTTGTTACGACAATCTGAGCCATCAGTCAGTAAATATAGACCAGCTAGCATTGTTCATATGAGCACTCTCTTCCTATGCTTAAATTAGCTATTTCTTTGTATTCCCAGCACCAACCCTGACAAACAGAATGAAAACTCTGCAAATGCTTGTCCAATGAATCAAGGAGTGGAAGAAATATTGAAATACTCTTTTTATAAAACATGTTTCCAGTGGAAACAGAATTTACCCTTCTTGTGAAAAAGCATCTCATCTCTGTGTGCATTTCAATAGTGGAGGTGGGATGGTGGGTGGTGGGGTAATTTATAATCTCTGCAAAACAGAAGTTCTGATGTGGTTGGATAAGCACTGGAATGCTAATTGCAAGGTTGGCAGTTCAAACCCACCAGTCTCTCCTCAGAAACCCTATACAGAGTCACTATGAGTCAGAACTGACTGGATGGCACTTGACAGAAACAACAACAACACATTGCTCATTTTCGTGAGGTGTTCACACTCTGCCATGATCACACATTCACAATGTTTCTGGCAACAGTGATAATAATAATATCTAACAGTTATGAACACTTGCTTTGGGTCAGACTCTGTGTTGCTGTTAGGTACTGCTGAGTATATTTTGACTCACTGTGACCACATATGGCAGAGTAGAAGTGCCGCATAGGGTTTCCTACACTGCAATTAATGGAGTCCAGGTGTGGCGCTGTGGGTTAATATGCTGCACTGCAAAGTTGTTTGAACTGCAAGGTTGGCAGTTCAAGCTCACCAGCCGCTCCTGGGAAACCCTATATAGGGTCCCTATGGGTTGGAACAAACTCAACAGCATTTAGCAACAACAACAATCTTTATGGAAACAAATTGCCAAGTATTTTCCCTGCTGAGCCACTGGGAGCCTGAGATTGTGGGGTAAGGTAGGCTCGAACTGTCAACCTTTTGCTTAGCAGCCAAGTGCTTAAACATTAAATCATTTCATTGTTACAATCAACTCTTGTGAGGTAAGAATAGTTATTCTCTCTATTCAACAGGTGAAGAAACTGAAGCAAAGAGAGATTTTGTTAAGCAGACACTGCAAAGCCCCATGAGTGTGTGTGATGCTTCTTCATTGCTCTGTGGGTGAAAAAGGTGAAAGATCAAATCAAGGTGAGAAAGGCAGATCCGGCCAGAGCCTGTCTCTGCCTCCTAAATACAGAGAAAGGTTTTCTGTTCAATATTTTTATTTATTGGGCTTTTTCAAAGAATCTTAGAGGGAATGAGTTTCATTTAGTTATAAGAATAGTTGCAAGACCACAAACAAAATATACATGTTTTCATTTTATAGTTAAGAAACTAAGAGTTCAATAATATTAAATCCTTTGGTATTTATTACCAGCAGTTAAATCCAGACTCCAAATTGTCCCAGCATCTATTTCTTATATCACGCTGCCTGGGTAACCAGAGGTCTCCATAACGATCCTTGAATTCAGCACACTCAATGAATTCTTTGTCCAGATTTCTTCTTTCCAAAGTATGACTTGAAAAAAGCAAAGTAAAGTAAGGTAAGATATAAAATCAATTTAGAAATATTTGTCTCACAGAGTTTGTAAGGAGGAAGAAACATGATGAATCAGGCAAAGGCTAGAAAAGGCAGGAAATAAAAGTACTCAGAATGTGGAGGGGACCTGAGTGAGTATACAAATCTGTGCTGGAAGAAGTACAGCCAGAAAGCTCCTTAAAATCGAGGAAGGTGAGATTTTGTCTCACATACTTTGGTTAGGTTATCAGGAGGGACAGGTTCCTAGAAATCATGCTTGGTAAAGTACAGGGTCATGGAAAAAGAGGAAGATGAATTGACCCAGTGGCAGCAGCATTGGACTCAAACATAATAATGATTGTTAGGATGACACAGAACCTGATAATGTTTTTGTTCTGTTGTGTATAGGGTTGCTGTGAGTTGGAATCAACAACAGGGTGTGTATGTGTGCATGTATTAGAGAAAGGGTTATGCTAGTGTTGCTGTTGTTGTTGTTGTTAAGTGCCATCAAGTTGGTTCCAACCCATAGCGACCCTGTATAGGGTTTCTGAGGAGCTGCTGGTGAGTTTGAACCACCGACCTTGTAGTTCAAATGGCTTTGCAGTCTGGTACATTAACTCACAGCAACACACCATGACAATACCTACATACTAACATTTACAGGGAGTCCTGGTGTGGTGCTGTAGGATAAGCACTGATTTGCAAGGTCAGTTTGAATCATAAGGTCCAAGGTTCAAATCTACCAGCCACTCCTCTGAAACCCTATACTGGGTCGCTATGAGTCAGAACTGACTCAATGACACTTAACAACAACAGCATTTATAGAGTCCTGGTGTGGACTGTAGGATAAGCCTTAGACTGCTAACCGAAAGGTTGGTGGTTCAAACTTACTGCCTGCTCTTAGAAATCCTATACAGGATAGCTATGAGTCAGAATTGACCTGACAACGCTTAATAACAACATCATTTTTCGAATGCTTAATGTGTGACATGAACACAACATTTTTACGTGTGTCATCACTTCTAATATTGAGGTCGATCATGCAATTCCCATTTTCTAGAAGAAGAAACAGTAAGTGGTAGAAAGAAACTCAGCTAAGACCTGTCTGACATCAAAATGCATCCTCAGAACCCCTTATCAACCCTATGACTTGAAAGTCCCCAGGGCCACAGAGACCCAGACTTTCTCTCACACAGCAGGAACTCTTAGCTTCGATCTCTAGCTTTATTGTTGTTGTTAAGCTCTGTTGAGTCAGTTCCGACCCATAGTGACCCTGTAGAGGGTTTCCAAGAAGCAACCTGAACCACTGATCTTGCAGTTCTAACCGACTTTGCAGTGCAGCACATTAACCACATCACTCTTTTAGATCCCTCTTTATGGAAAACTGAGCTACCAGGGGATTTAACCACCTGCTTCTCAGATGACAGGGATTTCTTGATCTGGGAATCAATCCTTCCATTGCTCAGTTAGAGATAAAATGCTAATTCTCAGTGACCCCCTAAGGAATCCTTAGGGGTGAGTTTCAATCAGTGAACAAGTCAGAAACAATGACTAAAGATAATTCTTACATGTATATAGGCCTTCATGGTTTTCAAAATGTTTCCTCTGTATATATGTATATATATATGTTGTTGTTGTTATGTGCCGTGGAGTTGGTTCTGAGTCATAGTGACCCTGTACAGGATTTCCAAGGCTGTAAATCTTTACGGGAGCAGAAAACCTCATCTTTCTTCCGCAGAACAGCTGGTAGTTTCGAACTGCTGACCTTGCGGTTTACAGCCCGATTTGTAACCACTACGCTACCAGATCTCCTTATACAGCTTCTTAGATGTGGTCATTATGGACACAGATCTCCAGAACTTTCTCTTTGAAGGTTCTGGATCCATTCAAATTGCCAACCTAAGAGAAAGTTAGCAATGGACTCTCCTGAGGGCACCATGTGCTCAGCTGGGTACTGGCTGGCCCTGTTTCTCTGAGGCTGGTTGGGGGCCCAGAGGAGCTGTGCCCAGAGGTATTTTTGTCTTGTTGCTTCAATCCTGGCAGCTCCACTTGGAATGATTTATGATGATTTCTTGGGTTTGTTTTGTAAACACAGTCTACACCATGGGAGGGAGTTACATTCCCAGGGTCTTCCTTCATGGAAGTATTGCACTACAATTATTTTTCTTTGGGCTGAAGCTGCAGTCTAATTTCTCAAGTTGTTGAGCCTAGAACATTAGACTGATGAAAGACCTCAGAGGTTATTCCAGTTGCTCTGCCTCATCTTAATGCTAGCATTGCTGCCTTTAAGTGCCATCGAGTTGGTTCCGACTCATAGCCTCATTTCATAGTTGGTGAAAATGAAGTTTAAAGATTGCAAGGGAGTTGCCTGAGGCACACAGTTAAGAGTCAGAGCCTTGATTAGACAGCACTAGACTACTAACTGCAAGGTCGGCAGTTCAAATCCACCAGTCACTCTTTGGAGACCTGACATAGGGTCGCTGTGAGTCTAAACTGACTCAGAGGCACTTGACAACAACAACAACACATTCTTTTCAGAAATTCCTTCTATAATTTCTCTAGCTCTGGGGATTTGGAATGTTCACTCTGATTCTTAGTTTAGAGAGCCTGGGCATGGCAGGTATGGAGAGGGGCAGTGTTTTACAGTTTAATAGGGGGTTTACAGTTCAAAAAGCTGTTTTACATGCTCTCTTTCCTGTTTTCTTTACTTTTTTTTCCTTTGGGACGTACATATGATTCAGTTTAAAAAAAAATGGTTTTTAGAGACAGTCAGGTCTGGGTTTGAATCATGACTATTCTACTTACAAGGTGACTCAGTTTGGGCAAATCTTCTAACTTTTTGGATTCTCAGCTTTCTCATCTGTAAAATGGGTATGTTAATACTATAATCATGGATCTGTTAATACTTTAATCAAGGAATGAATAACGTAATTTGTGTAATTTACTTGGCATCCTTGGGTGGCACAAATAGTTACATGCTTGGCTGATATCTGAATGATTGGTAGGTTGGGTTCACCCAGAGGTCTCTTAGCAGAAAGATCTGGTGATTAACATTAAAAAAAGAAAGAAAAGAAACCCTAGGGACCATAGTTCTATTGAGACTTTAAGTGGGCTCTCCATGAGTCAGATTCTACTCTCTAGCCCCTGGTTTGACTTTTCCATTTTGTTTTAGTAATGCACATAAGAAGTTAACACATAGTAGGTGTAAAATGAGCTATTATTGTTCATTAATTTGTTTAATGTTCCTGACTCTGTGAGAAAAAGATACCAACCACGTTTATCCTCTCTCATAACCAGGAAATGACTGAAATGGCAGCTGACTGGCTGAAGGACAACCTGTCCAAAATATAAATACTGACACAAGAGAACAAACATCTCCAGCCAGGTTGTACAATCAGTGGCTTTACTATGCTTGGTAAATCCATGCTTAATCTTGTTGTTTGATATTAGAAAAGAACAAAGTGAGAACCTCTCGCCTTAAAAAAATAGCAGCTCCCCATGTAAGCTGAAGTAAATACAACTGATAAATTGATTAACAAGACACTTTCTAAGATTCAAGGAATACAGTGACCATTTCTAAATGTGTCTTATGTCTGCATGGGATCCCCAGTGACACCATGGGGTCAATTTTCGTAAGCAGAATGCTTGCATCCAGTCAAAGGTCAAGATTCTCCCCTTGTGCCACATTTTTCTATAGTGGCTTCTTTGTTCAGTTTAATTCAGATAAGCACACTATACCAACATTCAGTTGAAAGTGATGTCTTAGGTTCTGAGTGAGTTACCTGTGGGACTTGCCTAGTCTAATAATGGTAGGACAGCAACCAGGCGGGCACTGGGGCAAAATCTACCCTATAAGCACTGTCTGCGGGAGCCCTATTATTTAGCTTGGGGGAAACTGATTCAGTGAACCTTCTAATTTCTGAAGCCTTGGTATGGTGCTGAAGGATAATGCACTGGACTTCAAGGTCAGTTTGAACCACCAGATCAGTAGTTCAAACTCACCAGCCACTTCTTGGAAAACATTTACAGGGCCGCTGTGAGTCAGAACCAACTCCATAGCACTTAATAACAAGAAGTTATAAGGAAGAGGCTAGAATCAGAACCAGGACCTATGGTAAGAAATCACCACAAAGCTTATTTTATCTTCTTAAAGGAACAAAGTTTTCTAATCTCTTTGGATGTCCTCTGAGAAGGAGAGGAAGCTCTGTCTCAGGACATGCTCAGAACAAGGCTGGAAAAACTTCCACCAGAGTGTTAAAAAAGGAGTGTCTGCTTTGGGTGGGAAGCTCAATTCTAGGATGACCTCTAGGCTTCCTAGTAGCTTGGAGACTCTAGAATTCTAAGTTTCCATTGCCAGGCTCACACCACCTTCTCCTGGATGCCTGCCAGCTTCCTCCCTCTGGGACTTACCCTGCAGCTTACTTCACTCTTTCCTGAACCCAGTTCCAGAACTTTGTCATGGCAGCTTACCAGCCCTAGGACCAGCAAGACAGGTGACTGAGGCATGCATGAAATAGACTCCAGTCCTCCTCCTGGCTGGACAATTTTTGTAATTGCATCAGCCTCTTTTAGAAATCTTCCCTCTTTAGATAGTCATGCTTTCTGTCTTGAATTTGTATTTCATACACATTACATATCATAAAATTTATTGCTTACCAACATCTGTTATTCAATTTTTGAGGTTGATATTTCAGAAAACCAACAATATAAAGACTCTGGAGTCAGATTATTGGATTTAAATTGTGGTCCCACCACTTACTGTCAATGCTGTTCTGGCAAATCTACTTAACCTCTGTAAGCCATAGTGTTCTTATTTGTAAAACAAGGTAATAAAAGGAGCTCTGGTAGCGTAGTGATTATGAATCAGCTTGCTAACTACCAGCTGTTCTGCAGTAGAAAGATGAGACTTTCTGCTCCTGTAAAGATTTACAGCCTCAGAAATCCTGTACAGGGTCACTATGAGTCGGAATTGACTCCATGACACATAACAACAACAACAAAACCTCATAAAGATTTTGTTAAGACTAAGTGAGTTAATACATATAAAATGCTTAGAATAATGCCTGGCTCATTATAACATTTCCAGTAAATGTTAATAAACAATGATTTTTGTCTATAGTCCTTCAGTTAATTTTTCTTTAGAACTATGTCTTCCATTAGTAATTGGAACATAGAATTTACTAATTAATTATCAAGGGAAATTGGAAGGGGACAAAAATGAAATAGAATGATAGCCTAGGCATTAGTGAGCTGAAATGGACTGGTATTGGACAATTTGAATCAGACAATCACATGGTTTACTACCCCAGTAATGACAGTTGGAGAGAAATGATGTCACATTCATTGTCAAGAAAACATTTCGAGATCTATCTTGAAGTACAATGCTTTGATAAGGTAATATCAACACACCTACAAGGGAGACCAGTTAATATGATTGTTATTCACATTTAAGCACCAACAACTAAAGCCAATGATGAAGAAAATTAAGCATTCTACCAACTTCTTCAGGCTGAACATCATGAAACATGTAATCAAGTTGCTTTGATAATTAGTGATCATTAGAAATGAAGAGGAAGGGTCATTCATTGGAAAATATTGCCTTGGTGACAGAAATGACGCTGGAGAGCATATGATAGAATTTTGCAAACACAAATACTTATTCATTGCAAATGCCTGTGTGTGTGTGTGTGTGTGTGTTTGTTTTTTTTTTGTTGTTGTTGTTTTGAGAAGATAATCAGTGGCTATACATGTGGACCTATCAGTTTAACTACATATGAAAGAAGAGATGATGGATAAGTTGAATGTCATTAGCCAAAACAAGGCCAATAGCCAACTGTAGAACAGACTACCAATTGATCAGATGCTAGCTCAGTCTGAAGCTGAAGAAAATTAAAACAAGTCCATGAGAGCCAAAATATGGCCTTGCATTTATCCCACCTGAATTTAAAGACCATCTCAAGAATAGATTTGAAGTAGCAAACACTAATAAATGAAGACCAGATGAATTGTGGGATGACATCAAAAACTTCATACATGAAGAACCCAAAGAACATTGGAAAAAAAGAAAGAAAGAAAGAAAATGGATGTCAGAGAGATTCTGAAATTTGCTCTTGAACATAGAATAGATGAAAAGAAAGGAAAAATGGTAAAATAAAAGAGCTGAAGAGAAAATTTCAAAGGAAAGCTTGAGAAAACAAAGTAAGGCATTCCAATGAAATATCCAAAGACATGGAGTAAGAAAACCAAAACTTTCTCAAATTTTCTCAGAATTTCTCAAACTGAAATTATCGAAAAAATTCAAGTCTTTTATACCTGTGAGACTTGCTTAGTCTAATAATGGTAGGACAGCAACCAGACTGGCACTGGGGCAAAAGATTGGTGGGTTGAGTTTACCCAGAAGTAGAAGAAAGTTCTAGTGTTGCAGTATTAAAGGATTCTATGGGCAAAATAAGGAGCTTTGGTAGTGTAGTGGTTATGAATCGGGCTGCTAACCTCAGGGTCAGCAGTTTGAAACTACCAGCTGTTCCATGGGAGAAAGATGAGGCTTTCTGCTCCTGTAAAGATTTATAGCCTTGGAAACCCTGCACAGGGTCACTATGAGTCAGAATCTACTCCACAGTACACAACAACAACAACATAGGCAAAATATTGAATTATGTAGGAAGCATCAAAAGAAAATAGAATAAGGAATAAGAAGTTACTGTTCCAAAAAGAATTGGACAGTGTCCAACCATTTCAGAAAGTAGCATATGATCAAGAAATTATGGCATTGAAGGAAGAAGTGTAAGCTATACTGAAGGTATTGGTAAACAAAGCTCCAGGAATTGATGAAATGCAAACTGAAATACTTCAACAAACTGATTAGTGCTGGAACAAACTCTATGCTTAGAAATTTGGAAGACAGCTACTTGGTCAACTGATTGGAAGAAGTCCGTATTTGTGCCCATTATATAAAAAGGTGACCCTAAGAATAAGGAAATTATCAAATGATATCATTAATATCAAACATATGTAAAAATTTGCTAAAGATAACTTGAAAATAGTTGTATCACTATATTGACAGGGAGTTGCCAAAAATGCAAAATAGATTCAGAAGAGGAAGTGGAATGAGGAATATCACTGATTATACCAGATGGATCTTGGCTGAAAGGAGACTACCTGAAAGATGTTTACTTACATTTTATTGATTATGCAAAGGTAGTTGACTGTGTGGATCATAAAAATGATGCATAACATTGTGGAGAAGGAGAATTCTAGAACACTTTATTGTACTCATATGGAACCTGTACATAGATAAAGAGATAAAGAGAAAGAGGATACTGAATGTTTTAAGATTAGTAAAGATTTGCATGAGGGTTGTATCTTTTTACCATACTTACTCAATCTGTATTCTGAGCAAATAATTTCAGAATCTGGACAATATGAAGAAGAATGTTGCATTGTAGGAAGTCTCATTAATAAGTGGAGCTATCCAGATGACACAAACTTGCTAGTTGAAAGCAAAGAGGATTTGAAATATTTACTGATGAAGATCAAAGATTATAACCTTCAGTATAGATTACAATGCAATGCAAAGAAATTAAAAATCATCACAAGTGAACCAATAAAAAAACATCATGATAACACAGAAAAGATTGAAGTTGTCAAGGATTTAATTTTACTTATATCCACAATCAATGCCATGGAAACAGTCAAGAAATCAAATGACATATTACATTGGACAGATCTTCTACATAGGACCTATTTAAAGTATCAAAGAGTAAAAATGTCTGCATGAATAATTTATTTTACAAGTCTCAGTACAAGGTTGGTCCCTATAAAGTGGAGGCTAAAGATATCCCATATGTCCTATTTTCCCATAATGCTGTACCACTCTCCATCATCTTTGCTATCAATGACTCCTTCTCTCCTTAGTATCTTCTCTCATGTTTTAGAGCTCTCTAATTTACTTCAATATCTCACTGGGCTCTGGAACCATAAAAATAATGGCTCAGATGACTGTGGAGGTTGGAAAATCAGGTCAGGCAATAGATTACTGGCACAAGTCTCAAGAACCAGAGATCAGATGGACATGAGCCAGATGCAGGATCCAGAGTCAAGAGATCAATCTTTGCCAAAGTGTTACCTTAGTCTTCCAGGTAGTTCTTAGTATAGCTACAGAGACACAAAATGGCTGAAATTGAAAAAAAAAGTTCTTACTTTGTTGAACAAGCATAGGATACACTGAAAATCATGTCACCAAGATGAGTCCCCAAGTCCTAGAATGGTGGTCTTTTATTAGGGTGTTGAACCACAAGGTCAACAGCTCTAGCTCACCAGATACTCCTTGGAAACACTATACAGGGTTTCTTTAAGTTGGAACTGACAATGACACTTAACAACATTGACAACAGGGTGCTAATTGACATCTGATTGATGTTTGTTAGGATGATTCAGCACAAGAACTAGTCAGTAAGGAAGAGTCATAAAGATGCCATTTTGTCTACATCCGGGACATTGATGGAAGTGTGCTTTCAGCTTTGTGATGTCAAAAGCCAAGCTGTGGAGCTAGAACAGCTGAGGACTCTAGACTCATGGAAAAAGAAAGGCTGTGTGCTGGCGGCCAGGAGGCAGGCTTGCAGAATGTGCCCTTGGGTTGTTTAAATGATTATATATTTCTTAGTATATTTCTGTATATCAAAAAAACCCAACAAAAAACAGAGGGAATAGAAGCAAATATTGTAGATCGATGATGCATGACGGAATTGTAATCATTGCAATGAAACCAAATAGGATGAGTGCAAAGCCAATGTTCTCTCATGTAAACTATCACTCAATTCACAATAAATGCATTAAAAAAAAAAAGTCAAGCTGTGGACTTTGGTCATTATCACACATTCTTGGTGGGCCAGTTCTGGTCTTACACAGTTTTGGGACTCCAGCCTCCCACTTTCTTAATTAAGCAGGAAGTTGGTGGTTTGCCTAGTAAGGGCAAGTTAGTTCTTATTTTAACTTATTTAACACAGATATAAAAGATGGTTCACACTTTACAGACTACATCCCCAAGGACCATATCCACTGCAAAATGGGCTAAGATCTAAAATACATCACAAAATGGGGGATCATATTAAGTAACTCACTATACCTATACATATGGATGTAGTAGCTTAAAATACCAATCAAGAGGGAAAGAATCTTTACAGCAAGGATCATTCCCATCCCCTTTGTACACAGGGTTGATAGGGATGGGCAACTTAGACATTGGCTACCTAAAATGGGGGTTCTGTAAAGGCACGAAGTGACTGGCTTACAAGTTTTCAAGAGGGAGTTTAGATTCGGAGTGTGCAGGGGAAGGGGGAAGTAGAATCCCCACTGAGTGGTTTTCATCCTGTGTAGACATGTCTGGTGAAAGGAAATGGGGACAAGACTCTCATGATTCAATAGTGAGTAATCGTTATCATAACTTTGTGATTGTCACAACTGTAAAGGTAGAAGTTTTGTAGCAAAAAGGGGTGAGTGATTGACCTTACAGTCCTGGAGCAGAGGACCCTGGGGCCATCAAGGGAGAAGAGAGGGAGCAGAGCGTGGGACCCTACTCAGAGAAGCGGCAATGCCAGAGATGAAGGCAGAGAGGATAACATGGAGAGACGGAGCAGCTGAGGACTCTAGACTCATGGAGGAAGAAGGGATGTGTGCTGGCAGCCAGGGGGCAGGTTTGCAGGGTGTGCCCTTTAGCTGTTTGAATAATTATATATTCCTGTGTGTTTGGGTGCACATCCCAAAAAACAAAACAAAACAAAAAGACAGAGGGAATAGAAGCAAATACTGTTGAATGATGAAACATGCAGTGGATTGTAATCATTGCAATGAAACGAATTCGTTCCTTTGTTTTCTGATATATATATTTTTAAAAACCAACAGATAGTAAACATGTAATTAAATAAGCATTTTCCTGTTTCAGGGAAATGTATTGTCTAAATAATTAAAAACTGAAAAATGGGATTTTCCAATTTCTGTATTTTAAAGAACTTTGGCCTTTGAGTTCCAGGGTCTAGTAGGCCCACAACCCTCTCCATCCAGCCATCTGTTCTTCTTGAAAACTCATGGGTGGGTTCTGAAATAACCTCATCTGAATGTCTCTTTTCAACTGTCCTCCTCGCTTACTTCTGGAATACTTCTGGGGCCAGTACTTTGAACTTGTGTGGTTTCATCCATTTACAGACGTGTTGCCAATATGTGTAAAATTGATTGTTGCTTCCATTGCAGATAACACCATTGCAATGATGCATGCTAGAAAGAACTGTGAGCTGAGTGGACCACATGATATCATGCAGGATGAGATCAGCTCACTGCAAAGAGGAGTTGTGTGATGTTGAGGCATGACCAAGGGAGAGGAGATTTTTCTGAAATATGTGGCAACTTGAGGAATATATAAAAACCTCTCTTCAGAGCAGAGCTAAGTTCAATTCAACTTTCAACTGAGGACTGAAGGGTACTAAATAAATTCTGCAGTTCTGATTAACTCTTGTTTTAAAAAGAGAGATGTTGTTA
This sequence comes from Chrysochloris asiatica, assembly GCF_000296735.1. Classification (NCBI taxonomy): domain Eukaryota; kingdom Metazoa; phylum Chordata; class Mammalia; order Afrosoricida; family Chrysochloridae; genus Chrysochloris; species Chrysochloris asiatica. Next base: position 1,391,066 of record NW_006408575.1, on the reverse strand, counting down.
AAATGCAGTAGACTTAAGTGTACTATACGTATTGTTGAACCCAAACGCTTTGCACGTATTGCTTCTTTCAAGTCTGCTGTCCCAGATTCCAGAATTTTGAAGTATACTGTGAACAAAAACGTCTGAGAGCCATTGTCCTAAGTGTTACATGGAACAAAGTGTTCTCTGGTGACATAATTTTATAAAATACTGGGTTAAACAAAGTTCAAACTGTCTCCTCACTGCAGAATTTCTCAGTGCCTTTAATGCACTAACATATACAGTGGCTCCCCCACAAGGGGTTTAGAATGTAGCACTTATCCATCTTTTTTGGACACATAGTTGTATATATATATTTCTTTCCAAGAACATATGGGGTGGGGGTAGGGAACTAGTGCTCTGGAGAAACATTGGGCAAATAGTGTTCCAAAAGAGTTTCACCATGTCTTTCTTTTTCTGAAGAAAGTAACACAACCCAGGGACTCAGTCTGACACCTAACTCTACTTAAGGTCCTTTCTGAACACATCTGAGAAGACTCAAAGAGCCATCCATTCCCCTTGAGAAAGAGATGGGAACACTTCTTATTGAAAAAAGGAAAGAAACTATGAAAAACATGTGGGAGTCATATCTGACTTCCTCTGGCTTCACAAGGGGAAAGGAGTATCAAACTCAAAATCAGCGCAAGGCTGACTCCTATGAAGCTAAGGTCAGACATGCTTCCACCCTACAACCTTCTTTACCCTATTTGGACACCAACCATCCCTCCCACAGCACTCTCTGCTTCACATCTGGGTTCTATAATCCATTGCAATGGCCACACAGAACTCATAATATTCACTAATATAGAGTTTGTTAGGGAAGTGAACAGGGTACACTTCAGGATCTCAAACAACTCAGAATATAGCAATTTTTCCATTCAGGAACGCCTCTTCTTTACCATACTGACGGCATGACTCACACTTATCTTTGGCCCCTTAGTCATGTGACTCCTCTATCTGTACACTGCTGTGGCAAGTGTTACAAAGCTCCTTTAGCCAGTCTGTGATGCCCAAAGGGCACGTTCTTCAAGTCAGCCTATTGCCCTTAGGCACTCAGCTTTACTTGATCTATTGGTCTAGGAGCTTCTTTGTCTCTTCGTGCTACTGCCTCTGCCACCAACTCTAGGATGGGCTCTCATTCTCTGCTCATGTTCTTCTTTCTTGGTAGTCTTGGAATTGTCTGTTCCTGCTTCTGAGATGGTTCCTTGTAAACCTAGTGCGATGACAAAACTAACCAATCCCAATGTTAGAGTCCTGTGCATCCTATTGCATGGTGCCCCCAATCACTTGTTGAGAATTAAGAAGACTTTGGATAGAAAAGCCATATCAAGTGCATTCAAGGTACCATAATAGCAATCATGCAATCTACTTTGGGGTTAAAGCATCTTTTTAGGACTTGGCTTCCTTTGGGACAGTTGCTGTAATAAATCTGTCTTGCCTACAGTTGTATTTCACAATGTAACTACAAGGCTGTCAAACAGTTACAACTGATTCTGCTCGATCTCAATTAAGCTACAGCATGCCTTTATGTTTTGGTCTGCATATTATAGGCTTGAGCTAAACCTTTGGGCAGTGGATCATTAAGAGCCTGAACAGTTTAGAAACTTGGCATGTGTTGTCACTTCTTTGGCCTCATTTCCCCCTGACCCCCATTGGTGAAATGAGGGGCTCAGACTAGACTCAACAAACACAAACATTTACTGAACTTCCCCCTGTGGTATATGCTGTGCTTGGTTTTGGCAACTGAACAATGGGAAAAATGTGTATTTTGTGATAGATGTATGATAATACATTATAACACAGTAAGCTAAGTACAAATGTACTACAATGTCAGATAGGAGGAGGAAATGAATTCTGTCTGGACCACCTATAAGATTCCATGCAGTGATGTCATTCTTAGATAGGAAGCTTTCAGTGTTTCTTTTCCTATTGTAACTCTCCCAGAGTCCTCTGGTTCCCGAACAGCACTAGACAGGGTCTAGCTTTGCTGTCGCTGGGAACTAGATAACTACCAGATGATGTCCTCTTCACTGAACTTTATCTGGCATAGACCTCCTCATTGACCAGCCTGGTAGGACTATCTTGTCCAACCCCTAAGTAAGAGTGGTCCTGCCTCCTGAATACAAGTCTACCTTAGATGTTTCAACCAGAGTAGAATAGGAAGTGTATGCATGCCAGTATTTTCCTGAGACAGCCTCTGTGGATGAGAGGAATAGGATAGGTCTCCCCAGCAATAGAATCTCAAGCTCCTCCCACTTCTCATAACTCCTCAGGGACTGAAGAAAATAATTAAAGTTCTTTACTTAGTGTCCCAAGCTTTCCTACTTAGTCCCACAGCACATTTTGCTTCTCACCTGCTCTATTGATATCCTTCCAAGATTTTAGTCTCACTAAAAGAGCTCTGGTAGCGTAGTGGTTATGAATTGAGCTGTGAACCTTAATGTCAGCAGTTTGAAACTACAAGCTGTTCCATGGGAGAAAGATGAAGCTTTCTGCTCCCATAAAGATTTACAGCCTCGGAAACCCTGGATAGGGTCACGATGAGTCATTTCCGACTCCATGGCACATAACCACCACCACCACCAGTACCTCAGTATTGGTGTGGCAGTGTAGGATAAGCACTGGACTGCTAACCACAAGGTCAGTAATTCAAACCCACAACTCAGTCCTTGGAAATCCTAAGTTATTGTTGTTAAGTGCTGTTGAGTTTGTTCCAACCCATAGAAACCCTGTTTAGGGTTTCTGAGGAGCAGCTGGTGAGCTTGAATCTCTGATATTGCTGTTCAAACTGACTTTGCAGTCCAGTGCATTAACAACCCACAGCACCATACCAGCATCCTATACACAGCCGTTATTAGTGGGAACCATATTCACAACACTTATCATCTCCTTTGCTGTTCTCATTTCTCTCTCCCTATTCATCCTGTACAGGATCGCTATGAGTCGGAACTGACTCCATGGCACATAACAACAACAACAACAATTCACTCTAAGTACTGTTTGCTGAGGATGTTTGCAAAAGTATTGAAATCATTCTTACTAATGAGGTGCTGGTTATAGTTTCAGACAAAAAAATAAAAAATTATATGCTTTGATAATCCACAGCAGACCCAAGGTGTGATGAAAGACTTTGGTTCAGAGGATCTTCAGGCACTCGAGCATGCTCCAGAGAGCCTTGCTCCTTCTCCTTCCCTTAAAAAAAAAAATTCTATTTCACTAGGGACAAAATACCCGGAAGCAGCATTGTTAGTAGCTGTAGCCACAGGCCATCCACCCTCTTGGCCCTTCCTCACCTTCACATCCCCAGGGATGCTATAGAAAACAAAGTATTGTAGCTGGTGAGAGCCAAGGGTGGGCTGTCACATGGAAGCCTGGGAATCTGGAGTAGGGAGTCCAGGAATGGGAGTGTTTTCTGGTTCTGTCAGCAGGAAGGACTTTAGCTAGAAGTTGATAAATTAGAGAAACTCCTTCCACTCTTTCTAAGCCCAGTCAGAAATCAGATTTTCTAATCTCCTCAGATCTTCAACCCAAGCTCACTACCACCTCACTCCACTTTATCTAATCTCAGGAAATCGCCTTCTTCCATGGCTCTAAATCTGAGGCCACTCACCATTTTCACAGAACTCTCAGTATTGTCAGCCACCTTCCTTCCTTCTTGCCTTCCTTCCTTCCTTCTTTCCTTCCTTCCTCCTTTCCTCCCTTCCTCCCTTCCTTCCTACTTCCCCTCATCAAATGTGTCTCCTCCACTGGATCTATATTATTCTTTCCTTATCCCTCCCTGGATCTTCCTTTCTATCACCCCCAACAACCCCAATTTCTTCTCTTTGCTGGATCCCTCTCCTATACCTAACCCATGGCCAAAGGAAAGCTTCCCTTGAATTTAACACTTTCCACTTTATCCCTTTGCTCTTCTCTTCTGAGCCACCACTTTGCTACCAAAACTGCTTTGTTAGTTTCCTAATAGCCTCTTCCTCTTCGTAAATCTTTTCAACTCCTTCAGGACATTAATGTTTAATTTAAAAATTATTATAAAAATAACATTGAAACCACTTGTTATTATAAAGAATTCAAACATTGAGGAAGCATATATTGTTAAAATTGAAACACTTCTTTACCCTAATTCTATTCCACAGAGGTAACTATTCTAAACATTTTGATAAAAATTCCTCTATAGTGTTGCTTATGAAGAATTTACAAGTTTAGAAACACTTTACCAATCCTTTTGCCATTCATTTTGTTATTTAATACAATGCTGCAGATGTCTTTTCATGTAAGCACATGGATATCTACTTTATTGTTTATAAAATGTTCAAATAATGTTCCATTATATGACTGTGTTGTTGTTGTTAAGTGCTGTTGAGTTGGTTCCAACTCATAGTGACCCTGTATAGGGTTTCTGAGGAGTGGCTGCTGAATTTGAACAGCTGACCTTGCAGTTTAAACCGATCTTGTGGTCCAGTGCATTATCTTACAGTACCACACCAGGACTCCATTATATGACTGTATCATAATTTATTTAGTCAGTCTCCTTTAGATGGATATTGAGGTTGTTTCTACTATTTATTTATGTGCTTGCTCATTCGTTCATTAATTCATCTATTCATTCATTTCCACTACAAGCAATACCATAATGAATTCCATGCATTTTTGCATACTTCTGTGTAGAGTATTGAATTCAGTAATTCACTAATCACTCACCTTTTTGACAGTTCTGTGTCTCTAGTTTCTACAATCCAGCCCTCTCTTAGTTCTCCTTTGCCATAGCAATAAATATATCTGCCTTCCCTGAGCCCTCAGATGCAATGAACTTTCCACCTGTCTTGCTTCTGTCCAAAGTCTCTCCTCCTGAAAAGCCCATTTCTAGATGACTCCTTCCTACTAACTCATCCTTCCCACACAAGTGTTTTGTAGAGCCATCCCTGATTCCTCAGGCATGCTCCCCTAATCATTTCTATTTGTTATGTGATAATCCAGGAACTCACTACTGTGGTGACTTGCATGTTTCTGTGATTCCGGAAGCTATGCCACCTGAATTTTAAGTATTAGCAGGGTTATCCATGTGGACATGTTTTAGGGGAGTTTCCAGACTAAGACAGACTAGTAAGAAGGATGGTGTCTAGTCACTGAAAAGTGACAGACAACGCAGTGGATTGTTGTCAGATATAGTGCGGGAAGACAAGTCCCTTAGGTTGGATGGCACACAAAATATGACCAGGGAAGAACACCTTCCTGAAATTAGAGTTGACCATGATGACACAAATGGAGAAAAGTGTTCAGAACCTTCATTTGCTGAAGGGGTACAACTCATGCAAACATCCATTAATATTTGGAACATGGAATGTATGGAGTGTGAATCTAGGAAAGTTGGAAGATGTCAAAAATTAAATGTGACACCTAAAGATTGAAATCCTAGGCTTTAGTAACTGAGATAAACTGGTATTGGCCATTTTGAATCAGACAATTATTGATTTATTATGCTGGGAACAACAAATTGAAGAGGAATGGTGTCACTTTCATCATCAAAAAGAACCATTCAAGATCTATCTTGATGTATAAAGCTGTCAGTGAAAGGATAATATCCTAAGCCTACAAGGAAGACCAATTAAAACCACTATATTCAAATTTATGCACCAACCACTAAAACAGTAATTATAAAATTTAAGAATTCCACAAACTTCTTCAGTCTGAAATTGATCAAACATGCAATCAACATGTATCAAAAATTTCTGGTGATTGGAATTCAAAGATTTAAACAAAAGGGAAGGATCAGTAGTTGGTAAATATGGCCTTGGTGATAGAAATTATGCTGCAGATGGAATGATAGAATTTCTTAAGACAA
>NW_006408575.1:1383347-1384554 GCF_000296735.1 Chrysochloris asiatica | reverse complement strand
TGAACTGTTCATCAAAAGTTTGGCAGTTCAAATGCATTAGTTCAAACCCACCTTGGTAACTCTAGGCTGATAGGTTAGAGCCAACTCTGTGGTACTTGACAATAAAATATTGAATGATGCAGAAAGCATCAAAAGAAAATAGAAGGTATGCACAGAATCACCATATCAAAAAGAAATGGTAAATGTTGAACTGTTTCAAGAGGTAGCATATGATCAAGAATTGACAGTACTGAAGGAAGAAGTCTAAGCTGCACTGAAGGCATTGGTAAAGAACAAGGCTCCAGGAATTGATGGAATACAAATTGAAATCTTTCAACAAGCTGATGTAGCACTGGAGGCCCACACTCATCTATGCCATGGAATTTGGAAGATAGCTACCTGGTAAACCAATTGGAATAGATCTATATTTGTACCCATTCCAAAGAGAGGTGATTCAACAGAATGTGGAAATCATCAAACAATATCGTTGAGATCACTTGCAAATGAAATATTGCTAATTAAACTTTAAAAATTACTTCACAGTACGTCAACAGGGAACTGTAAGAAATGCAAGCCAATTCAGAAGAGGACATGGAACTAGCAATATCATTGTTGACATCAAATTGTACTTGGCTGAAAGCAAAGAATTCAAGAAATATTTTTACTTGTGTTTTATTGACTATACAAAGACTTTCAACTGTGAGGATCATGACAAGCTTTGGATAACATTTCAAAGAATGAGTATTCTAGAACACTTACTTGAGCTCATGTATACAGACCAAGAGGCAGTTGTTAGAACAGAACAAGGGGAAACAGAGTGATTTAAAATTAGGAAAGTTGTGCATCAGGGTTGTATTCTTTCACCATATTTATTCAATTTATATGCTGAGCAAATAATATAAGAAGCTGGATTATATGAAGAAGAACATAACATTAGGGTTGGAGAAAGACTCATTAACAATCTATGATAAGCAGATGTTACAACCTTTTTTTTCTGGGAGCAAATAGCACTTAAAATGCTTATTGATGGAGATCAAAGACTACAGCTTTCAGCATGGATTGTACTTCAGTGTAATGGAAACAAAAATCCTCACAACTGGACCAATAAATAGCACCATGACAAATGGAGAAAAGAATGAAATTATGAAAGACTTCTTTTTGCTTGGCTCCACAGTCAATACTCATAGAAGTAGTAGTCAAGAAATCAATGGCTACCTTTCTACTTTTC
>NW_006408575.1:1380366-1381512 GCF_000296735.1 Chrysochloris asiatica | reverse complement strand
CTCCTCAGAAATCCTATACAGGGTTGCTATGAGTTGGAACTGACTCAACCACACTTAACAACAACTACAACAACAGTTATAAGGAGGCACTAAGTAACTGTTAATTACATTATTATCATTGGGATCAATATTAGCCATTTTGTTCCAAGTGAAGTTAGATCAGACATTCATTTCCCTCACTGCTCTCCAATTTTTGATTAGGATGATTTGTTACTTGAAAGTTCCACAAAAAGTTCTCTTTATTTCTCTTATTTGTAAGACAAACATTTATTGAATGCCCTCTGTGCACCAGACCCTTTCCTGCAAGTATTTAGTTGATCCCTCACTTGTGAGAGTCTTCAGCAGAGAGAATGGCATTGCAGGGCTAGCTCCCAGGGGAGAGTAAAATGATCTTACCTTTTGCAGTTTACAACATTTGATTTTTTGGAAACATGCATTTTTTTCCATGAAAATCTGGAGGTTTGACATGAAGGAACAACTATGCAGTATCTAGAGTCTGATTCATAGAATGACTTGTCAGATTGTACACTCTTTTTATTTTATTTTATTTTATTGTAAATTGAGTGAAGGTTTACAGAGCAGATCATCAGTTTTACATTCAGCAAATCATTTACATGTCAATGGTTGCAATCCCCTCCTTATACCAACAGTTAATGGCATTTACCTCTATTTACTTTAACTATTGTATTCCTCCCTGTGTCTCCCACTATTTTCATCTTTCCTCTGCTAACCTCCCTTTTGTTGTATATCGCTTGCCTGTCACTCATGTTAACATGTGTCTACACTCTAGCCCATGAATAATTAGGTCTCCCTCCTTCTCTCCCCTCCCTGATGAACATTATAGATTATTTTTTTAATCAAGAAAACCTTTTTTAACATTTCACAACATTGATCTTATACAATATTTATCCTTTTGTGATTCATTAATTTCACTCAGCATAACGTGCTCCAGGTTCAACCATGTTGTGAAATGTTACAGATTCATCTTTATTTTTTAGCATTTGGTAGTATTATATTGTGTGTATGTACTCATTTGTTTAACTATTTTGTTGATGGCCATTTAGGCTGTCTCCATCCTGGTGTCCACCACTCATCTGTCAGTTTGTAGTACTGTGGTGACTCGTGTGTTGCTGTGGTTCTGGAAGC
>NW_006408575.1:1375195-1375672 GCF_000296735.1 Chrysochloris asiatica | reverse complement strand
ACCCTTTCCTCCCAGAAAGTACTCCATCCACCTATCTAGCCTTTCTTCTGAAGTTCAGAGAGCCAATATTTTCCTCTGTGTCCACTTTATTTGATCTCTTGTATCTTTGTTGTAAAGAGTCCATGTAGTTTGTCTGCTTAGTCCACCATCTTGCCTGAAGTACTCACTATCTTTCTTCTTTTAAATAAAAAAGTTTTCCTGTCTTTGCAGCTCCTGGGGGTGACTTGAGGAAGTAGCATTTATTTTATTATTCTGTACATAGCTCTTATCCATATCCAATTTTGGGGAGTTTCTTGTTTTGTGGAGTCCTTGAGTAGTTTAAGTGGTTAAGCGCTTGGTTGCTAATCAAAAGGCTGCAGTTCAGATCCACCCAGAGTTACCTTGGAAGAAATGCCTGGCATCTATTTCTGCACAGTTCTGTTCTGGCACATATGGGATTGCTCTGAGTCTGAATTGACTGGAAGTCAGCTGTTGTTG
>NW_006408575.1:1324502-1374470 GCF_000296735.1 Chrysochloris asiatica | reverse complement strand
AGAAGGGAAAATGTCAGCCACTGAGCAGTCTGTCTGGCAGCTTGCATCAAGCCCGTGTGGTGTCTGTCTTCTTTGTATCTGTTTTCTCTGTTTTCTTTGTGTCTGTTATTCTCTCTCTCTCTCTCTCTCTCTCTCGCCATCGTCATCGGACACCCCATCTTCGGGTCCTCACCTCCTTGCCGAGGCCAGACCCTGGCAAGCTGTCTTTGTTTTGTTATTTTGTTTGTGCTTGATTGGGTCCTCACAAGAACTATATCTTATTAGTTTTTAACTACATTAAGGAAGGAATCCACCTATGGTGGCCTAATCAAAATAAACAAATAAAAATTGTGCAACCTCAAAGTCAAATCCTTACAAATGCAAATTGTTTAGTACAAGCAAACTTTATGTATCTAATCTGTAGATTATTCAATTCCTGGACTATTTGCTTTCTGAAAGGGGCTCTTCTGGTACAGCAGTTAAGCCCTTGACTGCTAACTGGAAGATTGGAGGTTTGAACCCACCCAGAAGCTATGCAGGTAAAAGATCTGGGGATCTCCTTTCATAAAGATTGCAGCATAGAAAATCCTGTGGGGGCAGTTTTACCCTATCACATGGGTCACTATGAGCCAGAATCAACTTGGCAGCAGCACTCAGTAACAACAACATGTTCTCAGAGAGAAATATGCCTACCTTAGAGAACCCTGTCTACCATTTTTATTAAATTATCTCAAAAGGAAAATTTGATTTAAAAAGGCACTTAACTGTTGCACCACACAAGGGCTACTGAAGGAAGAAGTCCAAGCTGCACTGAAGGCATTGGCAAAAAAAAACCCCACAAGGCTTCAGTAATGGACAGAACACAAATTGAAATCTTTCAACAAACTGGTGCAGCTCTAGAGGTGCTCACTCCTCTATACTAAGAAATTTGATCAAACCGATTTGAAGAAATCCTTATTTGTGCCCATTCCCAAGAAAGATAATCCAATGGGATGCAGAAATAACTGAACAATATCCTTAGTATCACACATATGTAAAATCTTATTGAAGGTCAATAAAAAATGTTTGCAGCAGTACATTGATAGGGCGCTGCCAAAAATTCAAGGCAGATTCAAAAGAGGGTGTAGAATGAGGATGTCATTTCTGTTGTCAGATAGCTCTTGGCTGAAAACAAAGAATATCAGACAAATGTTTGCTTGTGTTTTATTGACTATGTAAAAAGCATTGGACTATGTGGATCATAACAAAGAATGGAAATTCCAAAACTTTTAACTATGCTCATGAGTAACCTGCACATAAACCAAGTAGCAGTCATTCAAACACAACAATGTGTCAGGTCTGTATCCTGTAATAGTTACAGTTTTTGTCAGCTTGACTAGGCCAGGATTTTCAGAGGTTTAGCAGTTAAGATGTGCTTATTCCCATGGTGATAAAAGCTAATATAGGCATAGTTAACTTTATGGCGAGTGGCTATGAGCAGCCAATCAATTAAAGGACTACTTCCTTGGGGGTGTGGTCTGCTCCCAATATAATAGACTTGTAGGAAAAACTCGCTCTCTCTTCTGCTGAGGACCTGGGACTCTATAATTATAAACCATTTTCTTAATAATAGACTTTTCTTTATATATACACGTATATATGTTTCTGATTTTGCTTATCTAAAAAACCTGGCCTAAGACATATCCTTACAGAATACTTATTCAATCTGTGTACTGAACAAATAATCTAAGAAGCTGGATTACATGAAGAAGAATGTGACATCAGCATTGGAAGAAGACTCATTAAAACCAGCGATATGCAGATTACACAACCTTGCTTACTGAAAGCAAAGATGACTTGAGACACTTTAGTGTGGTCTACAACATAATGTAAAGAAAACCAAAACCTAACAACCAGACGACTAAACAACATCATGATAAACAGAGGTAAGACTGAAGTTGTGAAGAATTTCATTTTACTTGGATCCACAATCAATTCTCTTGGACACAGCTGTCAAGAATTCAAATGCTATATCGCATTGGGAAAATCTGCTGCAAAAGACCTTTTTAAGAGTTAAAGAACAAAGATGTCAGTTTGAGAACTAAGGTGTGTCTGACTCAAGCCAAGGTATTTTTAATCAACTCATATGCATGGGAGAGCTGGACAATGACTAAAGAAGACCATACAAGAGTTGATGCATTTGAGAATGTGCCCTTTGCTTGTATTTTGGTGTACATCCCTCTCCCCCCCACACACAAAAAAACACACAAAGAAATAACAACAACAAAAATCAGAGGGAATAGAAGCAAATACTGTTGAATGATGATGCATGGAAGGGATTGTAATTGCAATGAAATGACGAATGTAAAACCGATGTTCTCCTATGTAAACAATCACTGAATTTCCAATAAAAACTTAACATAAAATAAAAAGTTGATGCATTTGAGTTATGGTGTAGACAAAGAATATTGACAGTAATGTGCCATAAGAATAAACAAAGCTTTCTTTGAAAAAGTACAATCAGAAATCTCTTTAAAAGCAAGGATAGTGAGACTTTGTCTCATACACTTTGTTTTAAGGAGGGATCAGTCCCTGGAAAAGAACATCATGCATGGTAAAGTAGAAGGTCAGCAGAAAAGAGGACGACCCACAATGAGATGGATTTGACACAGTGGCTGCAACCATGTCAAAAATAACAACTGTGAGGATGTTGCAGGACAGGATGAGGTTTCATTCGGTTATGCGGAGGGTTGCTATGAGTCAGAGCTGACTCAAGAACACCTAATAGCAACAATAGAACCTGATTTGTACTTTTAGCCTCCAGAAACTGTAAGAAAATAAATTTCTGTTCTCTAAGGATGCTCACTTGTCCTGGTTTTTGTTTCTACAGTATTAGTTAATTAAGACACCCAGCTTTACCTTTGATTTCTGTTCTGAGAACAAAGATAGTGAGTCTTCACTTCATTGGTCAGCTCCAGCCACAGTTCAGCTTCCTGTGGTCTCTAAGGTGGGACCACTCTGACCCCTGCTGACTAAACTACATGGAGAAGAATATCTGCCCATATGGGCTTTAAATTATTTTTAATTTTTTTCATTCAAAGATAGAAAGACAGACATAATAGTGGCCATTGAGTTTTCTCTTAACACTCATGATGGCCTTATGTACAACAAAACAAAATATTACCCAGTCCTGCATTATCTTTGTGATTGCCAAATTGTTCAAGCCCATCTTTGCGCCTGTTGTGGCAATTCATTTCACCAAAAGTCTCCTTTGTCTTCATTGTCTCTCTGCTTATCAAGCATGATGTTGGAGTCTAGTGACTGACCCCTTCTGATGATATATGTGCCCAAAGCAAGCTAGTTGGACAATGTTCAGCTGTGATCCATAGGTTTCCACTGGCTAATTTTTACAAGTAGGTCACCAAACCTTTCTTCTTAATCTGTGTTAGTCTGGAAGCTCTGAAGATACCGTCCACAGTTGGAGACACTGCGGGCATTTGAAATACTCAGAGAAGAGCCCCTAAAATGTTTGGAACTGGAGATATTTAAAAGTTTCAAATAATGATTAACCAAAACATGTACCAAAGGGCAAATACTCCGGTGACCTCTGGTTCTCCTTTATGTCAACACCCATCAAGTCCATTTCACGTGACCTCTCTGCCTATTTCTGCTCTTCCTCTGGCGTGCTCTCTCCTCACTTGTTTATGCTACTTCCTGAACACAGTGACCTGCATCACTGTTAAAGATAGAAGGTTAAAGATAGAAGTTCAGTACTTCCTTATGGAGATCCTGTAGTGTAGCAGGACAAACCGACAAAAACACAGCTATTCTAGGATGAGACTTGTGCGCTGTGACACAGTTGGAGTGTCATGGCTTTGTAAAGCAGGGCTGGAAGGCGAGGAGGAGTTACAGGTGAAGTATAGGTGGGAGGAAGCAGGCATGCCAGATATGGGAAATGGCACATCCAAAGGATTGAGTTTTCTCCTGCCCCCTCAATCTCTCTCTACCACCCACAGTGAGAAGTTCTTTGGGTGGCAGCGTGTCAGGAATCACTGGGCAAGAAACCATGGCTGGTAGAGCTAGCCTTCAGGAGAACACCAGGCAGAGGGACAGGGGCATGCCCAAGAGCTTTCTTCCTGTCTCCTGTTCCTCCTTTGCCTCAGAATACCTGTCTCTTATTGTGTCAAAGGATCAGCATTGACCTGCCCTCATCCCCCATTCTTCCCCTCCAATCCATCAGCGGTCATTGTTGATCCTTCCTTTTCTATCCTCTGGCCTCCACTCCCTCTTTTCCAGTTCCACAGCTACCATCATTGTTCAAATCCCTGTCATCTCTCCCACCTGGATGGTTGCAACAGTCTCCTCATCCTTCCCGTGATACAGGTCTCTTCATTCCTCACCATCCTGTGTATGCTGCCAGATGATCTTTCCAAAACAGTGTCCTGTTGACCTTATGCACCTGTTCAGAAATCTTTGTGAGTACATTTCCTCAGACTTCACTGTCTACAGTGTACAAAGGGACCACATTCATAGCCACATGTTTTTTGCCTTTTTCTGCTTACAAAGGGTCTCAGTGTCTTTCAAAGTGCATCAGTGAGGAATTCTGGGAATCCTTTAGGTCGGTGCTGCTAAAAGTATGCTGTGTGCACCAGAACCAATCAATGAGTGTTTGCTAATCATCTGCAACGAGATCGGCTGTACCTGTTAGCTTCATGTTGATTCCAACTCATGGTGGCTGTGTGTTTATTACAAGGTTTCAATGATTGGTCTTTTTGAAACAGACCTTCAGAAACCTCCATGTAAACTCAAACCTCCAACCTTTTGGTTAACAGTCAAGTTGAGATGTAGAGTTGGAGCCATTTGCATCACCCAGGAACTCCTCTGTGACCTCTTGTTTATGAATTTAAAACATTTTACACAACCACAACAACAAGCACCTGGTCCTTCACCAAACATTATTTGAGAAGAACTTCCCTAAGAAGTGTTTCTTGAACAATCATATAAGTCTGGCCCCTCTATTCACTGCCTCATTGGCTTCCTGGTTTCTACTGTTTATACTTGGGGGGTGGTTTCCTGGAAATCAAACCCTATTGCTTGTCATCCTGGAACACAGATACTTAGAGTGCCCATGAGAGAAGCAGCTGTCTTAAAACAGCTTTCCTGAACTTCATAACATCCACCCTCTGATATAAAATCTGGGACTCATTATTTGAAATCACTATTGCATTCTTTCTCTAAAGCATTCTTTTTTTCCTATTTAGTATGATAATTTTTAACGCTCAAAATTGACTTTATTAAAACACAAACGAGATATAACATTACTGTTGTTGTTGCCGATGATGTTAAATCCTTCGAGCTGGTTCCAACTCAGAGCAACCCTGTATAGGGTTTCTAAGGAGCAGTTGGTGGGTTTGAACCACTGACTTTGCAGTTCAAGATGGTCTTGTGGTTAAGTGCTTTATCCTACACGAGGACTCCAGATATCATATTAAACACATATAATACAATACACTCATTTTTAGCATAGAGTTTGATGAGTTTTGATCACTTGTTAAATCACCACCCCAACTAAGATATGGAGCCACTCCATCACTCTAGAATGCTCCTTTGTGCCCTTTGATAGTCTGTCCTCACCTACACCTGCAGCCTAGGCAAAAACTCATCTGTATTCTGTTACCATACATTGGTTTAACTTGTTCTGTTGTTGCTGTTGTTAAGTGTCTTCAAGTCAGTTCCACTGATGTTGTGAAGTGCCGTCGAGTAGGTGCCGACCTAGAGCGACCCTGCGTAGGGTTTCCAAGGAGCAGCTGATGAACTTGAACAGCAGACCTTGCAGTTTAAACGACTTTGCAGTCCAGTGCGTTAGCCCACAGTGCTACACCAGGATAGCGACCCTCTATATGGTTCCCAAAGGAGTCCTGGTGTGGAGCTGTGGGTTAATGCGCCAGACTGCAAAGCCGTTTGAACTGCAAGGTCCATGGTTCAAGCTCACCAGCTGCTCCTCAGAAACCCTATATAGGGTCGCTATGGGTCGGCACCGACTCGACGGCACTTCACAACAACAACATACGGTTTCCAAAGAGTGGGTGGTGGGTTTGAACCACTGACCTTGTAATTAGCAGTCCAGTTCTTATCCTACAGTGCTAGGATAAGACATAAATAGGATCATCTAGTATGTAGTAGATACTCTTTTGTGTCTGAGAGTAGTGGTTACGAATCGGGCTGCGAACCGCAAGGTCAGCATTTCGAAACTACCAGCTGTTCCGCGGGAGAAAGATGAGGCTTTCTGCTCCCGTAAAGATTTACAGCCTCGGAAACCCTATACATGGTCGCTATGGGTCGGAATTGACTCGACAGCACTTAACAACAACTTTCACCCACCACAGTGTTTTTGACAATCATCCATGGTGTCATATGTTTGAAGTGTTATAATTACTCAGAAGCATTCCATTGTATTGTCAAAAAATACTAAAAACAGACATCTTACATTGATTTCAAGGGGTTTTATTATTCATTAGGCCAAATTTAAGAGTAAAATCCTGACTAACACTGCAAAAACACTGGCTTGATTTCTTTTTTAACTACAAAATGCTAACTACAACAAAATCATCATCAAATGCTAACATCAACAAAATCATTAGACTTTTTAAATCAAACAGTGTAGTCAGTAACAAACTTTTACTTCATGAGTTAATTTAATGAAAAATCTCTAATACTACAAATATGTAAAAATCAAATATTCAAGCAATACATTTTGAATGCTAGCTTGATAACAATTAAATGGTTACCATGGAAACCAGCAAGCATACTGTATTTGTTGTTGTTGTTGTTAAGTGTCATGGAGTCAGTTCTGACTCATAGCAACCCTGTATAGGGTTTCCGAGGAGTGGCTGGTGAGTTTGAACCGCCAACCTGTGGTTCAAACTGACTTTGAGGTCCAGTGTAGTATCCTGCAGTACCACACCAGGGCATCATATTATATTTAAGCTTCTATAAAATCTCTAATCGATGAGAATGTTTTTTCCTTCTTTCAGGGAGACACTGACCCACCCACCCCCAATTTGAAAATTGTTTCACTAATCATAGATCAATAAACTATGTGCTAGTGTTTAGAGTAAATGTAAAGTTTTTTTTTTTTTTTTAAATACAATTGTTTTTAGAAACTTTAAAAAAAAAAACACTTGTTTTTAGAAACAAAGTGGTCTTGCTTACAGATTAACTGATCTATGTAAACCTTATATTTTGATTATTTTTAAAAGTGTGTACCGTAATTTAGTTACCTATTCTCTGATTGGAGTCCTGGTGTGGCACTGTGGGTTAATGTACTGGACTGCAAAGTCAGTTTGAACCACAAGGTCAGCAGTTCAAACTCACTAGCCATTCGTTGGAAGCCGTACACAGGATCCCTATGAGTCAGAAGTGACTTGATGGCACTTAACAGCAACTTTTTCTGAATAGGCATTAGGGCTGATTCCAGTTTGGGGACTACTTGTATAAAGCTTCCCTGTATATTTAGATACAAGTCTTGGGATAAATGTTCTCATTTCCCATGGGCAGATATTTAGGAATGGAATTGTTGGGTCATGTGGTGAAGATTATGCTTGACTTTATAAGAATCTGACATTAATTCACAATCCATATCTCTTTTGATGGGAATCACATGATTTCTAATTGGACCTCACTTCTAGCTCTTCTGTTGGATGACCATTGGCCTCTGCTCCGGGGACTCACCAAAGTAAACTTCATGTGGAGTTCTCTACCTTAGTGTTATGACACGAAGACTCTCATCTCTTTTGAGTTGTATTATAAGTAGCCTGTGATAATTGATATTTAAAATAACTGATGGTTATGAATCTAACATTTGCTAATTTTTGTCTATATATATTGTTGTTAAAGGAGCTCTGATAGTGTGGCAGTTACGTTGGGTTGCTGACCTCAAGGTCATTACTTCAAAACTACCAACTACTCCACGGGAAAAAGATAAGACTTTCTGCTCCTGTAAAGATTTATAGCCTCAGAACCCCTATACAGGGTCACTATGAGTCGGAACAACTCTACAGAACATAACCACCACCACCATATTTGTTAAGTAGCATTGAGTTGGTTCTGATTCGTAGCAACCAGGTGTAGGGTTTCCAAGGAGTGACTGATGGGTTTAAACCTCTGACCTTACAATTTACAGTCCAGTGCTTATCCTTATCCTACAGTACCACACCAGGAAACATGTATATATGTTCCAGCTCATAGCAACACTGTATAGCATTTCCAAGGCTGCAAATCTTAAAGGGAACTGAAAGCTTCATCTTTCTCCTGCAGAGCAGCTACAAGATTAGATTAGAACTGATGACTTTTCTATTAGCAGTCCAATGTGTAACCAACTATACTATGTTGTTGGTGTTGTTGTTAAGTACTGTGGAATCGGTTTCGACTCATAGTGACCCTGCACAGGGTTTTCAAGGCTGTAAATCTTTACTGGAGTAGAAAGCCTCATCTTTCTCCCATGGAGCAGCTGGTAGTTTCGAACTGCTGACATTGAGGCTAGCAGCCCGATTTGTAACCACTATGCTATAGTGCTCCCATATATATATTTATATATTCTCTAGGTGGTGCAAATAGTTAAAGTCCTTGGCTGCTAACTGAAAGGTTAGAAGTTTGAACCTACCTTGAGGCACCTCGGAAAACAGGCCTTGTGATCTACTTCTGAAAACAAACCATTGAAAATGGACTCAGCAGAAACTAGTTTTATACACACATACTCCCAATGGATTCAAGATTATCTAGTAATATTCATATTCTCATTCACTTGCACTTCAATAGATTTATCTCATCTATTGTTACAGGGTGTAGTAAACGACTATATTAACTAGTATCTAGCTTTTCACCAGCTGCTCCTTGGAAACCCTATACAGAGTTGGAACGGACTCAAGGGCACTTGTCAACAACAACAGCTTTGACTGTATATAATAAAGACCCAAAAGAAGAGAGGCTTAAACAAGAGAGAATTTTATTTCTCCACCTTGAGGACAGTTTATGGTTGGTGTAGAATCTCCACAGTTATCTGGAACCCATGCTTCTTCCAGGATTTTGTCTATCATCCTTAGGAGTAGTCCTTGTCTTCATATTCCAGGATGGAAATCCAACCATCATAGTCATAACCCAGGTAGCTGGGTGGAGAGAGAGGGGAAGAAGGGAAACACCCTTTCCCTTGAAGGACACATCTCAGAAGCTGACTTTACTACTTTTATTTAGATCCCACTGACTAGTCTTGAATCCCATAGCCAAACCTATCTATAATCTTGGGAAATGCAGTCGTGTTACTACCCAAAATGTGGCAAACCTATTACAGAGGAAGAAGGGGAGAACGGATCTTGGGGAACATAAGCAATTTCTGTCATATTAGCCATTCTTGAATTGTTATTAACAACTATCTTATTCACAATTATTGTAATTTCTTTCCTCCTACAGCATTTCAGCAAGTAATAATGAAAGTCTAGGTGTGTCAGTAGGAGGAGTGTGCTGTGCTTGGAAGCAGAGTCTTAGTGTGACAATGGAAAACATGTTGGAAACTAGTCTCAACTCCTTACTCTGACATTCAAGTTTCTCCACAATGTGACTATAGCCAAATTTTCAAAATTTTAACCCTCTACTTCCATTCTTGAGGGGTTTATTTTGTTCTAAGTGTGCCTTAAACAAATCCTGACTTCTGTTCCTCCCACCATTGCTCCTGCTAAACCTTCCCCTGTGGATACTTTCCTAAGATCTCTCTGGTATACTGATTCTTTTCTCTGGGATCAGTGTTTCCAGACAACTTTTCACACAGCCCTCTCCATCTCAGAAAGAACATCCCTGATCTTTCCAGTACTCTCCCTCCTTATCCCTTGCCCCTTATTCTATGCTATTACTGTATTTTATTTTCTTCATAGCCTTGCTTGTGATTTGAAATTACCTTGTTCCTTATGTATACCTCTTCCATGCCTTCCGCATTATAATGTTAAAAGGAAGCTGAGATGTTGTGAACTTGTTCACTGTTGCATCCTTAGCTACATGCTCATGTTAAATGTTCAATACTATATAGATTAAATGAATGAATGAATTAGATTAAGCCTGTTTTTGTTAAGTGCTGTCTAGTTGGTTGCAACTCATAGTGACCCTGTGTAGCATTTCTGAGGATCCACTTTTGGGTTTAAGCCACAAAACTTGCAATTAGCACTCAAGTGTTTATCCTACAATGCCTTACCAGGACCCAAGGAGAATAAAGAGAAATTATTATATAACTTTACAGGAACCTTAATATGCTAATGTATGCTAATATGCTAATGAAAAATAAAGTTGTCAGGTGCTGGTCATGCTTATTCGGATATTGAACCCTTTATTCTCTTTATTCAGGGACTCATTTAGTGGCATCAGTTACCTTCTACTTCTTACTTTCTCACTCTCCTACTTTCATCCTCCCTTCCTCCCATGTTCTCCATTGGTCTTCCTTCTTTTTATAATTCCCTTGTAAATGGTCTTGACACTGAACCCTCATTTGCTGAGTGTAAACCTTAGATGTCATGACGGTGTTGTATGTTAACTTAGTTTGAATATAATTCTCAGTGATTTGACAGACAGTGGACTGATTGTCCTTCCATAATGTGATATAATGTAATCATCCTCAATTTTGAGATATGATGTGAGCAGCTGACAGGTTGAAAACAAATCAGTTTCCTTGAGATAGGGGATGTGGTCTGTATTCAATATATATGGATGTTCTAGCAAAGCTCATTGGCTCTGGATCCTCCATCTGACATGTCATACTCTGACCTCTGGCTCTGGGGACTTGATTTTGGGTTCCTCAGTCCCTGCAACTATGAACTATGAGTCAGAAGAAACCTCCAGTCTGACATTTGATCTATGGATTTGGGACTTGCCAGCCTCCATAGCTGCATGTGCCGTTTCCTTAAAATCTTACTCTATTCCTCTCTCTCTCTCTCCATATATACATACTTCACTGGTTTTGTTCTTCTAAAAAGCCTAGCCTAAATCAGATTACATTTCTCAGCCTTACTTTTCAGGAGCATATAGCTGAGGCCTGTGAAACTCAGAGTCTGGTAGAACCAACCAACCTCACAGAAACCCATCTGTCTCAGGGATTTAGGAACTTGGAAAATAAGCAATGAACTTCCTGATAAGTATTTGAGGGCATGCCACCTACCTCCCACTATTGGTGAGGAGCAAGTGTGCCTCTCTGGTTTGGAAGATGAAGTTTGCAGCTAGTCAGGCGACCCGAGCAGGGTGTTGAACTTGTTTTCAGACCTCAGGGTAGAGCAATGGGCCCATACCACTCTTTGAGCCTTCCTCAACACTAGACTCATGGCATGTAAACAGAAATAAACATCCCATCCATCTAATGAGAAGTGTTTACGGTTTATTGTCTACATGTAGCATTGAGTGTCATGATGGTCACAGAATTAGCAAACAAATAAATAAAGCAAAACAAAAAAATAAATCTTCCCGAGAGAAACCCCACACCACTTTGGGAACACCTATTATGCATAATAGAATTACAGAAATTGGTGGCATCCAACAACAGCAGAGCTCATAAGAACTTAGGGACACCATTGTGTAGATGGCAAAACTGAGGTCAGGTTGAGAAGTGGCCTGCCCAAGGCCACAAGACTCAGGCTGTGATTGAGCAGGGACCAGCATCAGACATACTGATTCTTCAGCTGGTGCCCTTTATAAGTCACCAATCTTCCTCAATAAAGGATATTTTTAGTACATTGCACTTATTAAATAAAGTTTATGTTCCCTAAGCCTGTTTTAAAAGCTTGCAAGCCAAATGTTTTATGTTCCTGTAAGAAACATAAATTAAGTTGTTTATTCTTTGTGGCCTTAACTGAGCTCACAGGATGGCTTGGAAGCTGAACTTAGACAATGGTAAAAGAGCACTGTAACACAGCTGCAGAGCAAGGTACAGAGAGAGGGATCACTCTTATCAGGATTCCTTTAGGCTTAGTTTTGACTGTGTGTCAAGGACCACTTTCAAAACTCTTATAGAATCCTAGATGTTAGAGCCAGACATAGAGTAAAGAACATCCCCATTTCATAAGCATGGAAACTGAGGCACAGAGAGGGGCTGGGCGTACTCAGGATCTCATTGTGAGTTCATTGCTACAGAGGCAGATATAGAATTTGGGTTTTGTTTCTTCCAGAGTGATGTCCTACATCCACATTTTTCAAATTCTAGGCTACTTCTGTTGGCCACTATAGGACCAAGTATGGATGAAATAAAATCCTGCAGTGGTTGAAAAATCTGTGCTTAGAGCCAGTGCCTGTGTATTGAAAACTTTAGACCTCTTCCTAGCAAGGATGGGGTTCATAGACCCAGAGAACTAAAGCCTTATTTATCCATGACTTGGCTCCAGGCACATCGCTCCAGGCATCACCCCAAGCCACTTTCTTACAGGCTCTCTGTGGCTGAAGACTGAAGTTTGCATTTTCTCAGAATGTTCCTGCAAGTTACCAACAAATCTCACAGCTGATTGCTGACAGTGGACCCATAGTGAGAAGCTAATAGCTGGCAGCTGCGTTTGTTCATATTGCCAATACAGCACCATGGTACAGAGTTCTGGTCTTTCTCATCTTTGTTGCAGGCAAACCTAGCTATACCAGTGTTCATTGGTGCACAAGCACAGAAAGAAAACCAGCCAGGTCTGATCTGAAGCTGACCATAGGGACGATGCTAGACCAGGCGCCATTTTGCTCCATAGCACAAGGGGTTGGCAGGAGTTGGGGTCAGCTTAATGTAAACTGACAGCAACAACTATGTGACAGATGCTGTGCTCAGTGCTCCAAATTTAATTCATTGCTGTAGGATAATCTCTGGAGTGCTGACAATAAGGTTGGTGGTTCAAGACTGCCAGTCACTCCTCAAGAAACCCTATAAATTGTTTCTACGAGCCAGAATCAACTTCTCAACACTATACAATAAGTCCCCTAGAATGCACCAGGCACTTTGCCAGGTTCTATGAACAACACAGGCAGGGGACCTGGCCTGCACACAACTGTAGCAAGATAAGCTATTGGACAGTTACAACCCAGAGTGGTAACTGTTGTGATGAAAGAAGTATAGGGTGCTGCTGAAAACACAGGGAAGGCATTTAATCCAAATTGGGGGCAAGAGAAACATAAAAGTTTTCTTCCAAAATATAGCATTTAAGCCAGGGCTATGGTCTTTTATCTTCACCATTAATCAGGAATTATATATATGAAGGATACTCAGCATTTCTCAAGCTGAAAGAACTGAAGGAAAAAATTCAAGCCTTGGTTTGAAATACTGAAGGAATCTATGGAGAAAACATTGTATAGTGCAGAAAGCATCAAAAGAAGATGGAAGGAATACACAGAGTCATTGTACCAAAAAGAAATGGTCAATGATCAACCATTTCAAGAGGTAGCTTGTGATCAAGAGCCAATGGTACTAAAGGAAGAAGTCTAAGGTTCACTGATGACATTGACAAAGAACAAGGTTATGGGAATTGATGGACTACAAATTGAAATATTTCAGCAAATTGATGCAGAACTGGAGGCATTCACTCATCTATGCCAAGAAATTTGGAAGACAACTGTCTGGCCGACTGACTGGAAGAGATCAATGTTTACGCCCATTCCAAAGAGGTGACCCAATGGGATGTGGAAATCATCTAATGATACCATTTAATGCCACACACAAGTATAGTTTTGCTGAATACAATTCAAAAGTGCTTGCAATAGTACTTTAATAGGGAGCTACCAGAAGTTCAAGGTGGCTTCAGATAAGGATGTAGAATTAGGGATATCATTTCTGATGTCAGATGGATCTTCACTGAAAACAAAGACTATCAGAAAGACTTTTACTTATGTTTTATTGATTATGCAAAGACTTTTGACTGTGTGAATTATGGCAAACTACGGATAACACTGTGAAGGATGGATATTCCAGAGCACTAAATTGTGCTCATGAGGAATCTCTACATAGACTAAAAGGCAGTCGTTAGAACAGAACAAGGGGATAATGAAAGGTTTAATATTAGGAAAGGTGTGTGCCAGGATTATATTCTTTCATCATACTTATTCAATCTGTATGCTAAACAAATAATCTGAGAAACTGGATTACATGAAGAAAAACATGGCATCAGGATTGGAGGAAGATTTGTTAACAACCAGCAATGTGCAGATGATACAACCTTGCTTGCTGAAAGCAAAGAGGAATGAAAATACTTACTGATGAAGACCAAAGACCATAGCCTTCCATATGGGGTTCACATCAATGTAAAGAAAACAAAAATTCTCACCAATGGAACAACAAGTAACATCATGGTGAATGGAGAAAAAATTGAAGTTGCCAAAGACTTCATTTTGCTTGGATCCACTATCAACATTCATGGAAGCAGCAGTCAAGAAACCAAAAGACATACTGCACTAGGCAAATCTGCTGCACAAGACCTCTTTCAAGAGTTCAAGAGCAAAGACATTAGTTTGAGGATAAGGTATGCCTGACCCAAGCCATGGTATTTTCAGTAGCCTCATAGGCATGTGAAAGTTGGGCAGTGAATAAGAAAGGCTGTAGAAGAATTGATGCATTTGAATTATGGTGTTGGAGAAGAATATTGAAAGTACTATGGACTGCTTGGTAAAGTGCTTGGTAAAGTGGAGGGCCAGTGAAAAAAGAGGAAGGACCCCAACAAGCGGCAGCAGCAATGGACTCAAGCATAGCAATGATTGTGAGATTGGTGTGGGACCGGGCAATGCTTCCTTCTGTTGTGTATAATGTCGCTACAAATTGTTATGGACTGGACATCACCTAACAGCAGCAACAACAACAACATGGTGGATGGGTAAGAAACTTTTGAATGAGAAAAACTGCATGTGCAATGCTTTGGAGACAAGGAAGAGTCTTGTACAGCAAGGATCTGGAGGCAGTGTGGTGTGACTAGAATGTGAAGTATAAGAAATGGGGAGAAGAAATGAATGGAGGCTGGAAAGGCAGGAATGAGGAGATGAGGAAGAGCCATAGGGGCAGTGCAAGAGGTTTAGGCACTCTGAGGACCAGCGCTCTGGAAAGGTGTTATATCAGGACATCTTCTTCTACTTGTTGTTGTTGTTAGGTGCCATCGAGTCGGTACTGACCCATAGTGACCTTATGCACAGCAGAATGAAACACTGCCCCATCCTGGGCCAACCTCACTACTGTTGCCATGCTTGAGTCCATCGATGCTGCCACTTGACCAATCCATCTCGTCAGGGGTCTTCCTTTTTTTCTCTGACCCTCCTTCTTACCAAACATGACATCCTTCTCCAGCGACTGGTCCCTCCTGACAATATGTCCGAAGTATGAGAGACGAAGTTTGACCATCTTGGCCTCTAAGGAGATCTGGCTTCACTTCTTCCAAAACAGATCTATTTGTTCTTTTGGCAGCCCATGGCACTTTCAATATTCTCCTCCAATTCCACAACTCAGAGGCATCAATTCTTCTATGGTCTTCCTTATTCACTGTCCAGATTTCACATGCATATGAGGTTATTGAAAATATGAGGTTATTGAAATATGAGGTTATTGAAAATGACCTTGGGTCAGGCACACCTTAGTCCTCAAGCTGACATCTTTGCTCCAGTCATCTGTCAGTTCTTCTACTTAGGAGGAACTTAACTGAAGAAGTAAGTAAAAGTAAGCCCTTGAAACTTGTTCCCCTCACCGATTCTTTGTTTATGTTCATAAGCTTCTAAGAGTTTTGTTTTTTTGTTTTGTTTTGTTTTACATTCATTTGAGAACCACTACCCAAGTTAAGGAGTCCTGGTGTAGTGCTGTGGGTTAATGCACTGGACTGCAAAGTCCTTTGAATTTCAAGGTGAGTGGTTCAAGCTTACCAGTCACTCCTTGGAAACCCTATACAGGGTTGCTATGGGTCAGAATACTCAATGACATTCAACTACAACAACTCAAGTTAATTCATCACTTAATGGCTAGGGATCCAATGTAATATTTGGAGGGCAAAGGAGAAAGCTAGGATTTGAAGCTTCTTGGGAATCTGGGCTAAATTTTATTTTTCTCCCACCTGCAGAGGATACCCTAGCCAAAGCATCAGCATTGATTGTTGTTGCTGTTAAGTGCCGTCAAGTTGGTTCCAACATATAGCAACCCTGTATAGGGTTTCTGAGAAGGGCTGGTGAGTTTGAACCACCGACATTAAATGAATTTAAAAGAATTTAAATGAAATTTGTTTATGAAGTTTTTGAAACTCCCTCATGCATGTATGTGTGTTTGTATAGATGTGTGTGTGTGTGTGTGTGTGTGTGTGTGTGTGTGTGAAGGAGCTTCAGAATGTTTATGGAAAAGTCCATTCTCTTTGAACAACAATTTTCCATGCACTTTTTGAAGCCCCTTCATGTGTGTATATATGTATATTTTTAAATAATATTTTATTGTGCTTTTGATGCAACTTTACACAGCAAATTAGGATCCCTTTTAACATTTACTATACAAATTGTTCAACAATTACTACACAAATTGGAGGATAAGCATGAGACTGTTAACCACAAGGTTGGTGGTTCAAACCCACCAGCTGCTCCTTGTGGTTGCTGAGTCAACACTGAGTCAAAACCACCTAACAACAGCAATTTACCAGGGATTAGCAAACTTTTGAAGTCCTGGTGAGGTGCTGTAAAATAATGCACTGGACTACAAGGTCACTTTGAACCTTAAGGCCGGCAGTTCAAACTCACTAACCTCTCTCTGAAACCCTATACGGGGTCACTATGAGTCAGAACTGACTGGATGGCACTTAACAATCACAATACAAATTATTCAGTGTCAATGGTTGTATTTTTCACAATGTGTCAGCATCCTCATGTTCTGTTCTGAATGCTTCCTTTTCATTAATTTAGTTTCCCTTTCCCTTTGATCTTTTTTAAACCTTTAAAAACACACCCCCCCCCTTTTTTTTTTTTAAGGTATGCAGTACTCATAGGTGATATTCTTCATTGTATGAGTCAAAATGTTATGTAGGTAACAGGTGACCACAGGGGATAGTTTCAGTTGATTGATTTCTTTTGTCTGTATTTCCCTCTTGGTCCAGTTTCTTGATAGACAAGTCATTGTGCATGAAAAGTTACAGATTCACCTTAAATCTGGCAGGCAGTGTGAGTAAAACTAGATTAACTCAATCCAATTAGGGACTCAGCTGACTCAGGGCTGTGTTTGGTCCGCTTGACCTCTATCTCACTCCATTCCTGGGAAATGTCCTTCCAGGGGTTCTGAAAGAGAGCTTGAGATACTCTTTAGGATCCTTTCTGTCTTGACTGCTCTTGGACTCCAAGTTTTGTTTCCTCAGTACCTTAAAACATCTACCATTGAGTCTGTCCCCACTCATAGAGACCCTATAGGACAGGGCAGAGCTGCTCTTTAGGGTTTTCAAGGTGGCAAATCTTTACAGGAGCCGACAGCCTCATCTTTCTCCTGAGGAGTGGCTAGTGGACTTGAACTTCCAACCTTAGGGTCAGCAATCCAAAATGTAACCCATTGTACCACCAGGGATCCTTTTTCCTAATATAGGCATTTGCCTGTGTGAATCAAAACATTAGATTGCTGGAACATCTGCTGAGGTTTTCAAGCCTTTTCCGCTTAACTCTTGAGTCTGCTTTTCTGACAGTTTAAAACTGAGGATGTCCTACGGTGACTTACTTGTTCTCTCTAGGATCTTAACCTCTCAAGTCCTAGCTGTCTATTGACTCTGATGCCTTCAGACAGGTTTTCTCCCAAAATTCTTTTCTAGCTTTCTAGTTGTTTCTGTGGAAATTATTAGACCTTAACAGAGTATGATTGTGCCTCATCATGGGATGTTTGAAAATGTGTAAGGAATTTCTTGTCTTGTTTTAACTGAGGTAATGAGTGGGGGAATGCTTGCGACAATCTGGCATAATGTAAACTTTTCTTACCTGAAACATTATTTTCCCATTAAGGAAAACGGAGCCTTTTCTACTCTCCCTCTAAATTCCACTGACTTCGTTCCCGAAATGATTCCCTCTGCCTTCTGAATTTTTCGTTTTTTCCCTGCTCAATTGCATTAATCTCCTAAGAGTCAAAGCAGGCTCAAGCCTCATCAATTAAAAACAATACAAAACAGAAATACAAACATCCTTGAGTTTCCATCTTCTTCTCATTAGCCACCTAATTACTCTGTCCACTTTCACAAAAAAAAATTATTAAAAGGGTCATCTACAGTGTCTCTATAATTTCTCATCTCATATTCTTCCTTCCAGCCACGTAGTCAAGCTTCTGTCCCCATAGTTCAACTCAGCATGCTCTTGTTAAGGATACCAATGTTTTCTAAATCAATTTTCTTCTCATCTTACTTGACCCCTTTGTAGGAATTATTATGTATCAATCCCATCTTCTGGAGGAGTTTCCTTCTCCAGTTATTGCTGTGATGTTGTTGGATGCTGTAGAATTGACTCCAATTCAAAGCGACCCTATGCACAACAGTATGAAACCCTGCCCGATCCTGTACCAGCTTCACACTGTTGTTATGTTTGAGCTCATTTTTGCAGTCATTTTGTCAATCCATCATTGGGGGTATTGCTCTATTTTGCTGATGCTCTACTTTACTAAGTATGATATCCTTTTCCAGAAACTGGTCCCTCCTGACAACATGCCCAAAGTATGTGAGACAGTCTTGCCACTCTTGCTTTCAAGAAGCATTCTGGCTTCTTCCAAAACAGGTTTGTTTGTTCTTGTGGTAGTTCATGGTCCTTTCAATAGTTGTCATCAACATGATAATTCAAATGCATCAATTCTTCTTGGGTCTTCCTTATTCAATGTCCAGTTTTCACATTCATCTGAGGCAATTGAAAATACCATGGCTTGTGTCAGGGACACCTTAGTCCTTCAAGGATATCTTTATTCTTTACACTTTAAACAGATCTTTTGCAGAAGATTTGCCAAATGCAATACATTGATACCTTGACTGCTGATTCCATGAGCATGGATTGTGGATCCAAGTAAAATGAAATCCTTTTCTCTGTTTACCAGAGAAAATCTGTTTATTGGTTGTGAGGATTTTTGTTTTCTTTACATAGTGTTGTAATCCAAACTGAAAGCTTTCATCTTCATCAGCAAGTGCTTCAAGTCCTCTTTGCTTTTAGTAAATAAGGTTGCATCATCTACAATCTCAGGTATTAATGAAACTTCCTCCAATCCTGTAGCCATATTCTTCTCCACATAATTTTCAGGTTACTTGCTCAAACATACAGATCAAGTTAAATTTGGCACATATCTTTCCTCATTTTAAATCATTCAGTATTCCCTTGTTCTGTTCATACAAAGGCTTCCATTTCCATTTACAGGTTCAACATGAATACAATTAAGTGTTCTGGAATACACATTCTTCACAGTGTTATCCAAAGTTTGGTATGATCCATATAGTCGAATGCCTTTGCATAGTCAATAAACCACACAAGTAAACATCTTTCTAGTATTCTCTGCTTTCATCCAAGATCCATCTGACATTAGCAATGATACCCCTAGTTCCATATCTTCCAAATCCACTTTGAATTTCTGGCAATACCTCGTCGATGTACTGTTACAACCGTTTTCTAATTATCTCCAGCAAAATTTTACTGACGTGTGATATTAATGATATTGTTCGATAATTTTTGAATTCTGTAAGGTCCCCTTTCTTTGGAATGGATAAATATGGATCTCTTCCAATATGTTGACCAGATATCCCAAATTTCTTGGCATATTTTCATGAGTGCTCCCTGTGCTTTATCAGTTTGTTGCAACATTTCAATTGGTGTTCTGTCAACTGGCATTTTATCTCCTGTTGCTGTCCAGTTGGTTCCAACTCATAGCGACCCTGTATAGGGTTTCTGAAGAGCGGCTGGTGAGCTTGCAGCACCAACCTTGCAGTTCAAACTGACTTCATAGTCCCACACATTAACCCACAGCACCATACCAGGACTCACTTTCCTCTCCTAGTTGCTATAAAATTTTGGTCTTCTAGTTCCTTTCTGTTCCTCAGGCCATTCCTTCTCAAAGTCCTCTGCTGGCCCCTTGTTCATTTTTCCCTCCATTTTTGAATGCCTCACAACTTTGTTTGGTCCCCTTCTCTTCTCTAGCTCCTTCCTTAATCCAGGTGACCTCATAGGATCCCATGACTTTAAAGATTAACCCCATATTGAGGACTCCTAAAATTAATCCCAGCCTTAACCTCTCCCCTGAATACAGGCACTTGTATCCAACTTAACCCTTGGTTCCTCTTCCTTGAAATTGAATGGCCATCATACATTTGACCTACCAAAATGGAACTCCTTAATACTATCTCCCCACTCGAAACCGCCTTCTTACTAGTGTTCCAAATCCCTTAGTTGCTCAAATGAAAATGTTGAAATCATCATGAAGTTCTCTTTCTCTTGTCCTTCCATATCTGATCTACAAGCAAATCCTGCCAGTGTTCCCTCCCTCCAAATCATATCCCCAATATGCCCAGTTTTTCCACATCTACCATGGTCTGTGCTACTGTTCTCTCTTGCCTGGATTTAGGCAACAGTTTTCTAAACAGGTGTCTCCCTGTTGCTCCCTGTTGTTTCCATGCTTGCTCTGCTATAATCCATTCTCTTCCATAGCTACCAGGGTGACCTCATAACATAATCTGATCATGTCACCATCCTACCTGCTTAAAACCCTCGAATGACTTTTCTACTCAAATTAGGGGAAAAATTCAAACTTTTTTCTCCTGGCTTAGAAAGCTCTACGTGTTCTGACTCATCTCTACCATTATGACTTGAAGCCACACCACTCTGACCCCAACCCACACATCTCCACTACACTGATCACAAACATGTTGCTCCTCTAATATAACAAATTCTCACCTTAGGCCCTTGGAACTTCTGTCTTTCTGTCTGGAATACCTCTTATTTGTCACTTGCCTTGCCACTTTTCATGCATTTGGTCTCATTTTGAAGGTAATCTCTACAGAGAAGCCTTTTCTGACTACCTAACCTGAAATAGGGAGTCCTGATGTGATGCTGTAAGATAAGCACTAGACTGCTAACCACAAGGTTGTTGTTGTTAAGTGTCATTGAGTCGGTTCTGACTCACAGTAACCCTGTATAGGGTTTCTGAGGAGCGTCTGGTGAATTTGAATCACTGACTTTACAATTCAAATGACCTTGCAGTCCAGTGTTTATCCTATGGCACCACACACGGATGCCACACCAGAACTACTATCACAAGGTAGGAGGTTCAAACCTGCCACTTGCTCCTGGGAAACACTACACAGAGTCTCTATGAGTCGGAACTGACTCAACAGTACTTAACGTGAAATAGCTACCCAGCCATGCATTATCCATCATCCTATCTTAATTCTCTATATATCATTTATCACTGACATTTTCTTATTTATGAAAGAATATTTGTTCATTTAGTGTCAATATCTTCCTATTAGAATGTAGACATAAGACTTAGCTGTGTTGGTTACTGCTGTATACTTAGTGTCTAGACGTGCACCTGGCAATAGTAGGTCTTCTTTATTTCTTACATAAATTGATATTTGTAATAAGGCTCTAGAAGATAAGATACATGATTTCCACTTGGCTATAAATCAGATGACAAGTCACTTCCTTTATCTAGTCCTCAATTTTCTTATTTATAAAATAAATGGTGACCCCAAAGTGGTTCAAACCCACCAGTCGCTCCTTGGGAACCCTATACAGGATTGCTATGAGTCAGAACTGACTCAATGGTACTTAACAACAACAGCCTAGAGTCAAGGTCCAACAAATATTAGCTGCTGCTTTATTTTCTTTGTCATCATCAGCAGCATTGACGTCATCATCTTTGCTGAGGTCTCTTTCAACTCTGATCACCTGTTTGTTTTAGGCTCTGTGTCAGTTAATTCACCTGGACTTCAAGGGAGTGTAAATGTTTTCTAATTCTACTCCTAGCAGAAGGATGGGGCATCCTCCTAGATAGGTGTCCTGCTCTGCTACAACGTGTGCACAAGAAATAAACCAATTTAAGCTTGAATGTCTGGGAACTGGGTTTTACCTCCTTACCTGGGCCCCATTCCTCAAAGAGCAGAGGCAAGAATAAGAAATGCCTCTGTCTCAGCTAAGCTCCTTCAGCACACTGTGGACCTGACACCTCTAAGGCTTCCAGGTCAGGTTCTGAATCTAGCAGGCTCCTTCCTACACACCAGACATCATGGAACTTGAGTTCCATATTGAGTTTTAACACAAGCTGTTGTTTCATCATCACAGGAACTCTGGATTCACTAACCTTCTGTCTCCCTGCTAAGAATTTCCTGGGAGGAGTGGAGTGATGCACATTTGCCAACAGGGAAATGGGAAAACTGTGTGGTGCTCTGCTTGGCTCTGGGGATTGAGATCCTGCAGGGAGTTTCAGAGCACAAAGCCAGTGTGCTAAGTCATGGAGGGTGATGACCCAGGACCATTCCAACTGGAAAGAAGCAGATTGACAGAATCCACTTTCAGCTGTTCTGGTGCTGTTTGACTGCCAGCCATGGACTATCTTTCCTGTGTCCTTGCCTTCTTTCTATAGTCAACTTGCAGTAAGCAATTAGGTGGGGTCATGCCATGAGACAGCAAAGATCCCTAATTTGCTGCACTTTTCATTTGACGCTTACTTTAAACAGCGATGTGCTGGCTACATAATAACTTTGGGCCTCTTGCCATTATGGGAGTGGAGACGGGGGGCAGTGGTGGTGAAGAATTGTGCTTTGTTTATAAGAACACTTTCCCGTTGGTACTGGAAGGCATGCAACATCTTTCAGAAATGTATGATCCCAGATGCATCATGTTTCATTGGCCTCCGGCTGGGAGGGCCATTATAGGGTTTGGACTAGACAGTAAAACAATGTGTCACTTGTCTCTTAAGTAGAGAACAATACTGTTGTACAGCACATCTAATAAACTACAAAGTCTGTGTTTGAATCCCAACCTACCCTTTGACTCCACCCTACTTATTCTGGGAGACCTATGCATGGTTTAGGATTGAACCTTTCCTCTACCACTTGTAGTTCTGTGACCTTGGGCAAATTTTCTCACGTTAGTTTCCTTAGTTATAAAGCAGAGATAATAGTACCTAT
This sequence comes from Chrysochloris asiatica, assembly GCF_000296735.1. Lineage (NCBI taxonomy): Eukaryota > Metazoa > Chordata > Mammalia > Afrosoricida > Chrysochloridae > Chrysochloris > Chrysochloris asiatica. Next base: position 1,351,386 of record NW_006408575.1, on the reverse strand, counting down.
CTTCTAGAGTTGTTGTGAGCATTCAGTAAGAAAATCAGTAAAATGCTTAGCACACTGCCTGACACAGAGTAAGCCCTCAATAAGGGCTAATTATTACTACTGCCTTTAAATGGGAAATTGGGACAGAAAAAAATGGGGAATGGGAATTGAGCTGAGCATGAAATACAGTCAGAACAATGTCACTAAACTGGTGTTGTGCTGTAGGATACACACTGGACTGTGAACGACAAGGCTGGCAGTTCAAACCCACCAACCACTCCACCGATACCCTATAAAGGATAGCTATGAGTTGAAACTGACTCAGCGGCACTTGGCAACATCAATAATATTTTGGGGACTTCTGCACTGGCCTATAGATAAGACTGCGGCTTGAAAGAGTCAATTTTACGAGGCTTTGTGATGCCAAAGATCAAATGAGATAGCATCCTTCATAAAGCAGTTATAGGGCTTGAGTCATACTTATTGCAGCCAATTTTATCATGTCTGCACATAAATAGCAATAATGATACGAGAGTCTCCTAAAAGTCATGGCTCAATGGTAATGCATAGAATTGTGCTACGAAGAGTCTATTCATCCAAATGTTACTGAGATCTTATCACATACCAAATGCCATGATGCAATTCCAGCCACTGAACAACAGAAACTTTATAAGGAAGACAAACAGAAGTGAAAAAACGTAGGACCATGCTACATACGCAGTGAAAGAAAGAACAAAATCAGAGCAAAAGGAAAGAATAGGAACCATCATAGAAGACTTCCCAGAAGTGATGTATGAGTAAGGTAAAAAGGAAAAAAAGGTGTTCAAGAGCTGGATGAGGAAGGAAGCGTGTTTGAGTAAAGATGCTGTGGTTGTTATTAAGTGCCACGGAGTCAGTTCCGATTCATAGCGACCCTGTACAGGGTTTCCAAGGCTGTAAATCTTTACGGGAACAGAATGCCTCATCTTTCTCCTGCGGAGCTGCTGGTAGGAACTGCTGACCTTGCGGTTCACAGCCCGATTCGTAACCACTGATTTAAATGGCATCTACATTGTTTTAGATCTCTAGTGCTGCTATGACAGAAATACCACAAGTGCATGGCATCAGCAAACAGAAATGTATTCTCTCACAGTTTAAGAGGCTAGCAGTTCAAATTCAGAGCACCAACTCTGAAAAAAGGCTTTCTCTCTCTATTGGCTCTGTGACATTTTCCTTCTTTCCTTTCAAGACATGTAGGCATGGTGCTTTTGAAATCTTCATGTGTCTTGGCATCAATCTCCCCTGGGTCCAGGACATTGTTACTACAGGGGTCTTGAGTTCAAAGGATGCACTTTGCTTCTTTCTTGGTGATAGCTAGGGCTCCTTTCTCTGCTCCCGTCTCTCTCTTTTTACCTAATGTAAGATAAAAGGTATGACTCAAGCAAGGTTGTGAATTAAGTAAGGGTGGGATTTGAGTTATGTTCTCCTGTAAGACGGTGACTTAAAAGATACAAGCCACTCCACCCTTCCCTTATTAACATATATTGTTATTGTGGTTATGTGTCGTGGAGTAGGTTCCGACTCATAATGACCCTGTACAGGGTTTCTGAGGCTGTAAATCTTTATGGGAGCAGAAAGCCTCATCTTTCTCCCACAGAAGAGCTGGTAGTTTTGAACTGCTGACCCTGAGGTTCGCAGCCCGATTCGTAACAACTACACTACCAGAGGTCCTTATTAAGTGCCACTAATTCCTTACCAACTCATAGCAACCTGTATAGGGTTTCCAAGGTGCAACTGGTATGTTAGTAAGACAGGTCTTTTGGTTAACTGTTGTTGGTACTTGCCATTGACTCTATACTTACTCATAGGGACACTATGTACAACAGAGCAAATACTGCCCAGTACTGTGTCAAACTCATAATCATTTCTATGTTTGAGTCCATTGCTAGCTACTGTGCCAGTCTATCTAGTTGGGAGTCTTCCTCTTTTTTTTCTGATGATCCACTTTACCAAACATGATATACTTCTGCAGGAACTGGTCCCTCCTGACAATGTCCGAAGTATGAGAGACGAAGTCTGGCCATCCTGGCTTCCAAGGAGCATTCTAGCTGCATTTCTTCAACACAGATTGGTTTGTTATTCTGGTAGTTCATGGTACTTTTAATATTCTTCTCCAATCCACAATTCAAATGCATCAATTCTTCTATGGTCTTCCTTATTCACTGTCCAACTTTCACATACTTATAAGGTCATAGAAAATACCATGAGTTGGGTCAGGCTAACCTTAGTCCTCAAAGTGACATCTTTGCTCTTCAAAACTTTAAAGAGGTCATGTACAGCAGATTTTCCTAATGCAATAATACATTGTTTGATTTCTTGACAGCTGCTTCTATGAGTGTTGATGATTGATCCGAGCAAAATACACTCTTTGACAACTTCACGCTCTTCTCCATTTGTATGTATGGGTGTTATAGTAGTGAGGATTTTTGTTTTCTTTACACTGAGGTGCAACCCATACTGAAGGTTGTGGTCTTTGATCTTCACCAGTATTTTAAGTCCTCTTTCCTTTCAGCAAGCAAAGTTGTATTATCTGCCTATCACAGGTTGTTAATGAGTCTTCCTCCAATCCTGATGCCACATTTTAACTCATATAATCCAGCTTCTCAAATTACATGCTCAGCATACAGATTGAATAAGTATGGTGAAAGAATACAACCCTGTTGCACACCTTTCCTAATTTTAAACCATTCAGTGTTCTCTTGTTATGTTCAAACAAATGCCTCTTGGTCTATGTACAGTTTCTTCATGAGCACAATTAAATGTTCCAGGATACTCATTCTCTGCAATGTTGTCCATAGCTTGTCATGTTCCACATAATAAAAAGTCTTTGCATGGTCATTAAAACAGAGATAAACATCTTTCTGTATTCTCTGCTTTCAGTCAAGATCTATCTGATATCAGCAATGATATCCCTTGTTTCATGTCCTTGTCTGAATCTGGTTTGAACCTTTGGCAGTTCTCTGTCAATGTACAGTTTCAGCTGTCTTTTAATTACCTTGAGCAAAAAACTTTTTTTTTACTTGCATGCGATATTAACAACATTGTCTGATGTGGAAGCATTCCGTTGGGTCACCTTTCTTTAGAAAGGGCACAAATATGGATCTCTTCCAGTAGTTTGGTCAGGTAGGTGTCTTCCAAATTTCTTGGCATAGATGAGTGAGTGCCTCTATTGCTGCATCAGTTTGTTGAAATATATCAGTTTGCATTCCAATTCCTGGAGCTTTGTTCTTTGCCAGTGCATTCAATGTACCTTGGACTTTATCCTACAGTATTATTGGTTCTTAATCATATGATACCTCTTGAAATAGTTGAAAACTGACCTTTTTTTTGGTACAGTGAGTCTGTGCAGTCCCTCCAGGTTATTTTGATGCTTTCTGCATCATTCAACATCTTGCCCATAGAATCCTTTAGTATTTCAAATTGAGACTTGAATGTTTTCTTCAGTTCCCTCAGATTGAGAAATACTGAGTGTGTTCTTCCCTTATGGTTTTCTAATCAAGGTCTTTGAACATTTTGTTGTATTTGACTTTGTCTTCTCTAGCTACTCTTTAAAATTCCATATTCAGTTCTTTTGCCTTCTCGTTTCTTCCATTTGCTTTATAGCATTTCTATGCTGGAAAAAAAGTTTCAGAATCTCTTCTGACACCCAGTTTTGTCTTTCCTTCTTTCTTGTATGTATTCTTAATGGCCTTTTGTTTTCTTCTTGTATGATGTTATTAATGTCATTCCACAATTTTTCTGGTGTTCGGTCCTTACTGTCAAATGCCTCAAATCTTTTCTCCAAATGATCTTTAAATTCAGGTGGAATATGTTCAAGGCCATATTTTTTTACTCTTGTGAACTTGTTTTAATTTTCTCAGCTTCTTTCCCTGGCCTTGTTTTGACTGATGATACGGAGGTTTCCCAATGTCTCTTTCTACAGATATAATCAATTTGATTTCTTTGTATTCCATTAGATGAGGTCCATCTGTATAGTCTTCTTTTATATATATTTTTTAAAAAAGGTATTTGCAATGAAAAAATCATTGGTCTTGCAAAATTCTATAATGCAAACTCCAGCATCATTTCTATCACCAAGGCCATATTTTTCAACTACAAATCCTTCCTCTTTGTTTCTAACTGTTGTATTCCAATAACTAGTAATTATCAATACATCTTGATTGCATGATTGATCAATTTCAGATGAAAGATATTGGTAGAATTATTCAATTTCATCATCATTGACTTTAGTGGTTTGTCCAAAATTTGAATAATAGTGGTACTAACTGGTCTTCCTTGTAGGTATATGGATATTATCCTATCACAGACAGTGTTGCACTTCAAGACAGATCTTGATATGCTCTTTTTGATGATGAGTGCAACACCATTCCTCTTCAATTTATAATTCCCAGTATAGTAAACTATGTGATTTCAGATTCCAAATGGCCAATACCTATCCATTTTAGTTCACTAATCCTTAGGATATCAATGTTTATGTGTTCCATTTCATTTTTGGCAATTTCTAATTTTTCTAGATTCATACTTCAAACATTCCATGTTCAGATTGTTAGTGGATGTTTACGGCTGTTTTTCTTCATTTTGAATTGTGCCCCATCAGGAAATAAAGGTCCCAAAGGCTTTACTCCATTCGTGTCATCACGGTCAGCTCTACTTTGAGGAGGTAGCTCTTCCCCAGTTGTATTTTGAATCCCTTCCAACCCGAGGGCTCATCTTCTGGCACAATATCTGACAATATTCTGGTGTTTTTCATCATATTTCAATATTCGATATTCTGGTGCTATCTGACAGTGTTCCACTGCTATTCATAACATTTTCAGTGACTAAACATTTGTAAGTAGCCTGTCTCTCCTTCTTTCTAGTCTGTGTTTGCCTGGACTCTCATCTGAAATCTGTTCACCATGGGTAATCATGCTGGTATTTAAAATACTAGTGGCATAACTTTCAGAATCACATCAACATGCAAGCTACTACATTAGGACAAAGTAGTGGACAAGTGGTGGTTCAGTTAGCAGTTCAGTGCTTATCCTACAATACCACACTAGGACTCTATTAATATATGTCATTGTTGTTTTTAAGTGCTGTAGAGTCAGTTTTGACTCATAATGGCACTGTACAGGGCTTCCAAGGAGCAAGTGGTATGTTTGAACTGCTGACCTTGTGGTTCATTGTCCAGTGCTGAACCTATAGCACCATGCCAGGAATCCCTATGAATATATAAGGGTTAGTGCTTATAACACATGTCACAAAATGGAGGATAAGTACATCAGATTACAAGATAACCATACAATACTGGGAATCGTGGCCTTGCCACAATGACACATTTTGGGGGAACACAATTCAATCTATGACACACCTATAGGTTGTGCACATTGTCTGAGATATTTGGAATGGCTGTTATGGCTTCGGTATGTGAAGTAGACTAGAAGACCAGAGATAAGATTGAACAAGGTGGTCAGGTGCTTGGGACACCTTGATGATGTTTGGACTAAAACTCAAGGCAGAGATTCATGTACAGGCATGTTCATAGTAACACTTTGTAATAGCCACCAAATGGAGACTACCCCAACCCCCTGTAACCACTGAGGTAATAAGCAGGGGAAACAGTCCTTAGGTAATGCAAATGGTTTGTACTTTGCTGGTAACTAAAAGGACAGTGGTTCAAATTCACCCAACAGCATCATGGGAGAAAAGGCCTGAATATCTGCATCTATAAAGTTCCTATAGAGCAGTTGAACTTTATAACACATGGAGTTGTTATGAGTCAGATCAACTCACTGGCACAAGACAACAACAGCAGGAAGGAGAATGACATGGCCGGATTTGCACATTAGAAGGATCCCCTTTGACTCCTACTATGTGTAAAGAAAGGTGTGATACATGAGGTTGGGAGGCTGGCTGGGAACTATTGTGGTTCTGTAAGAGAGAACTGAAGCAATCTTGAACTGACACTAGAAGGGCTGAAGAGGATTTTAAGAAATTGGATTTTGTATTCCAGCTTTGGAATATGCATGGGACTCTCAGCTTACTTTAATGTATTCAACTCTAACAGAGATTAAGGAATGCCCTTCATTAATGCAAGGCAGTGAGAACATGATTTGAAAGCTTCCTTTTCAAGTCACCCCAGGATTAAAGGATGAATTCTTCTCTGTCTTTTCCTAGCAAGACTCCTAAATTCATTGAGGCAATTAGCAAAAGGTAATCTCATATCCTAATAGAGATCCTAGCTTGTCACATAACCAAGGATGAAGTGACATCATTGACCCACCTACATTTCCCAGTTGTAAGATAAAGTTTTGACCTCAGAGTAGAAGCAACTCCATTGGATTGGTTTTGTGTTAGCCTGTCAGGAGAAAGCTCAACATTAAGATCTCAATTCCCAGAATTAATAGCTCCTGATAAGTGAAGACCATCCCCTCTGTGTCAATTTGGAATCTCTCATTTTTGGGGTTCTAAGATTTGGAGATAACAGACATGCTATCAATTATTTCTCATACTTTCAGATCTTCAATCTTCTCTCCAACTTTACTTACTGCTTTCTGACTTTTCATGCCTACACTTTTTTGTTTTGAGCTTTTTATTGAAAAAGCTGAAGGAAATTTAAACAAGTTAATGAGAGCAAAAATACAACCTTAAGTATAACCCACCTGGATGTAGAGACCATCTCAGGATCAGATGTGATGCATTAGACACTAACGACCAAGGACCAAAGGAATTGTGGGATGACATCAAAAACATCATACAAGAAGAAAGCCAAAGATCAATAAAAAGAAAGAAAAAACAAAAAAGGAACGTAAGAAAAGGCTCTGAAACTTACTTTTAAATATAGACAAATCAAAGTGTCTGGAAGAAATGATGAAATAAAAACATTGAATAGAAAATTTCAAAGGGCAGCTCGAGGTGACAGAATAAATTATTATAATGAAATACGTGAAGACCTTCCTTGAGTTAGAAAACAAAAACAGAAGAACGTGCTCAGCATTTCTTAAGTTGAAAGAAACGAGGAAAATATTCAAGACTCAACTTGTAATATTGAAGAAATCTATGGGCAAATATTGAATGGTGCAGAAAGCACCAAAGGATGATGGAAGGAACACACAGAATCTTTGTACTAAGAAGAACTGATTGATGTTTTAAGACTTAGCTTATGATCAAGAACCAATGGCACTGAAGGAAAAAGTCCAAGCCTCCAGGAACTGATTGAATACAAATTGAAGTGCTTCAACAAACTGATGCAGCACTGGAGACACTCACTTCTCTGTGTCCAAAATTTGGAAGACAACTACCTGGACAACTGATTGGAAGAGATCCATATCTGTCTGTGTCCATTATAAAGAGAGGTGACCCAACAGAATGCAAAACTCATTGGACAATATCATTAATATCACATGTAAGTACAATTTTGCTGAAGATAATTTAAAAATGAATGTAATAGTACTTCAACAAGAGGCTTCCATAAATTCAAGCTGGATTCAGAAGATGGCATGGAATGGTGGATATCATTGCTGACATCAGATGAATCTTGACTGAAAGCAGAGAGTACCAGAAAGATGTTTACTTGTACTTTCTTGACTATATGAAGGCATTGGACAATGTGGATCATGACAAACTATGGATAACATTGGGAAGAATGCATACTCCAGGACACTTAATTGAGTTTATGAGGAACCTGTACATAGACCAAGAGGCGGCCATTCAAATGGAACAAGGGGTTCTGTATGGTTTTAAATCAGGAAAGGTGTGCTCCAGGGTTATATCCTTTCACCATAATTATTCAATCTGTCTGTTGAGCAAATAATCTGAGACGATAGATTATCTTGTGGAAATGAAGAGGACTTGAAATACTGATGAAGATCATAAACTGCACCTTTCAGTATGGATTCCATATTCAATGTAAAGAAAACAAAAATCCTCACAACTGGACCAGTAAATACCATTATGATAAATGAAGAACAGATTGAAGGCAATGAAAAAGAAGATCACTTATAAAGTGTATTGACACAGAGCAATGGGCTCAGACCTAACAGCAATTGTGAAGATGGCACAGAACTGGGCAGTATTTTGTTGTGTTGTGCATGTGGTTTCTTTGAGTAAGAAGTGACTCAATAGCATATAACAATAACAACATAATAGAAAAAAGTATACACCTCAATGAATTTTCACATAGTGTACACATTTATATAAAAAGCACCCAGATTAAGAAATAGAAAATTACTAGCAGCAGAGAGGAATTCTATATTTTGAGCATTATAGATTATGTGGCACTGTGGAATAATGCACTGGACCACAAAGTCAGTTTGAACCACAGGGTCAGTGGTTCAAACTCTCCAGCCACTCCTTAAAAACTCTTTACAGGGTTGCTATGAGTCAAAACCAACAAGACAGCACTTGAGAACACCAACAACATTTTGATTGTTGTATAGTATTTAATTGAGTGAATATACCACCTTCTGTTTTATGATTTGAATAGTCTGCCCTTGGTGGCTCTATTAAAATAAAACTGCTATGAACATTTCTATACATGTCTTCTGATGTTTATATGTATACATTTCTTTCAATCATATATCTCAAAGTGATAAGGTGTAGTAGATTCTGCCTTAGTAGATACTGCCAGCCAGTGTTCCAAAGTGGTTGCATCAATTTACGTTTTCACCAGCAATCTCTGAGAGTTCAAGTTGTTACACATCCTTACCAAGCTTTGATATTGTCTATATTTTTCATTTTAGTTAAATAAAAGTGAGGATGGCAAGACTTTGCCACTTGTTCTTTGGATATGTTGTCAGAAGGGACCAGTCCCTAGATAAGAACAGCATACTTGGTAAAGTGGAGGGTCACCTAAAAAGAGGAAGATCCCAGTAATATGGACTGACACAGTGGCAAGAGCAATGGGCTCAAACATAACATTTCTGAGTGTGGCACAGAAATCAGCTGTGTTTTGTTATGTTGTGCATAAGGTTGCTATGAGTACAAACTGACTCGATGGCACCTAACAACAACAATCTTTTTCATTTTAGTCATTCTGGTGTACGTATAATGTTATGGCATTGTGTTCTAATCGGTATTTCTCTGATGACTAATAAAGTTAGGCAAGACTTTTTTGACTGATTTAGGCTTGTCATCTCCTTTTCTTCCTTTTCAGTCAACCCTTCATTACACTTCAATTTAACTCAAGCCTAACTTGTCTACTAATAATGCTGTCTCTAAAGTCAACAATGTTCCAGTCACCTGCAATACAGTACTTGACCTCTTCCAGTGTTCTAGGGGTCCTGGTGTGGCACCGTAGGATAAGCACTTGACCTCAAGGTTGGTTTGAACTGCAAGGTTGGCGGTTCAAACTCACCAGATGTTCCTCAGAAACCCTATACAGGGTCACCATGAGTCAGAACTGACTCAATGGCACTTAACAATAACAACAACAACAGTATTCTCTAGGATCAATAGTGTAACAGCTTCAGTGCCTTCAGATGAAAATGTCCATAGACCCAATTCAAAGTACTTTGCTTTCATAATCTCATTCAGTTCTCAGATATTCCTTATTATATAGAAAACTACAGTTAGAAGCAAAACATCTTAATTCTCTAAGTTCCTCACGCACTTTCCCTTTCCCCACATTTCTGGTATCTACTTCTGCATAACAAATCAATTTAAATTGTATTTGCTTGAAGAAAAGTATCAATCATTTATTTGTAAAATTAACCTACAGTTTGGGCAGGAGAGGAGCACAGTGGCTCCATACACTAAGTACTGGATTCTGAACCACCTGGTTTGTGAGCCTACCAGCTGCTCTGCAGGAGAAAGGTGAGACTTTCTGCTCCTGTGAAGATTTTAAAAGCTTCAGAAGTCCTATTCAGGGTCGCTGTGATTTGGAACCAACTCAATGGCATTTAACAACAGCTTGAAAGGCTCATCTCTGCTCCTTGAAGCATCAGTTGAACTGACTCAACTAAGAGATGAAAGACTTACTTCCTAGATGAATCACTCATCTGGTTGACAAGTTAGTGTTGGCAATTGTCTACAAGCTCAGCTGGAAACAAGGGCCAAGGACCTAGATTCCTAATCTTGTGGTCCTATTCATGGCCTACTTGGGCTTCCTCACAGTATGGTGACTGGGTTTCAAGAGCATCCCAAGGACAGAAAGTAGAAGTTTCCATTTCTTAAGACCTAAGTTCAGAATCTAGCCCAGTATCACAGAGCTGAGGTTCAAGGGATATAACATGGAGATCTTAATGGGAGGGGTATCAAAGAAATTTTGGGTTTAATTTTAAACCTGCCATGCTCTAACTATAAAAAATTGAAACTAAAGGGTTTTCCATAATTTGTTGTTTTTGTTGTCAAGTGCCAGCGAGTCAGTTAAGTGCTATTGAGACTCATAGGCTCCCTCTATAGGGTTTCTGAGGAGCAACTGATGAGTCTGAACCACTGACCTTGAGATTAGCAGTCCTGTGCTCATCCTACAGTTTATTCAAGACTTCATAATTTAGTACATGTTAATTAACCCAGTCTTATTTTATGATATTGTATTAGGCAAACCTGCTGCACAAGACCTTTTTAAAGTGTTGAAGAGCAAAGATGTCAGCTTGAGGAGTAAGGTGTGCCTGACCCAAGCCATGGTATTTCCAATAACCTTATATGCATGCTAAAATAAGGAAGACAATAGAAGAATTGATGCATTTGAGTTATGGTGTTGGAGGAGAATATTGAAAGTACCATGGGCTGCCAAAAGAACAAACAAATCTGTGTCTGAAAAAGTACAGCCAGATTATTCCTTGGAAGCCAGAATGGCCAGACTTGATCTCTCATACTTTGGACATGTTGTCAGGAGGAACCAGTCACTGGAGAAGGATACCATGTTTAGTAAGGTAGGGGGTTGGAGAAAAAGAGAAAGACCTCCAATGAGATGGATTGGCATAGTGTTGGGAGTGATGGACTCAAGAGTAGCAACAGTTGTGAAGTTGGCCCAGGACTGGGCAGTGTTTCGTTCTGTTGTACATAGGATCGCTATGAGCTGGAACCAACTCGATGGCACCTAACAAGAACAACATTTTATGATAAAATCTTCCTACCACATGTTATCTTTCAGTTCCTCCATTGCACTATGCTTTTTCTTACTCAGGGCCTTTGCATCTACTATTTGCATCTGCCTGGAGTGCGCTCCCTGTTTTTACTCCTTACCCAGTCTCCTACTTTCAGATCTCAGATCTCGGTAGAAAAGTCCTTTCCCAATGCAAGTTTAAATTAAGTCCTTTTGTTTTAAGCTCTCACGCAATGCCTGACTCATAGTTTTTGGCCATATGTAAGTTTTTCAAGAAGAAATAGTTGAATGAATTAGAAAATTCACTGCCTGGCCAATCTGAAACCCTCTTCCCATCTTCATGTCTTCTCCTGTTATACCCCAGCCTTACCCAACTTCGAGTCACCATGTGGGCAGGTTTCATCAACTGCAGCATTAAGTTTCTATTAAAATTCTGTATCCTCTAGGAAGGTGGTACTTTTCCCTAGAATCCACACAGGATAAACATGCAGTGTTCAGGATTCGGTGACTCCACTGTGTGGTATGAATAGAAAGTCTTGAGTGCTTGTTTTCACGGAACCTTTGTCTAGTGGCCGCTGTGTTCCTATCAGTATTGTTACCATTTGTTTTGAAGCTCCTTGATGGTAGGCATGATGTCTTTCTGACTCATTTTTCTCTATATTCTTAGAAAACAGGAAGCAGATGGTTTCAGGACCAGCAGAGTAGAACTGAATTTTAATAGGCAGAGGGTACAGTATGAGCAAAGGTTGAGTGGGTGGGGTGTTGTCCCTGATGCCTGCTAGTGGTGTTTAGCGCTTGTCACGCCATAGCTTAGGATCAATTTATGGTCAGGAAAGGAGACAGATCTTAAAAAGGAAAGTGCAATAGAAAGCAAGCCAGAGTCCTGGGTTACCACCTCCAGGGGCTGTCACTTAGCCTTCCTGAGCATTGTTTACTTGTCCATCAAATGAAGGCACTCAGATGAGTTGGTAATTAGGAGCCTCTCCAGCTCGACCAGGTGATGGCTCTGTCCAGGAGTGATGCAGCAGATCCCTTACAGTTCCTGCACTAGAGGCAGACAGCTCAGGGTTAAGGTCTCAGTTTGGTACCTCTTTAACTAAGTAACCTTAAGTTGGTTACTTGACTTGTTTGAATCTCACTCTTAACATAGATTTTCTGGGAATAATGATAGTTCTTCTCTTATAATGCTGTTTTGAGAATTCAAATGAGATCAGCTATACAAATTATTTACGTTATAGCAAGGACCTAATTAATTAATTCACTTAAGGAATGATTGAGACCCTCTTACAGGAATGTGATACAGTGGGTTAGTTACAATCTTGACTGTGGAAGTGGATAACATGTTTTTAAATACTACTTTTTTTTTTTTATTTATTTATCATTTGCTAGCTGTGTGACCATAGGCAAGTGACTTTCCCTGTCTGAACTTCATGTCTGTCATCTCTAAAATGAGGGTAAGAGATTAATAACATCATAAATTCTTTGTGATAGTCCAATAAAATGAAGTTTATATAACCATATTCCCTAGCAGATAATATTGTTATTGCTCTTGTTAAGTGTTGTCAAGTCGAATCCTGCTTATAACGACCCTGCATAGTGTTTCCAAGGAGTGACTGGTGGGTTTGAAGCTCCAACTTTGTGGTTACCAGTCCAGTACTTATTCTACAGCACTATGCCAGGACTCCAGCAGATAATATATGTGCAATAAATAAGAATTGATTTTTAAATGTATTATTACTAATGATTACTTTTCCTCAGGGATTATCTTATAGATAGTTTGGTTGGAGTGTAAGGGATACATGTAGATGAATGTGATTGTTGTGGTTGTTAAATGCTGTTGAGTTGGTTCTGACTCATAGCGACCTTGTATAGGTTTCCGAGGATTGGCTGGTGGGTTTGAACTGTCTACCTAGTAGCACAAACTGACCTTGCGGTACAGCACATTATCCTGCAGTGCCACACTAGGACTCCAATGTAGAAGTATACTGGCATATATTTCAGAAATTAAGCTGGGAGCATAGTAGTGGTTATTGAATACCAAATGAGGGTTCTAGATTTTTATCCCACTGGTAGTGACAAGCCATTGAAGATGATCAGGCCTTCAAAAAAGATAATTTCAATGTAGAATATCAAGTAAATTGAAGAGAGACTTATTATCTATTCAATCATTTCATAATGATTGATCCCCTATGTTCAAGGCTCTAGGTGGTAAGAATGGAGAGGAAGAGAGATAAATAAAGGATATTGTTATTGTTGTTAGGTGCCATTGAGTTGGCACTGAGTCATAGCGACCCTATGCACAGCAGAACGAAACAATGCCCGATCCTGGGCCAACCTCACTACTGTTGCCACACTTGAGTCCATCGATGTTGCCACCCGGCCAATCCATCTTGTTGGGGTCTTTCTCTTTTTCTCTGACCCTCCATCTTACCAAGCATGATATCCTTCTCTAGCGACTGTTCCCTCCTGACAATATCTCCAAAGCATGAGAGATGAAGTTTGGCCATCTTGGCCTCTAAGGAGCACTCCGGCTGCACTTCTTCCAAAACAGATCTATTGGTTCTTTTGGCAGCCCATGTCACTTTTAGTATTCTCCTCCAACACCATAATTCAAAGGCATCAATGCTTCTGTGATCTTCCTTATTCATTGTCCAGCCTTCACATCCATATGAGGTTATTGAAAATACCATGGCTTGGGTCAGGTGCACCTTAGTCCTCAAGCTGACATCTTTGCTCTTCAATATTTAAAAAAGTTTCTGTGCAGCAGATTTGCCTAATGCAATATGTCGTCTGACTCTCTTGATTGCTGCTTCTGTGAGTGTTGATAGTTGATCCAAGAAGAATGAAGTCCTTGACTGTAATAACTACGAGAATAGAGAACCACATCAGTGAGGCACTTAAATCAGATTTTTGGAGAGACCCTAAAGTATTTCCAGAAGAAAGTGATGTTTAAACTGAAATATAAAGGAAGGTATGAGCATTCCAGGTAGAAGAAACAGCAAATACAAAGGATGCATAGGCTATTGGAGGATCTGGAAGATGTTCAATTTTCAATACAGCAGTAAGGAGAACCCAAACTAGGGAGATGGCCATTGGGATAGTTGTTGCTGTTGTTGTTAAGGGCTTTCTAGTCGATTCTGACCCATAGTGACCCTAAATAGGGTTTCCAAGGGGCTGCTGGTGAGCTTGAACCACTGACCTTGCCGTTAAATGACTTTGCAGTCTGACACATTAGCCCACAGCACCACACCAGGACTCCATGGGAATAGTAAGAGGGATTAAATGAGAATATGATTATGGAGCTAATAGAAATGAAATCTAATGACAAACTGGTATATGGGAGATATAAGAAGAATCAAAGGCAACTCTGAGTTTCCATCCCTTCTCATGTTACCCCATTCATCTGCCAATTTGTTGTACTATGTTGGCTTGCATGTTGCTATGATACTGGAAGATGCCACCAGTGATTCAAATACCAGCAGGGACACCCATGGTGGACAAGCTTCAGTGGAGCTTCCAGACTTAAAACAGGCTAGGAAAAGAGAATAGGTGGTTCACTTCTGAGGGACTGTTGTTTTGTTGCTAAGTGCTATTGAGTCTTCCAACCCATAGTGACCCTGTATAGAGTTTTTGAGGAACGGCTGGTGAGCCTGAACTGCTGACTTTGCAGATCAACGCCAACTTTGCACTTCAGCGCATTAACCCACAGCGCCACACTGAGGAATTAACCACTGAAAACTTTATGAATAGCAGTAGAAGACTATTCAAATTAGTGCCAAAAGATGGCTAGGGTCACATAGATAGGAATTTAGGTCCCTGGCCCTCATCCCAGCAGAGCTTGCAGACAATAGTTGGAAGGTATTTCCAATTAGCAGATTGGAAAGTACTCAAAATACAATTGGGCAAGAGCTGCCTACTCAAAGTACAGTCAGTCTTTATGGTATGGATGTAGTTAAGCTTTTGAGACCTTCATTTGCAGATGGAGCATGACTCAAAAAAAGAAAGAACATCTACATATATCCATTAACAATTGGAACATGGAATGTACAAAATATTAATTTTGAAAATGAATTGGATCACATGAAGATTGGTATCATAGGCATTAGTGAATTGAAATGGACAGATATTGACCATCTTGGACCAGGCAATGATATGGTTTACTATACTGGGAATGACAAATTGAAGAGGTATGGTGCATTCATTGTTCAAAAAGAACATTTCAAGATCTATCTTGAAGTACAATTCTGTTTGTGATAGGATAATATCTATACACCTACAAGGAAGATCAGTTAATATAACTACTATACAAATTTACACACCAACCCCCAAAGCCAATGACAAAGAGATTGAGGAAATGTACCAACTTCTGGACCTCTCCAGAAAGAATATACAGTAATCAATGGATTACATTTGTGAGGAAAAATGATGGAGAAGCTCAATATTATCAGCCAAAATAAGCCATGGGCTGACTATGGAACAGACTACCAATTGCTCATATGTAAGTTCAGGCTGACACTTAAGAAAATTAATACAATACCATGAGAGCCAAAATAAGACCTGGAACTTATCCGACCTGAATTTTCAGACAATCTCAAGAACAGAATTGATGCATTAGATATTAATGACCAAAAACCAGAAGAGTTGTGGGAAGGCATCACGAACATCACACAGGAACAAAACAAAAAGTCATTGAAAATAAGGAAAGAAAAGAAAAGGTGAAAATGGATGTCAGAGGAGACTCTGAAACTTGCTATTAACTATAAAGAAGCTAAATTATCTGGAAGAAATGATGAAATAAAAGAGTTGAGCAGAAAATGTCAAATGGCAGTTCAAGAAGAGAGAGTAAAGTATAATAAAATGTGCAAAGACCTGGAATTAGAAAATCAAAAGGGAAGGACATGCTCAATACTTCTCAAGCAGAAAGAAATGAAGGGGGAAAAAAAAAAATCAAGCTTCAGGTTGCAATATTGAAGGATTCTATGGGTAAATATTGAGTGATAGAGGAAGCATCAAAAGGAGATGGAAGGAATACAGACAGAGTCACTGTACAAAAAAAAAAAAAAAAAAAAAATTGATTGCTATTCAACCATTTCATGGGGTAGCATATAATCAAAAAATGATGGTATTGAAGGGAGAAGTCCAAACTGCACTGAAGGCATTAGGGAAAGCAAAGCTGTAGGAATCATGGAATACCAATCTAAATGCTTCAACAAAATGATGTAGAGCTATAAGCACTCATTAATCTATGCCAAGAAATTTGGAAGACAGCTGCTTGGCGAATTGACTAAAAGAGATGCATATTTGTGTCCATTCCAAAGAAGAGTGGCTCAATGGGATGCGGAAATCATTGAACAACATCATTAATACCACGGGCAAGTAAAACTTTGCTGGCGACATTTCAAAAACAACTGTATCAGTACATCGACAATAACCTGCCAGAAATTCAAGTTGGATTCAGAAGAGGATTTGGATTGAGAGATACTATTGCTGATGTCAGATGGATCTTGGCTGAAAGCAGAGAACACCAGAAAGATGTTTACTTGTGCTTTATTGACTATGCAAAGGCATTTGACTGTGTGGATCATAACAAACCAAGGATAACATTGCAAAGAATGGGAATTCCAGAACACTTACTGGTGTTCATGAGGAATCTGTACATAAAACAAGAGGTAATCCTTCGAACAGAACAAGGGAATTCTGAATGGTTTAAAATTAGGAAAGGTGTACACCAGGGTTGTATCCTTTCACCATACTTATTAAATCTGCATGCTGAGCAAATAATATGAGAAGCTTAACAATATGAAAAAGAGTGTAGTATCAGGATTAGAGGAAAATTAACAATTTGAGATACGTGGATGACACAACCTTGCTTGTTGACAGTGAAGAGGACTTGAATTACTTACTGATGAAGATCAAAGACTACAGTTTTCCATATGGATTAAAACTTAATGTAAAAAAAATGAAAATACTCAAAACTGGATAAAAATACCTTCATAATAAGCAGAATATAGGTTAAGTTGTCAAAGATTTCATTTTATTGGTATCCACAAACAACGTATCATCCAAGGGACTACATTCTAAAATTTATAAAACACTTCCGTACCTCAACAAGGAGAAGACAAGTAATCCAATAGGCAGAAGACATGAACACACACCAAAGAAGAGGGCCAACAATCATATGAAAAAATACTCTTGACCATTAACCATTGCTGCTCTTGTTGTTAAGTGCTGTCCAGTTGGTTCCAACTCATAGCAACCCAGTATAGGGCTTCCAAGGAGCAACTGGTGAGTTCGAACTACTGACCTTGTGGTTCAAACCAACCTTACAGTTGTTGTTGATGTTGTTAAGTGCCGTCGAGTCGGTTCCGACCCATAGCGACCCTGTACAAGGTTTTCGAGGGTGTAAATCTTTACTGAAGTAGAAAGCCTCATCTTTCTCCCGCGGGGCGGCTGGTAGTTTCAAACTGCTGACCTTAAGGTTCGCAGCCCAATTCGTAACCACTACGCTACCAGAGCGCCACACCATTAGAGAGATAAAAATCAAAACAACAATGAGCTATCATCTTACCTCAGCATTAATAGCAAAGTTCATAAAAAACAGAAAACAAGAAATGCTGGCAAGGATATGGAGAGCCTGGAACCCTCTTACACTGTTCATGGGACTATAAAATGGTGCAACCACTGTAGAAAATGGTATGGCACTTTTCCCAAAAGTATGATTCAGCAACCTCAACCTCTCTAGTTGGTACATATCCTCAAGAAATCAGAGCCATGACATGAATAGATATATGCACACCAATGTTTATTGCAACACTATTCACAATAGCAAAAAAATAGAGTAAGCTTCAATGTCCATCAGCAGAAGAATGGTTAAACAAACTGGTATATAAACTAAATGGAATACTATGCAAGGTTTAAGAATAATGATGAATCTGTGAGACATCTCATTACATGGATGACTCTGAAAGACATTAAGCTGAGTGAAATTAGTCAATCACAAAAGACAAGTATTGTATAAGACCATTATTGAAAAAACCAAGAAAAGGTTTTCATGCTAAAAAAAAAATTCTGTGGTTACCATATTCTATGGTTATCATGGTTACCAGGGGTGGAAGGGGAGGTGAGTTAATTACTTGCAGGCTAGCAATGTTGGTTTGAACTCTAAGGTAATTGATGCAAACTCACCAGTCATTCCTCAGAAACCCTATACAAGGTTGTTATGAGTGAGAACCAACTAGACGGCATGTAGCAAAAACAAGAGAATTAACTTGGGTAACGGGGCAAGCAGTTTAAAAAACATAAGAAGAAAAGTTAAAGTCAAAACTGCAAACAAAACAAAATGAAATATTTGGGGAAGGCATTGTAAAACATATGGTATCGCATGGGGAGAAAAACAGTAAATTAGCATAGCGTTTTGGCCTTGTAGGTATATCGATACATGTAATAAGGGTGTACAAAAAATGTTTTTGCTGTTGTGATTAACCATGGGATATCTTTTTTTTTTTTTATTTTAACTAAATGTTTTTATTTTGGATTGAGTGAAAGTTTACAGGGCACATCATCAGCTTCACATTCAACCATTCATATAGCTTGTTTCATTACATTGATTATTATCACCATGGGATATCTTTGTAAAAGAGCAAATTTCTGCCGAAATGCTATATAAAAGTTTCATGGACAGTTATTCTGGTGTCACATTCTCTGAATCTCCATGCACTCACCTTTTGTAAGCCCTCTTTGGTGGCTGAATGATCTTGAATATTCAGGTTGACTGTGATATCTTTTCTTATCTTCCACACTTTCATTTTCTAAGTTTCTTCCATAATTGTACATCATCTGATTTTTACAATAATTATCTTATTCTACAATCCATGGAGTTAATCGCCCTTCCCTACTTTTCCTCAACCCCTAATTGAATCTTAACTGATACAAGGCTAATAAACTTCTAAGTAGCTTGGAATTTTCTTATCTTTGAGTAATTCTGATAATCAGGAAGCAGAGGATGGACCAATGATGGGTTGCTAACTGTAAGATCAACAGTTCGAATCCACCAGCCATTACACAGAAGAAAGATGATGCTTTTTACTCCCATAAAAATTTACAGCCTTGGAAACCCCATACATGTTCACTAGGAGTCAGAACTGACTCATCGTCACACAGCAGCAGCAAGGAGAGACATTGACCATTGTCTCATTGCTTTAGAGCTGAATAAAAATATTCACTTGACTACTCTTCTTCCTTTTAGCCCACTAGACCAAAACAAAAGGAATGATAAGTAAGATGACTAAGGAATAACATAAGAAAAGGGAGAGGAGGAAAATGTTCCAAGAAGAAGCAACAGGATGTTCAAAGAGGCCACCACTCTCCTTCTTGCCTATCTTAGACTTCTTGTAGAAATTCAATCAGATACTGTGTATGAAGGTAACTGACTATTGATATAAAGCTGTACAGATATTGAATCAAATTGGAAGGATCATTTATAAGAAAGACATATTTGCTTTTTGCTTTTCAGTAGTCTTCTGTAATCTTCAGTTCACTTCTGTACTCCAATCTTTAGACAACTAAAATTTCAAAGAACATATTCTGTGGTTGGTGCCAGTAAAGCCTAGAGCATTTGGCTTAAATGATACCATTGTCAGTTCCAGAGTTACTAGGGAAAAAGGAACTGAGAGTACATTACAGACCAGTTTCTTTTCCTTATATGTCAGGACTTTCTAAAATGGAAATGCCCTGACAATCTCAGAATTATCTCATCTTTCTTGCCCTAGGCCCTTTCAGTTTGCTGGTTTTCCTGGGATCCATCAAGGATAGACTCCACAAAAGAATTCTGATTCCAACTGAATAGTGTAAAGCAACTGATCATAGTAAAATATCAGCAAATACAGGCTGATATTGTTGTCATCAACATAATATTTATTACTTCTATGGGATAAAAATGTCTATTGTACCCTTCTTGGAGTCTAAATCAAATGCTTCAAGGTTCTGAGTAATTTTTATTTCTGGCATCTCTTTCTTAGAAAAATCATTGGACTTTTAGAGACTCTATGGTTCTGATTAATAATAATATCACTTACCAAATTTAGTCAATGTGAAGAGAAATTGGTCTAGTTAATCTCTTTCAAACACAGTAACTATGATGTAGGGTGGAATCAACATTTGGTCCCAGTTATCTACCAGCTACCACTTTAGCTGCCTTCTTGCCCCTGCAGCCATGTTTCAATGTTTCTCCAGGTGTTCTCTCTACTTCCTCTCATTATAGTCAATTGTAGGCTAGGTACTCTACAGTCTGGCTTCTGTGCCCATCTTACCATTGAAGCTAGCTTCCAAAAATAACCAACAACCTCCTTGTTTCTAAATTTAGTTAATGTTTCTTTGCCCGTTGCCCACTTTTACCTTTTGAAATAATTATCTTTGTGGCTTCCATGCTTTTCCTCCATAAGTATTTTCCTCCATAGGTATTTTTCTTCTATGTTTTTTACTGTTGTTAATCCCACAGTATTTTCTTTCTTTTTCATCCAGTTTTCTTTTTTCTGTCTTTCACATGACGGTATTCTTCAGGTTCTATTTTGAGCCCTCTTGTTATTTCATTGTTCACCTCTTTCAATGTAATCTCACTCTTTCCTAAGGACCCCAAGCCCATACTAACTGGTTCTAAGGTTCATACCTTTTTACTGAGCATTGGCAACTGAACAAACCAGGCTTGTTCTAATTGGTGTTTAATGATTTTCTAATGCGAACTCCCACCATTCATCTGTCAGTTTGTTGTAATGTGGTGGTTCACATGTTGCTGTCATGCTGGAAGTTATTCTACCAGTATTTTACAGACCAGCAGGGTCATCCATGGTAGACAGGTTTCAGTGGAGCCTCCAAACTAAAACAGACACAGGAGAAGGAGAGTCATACAAATTCAGAATGTTTGGCCACTGAAAATCTGATGCTTAGCAGCAGAACATTGTCAGATCTAGTGCCAGAAGATGAGATCCTCAGGTTGGAAGGCACTCAAAAAGCAACAGTGAATGGCTGCCTCATCAAAGTAAGATTGGCCATAATGATGTGGATGGAGTAAAGCTTTCAAGACCTTCATTTGCTGATAAGACACAACTCAAAATGGAGAAAAATAACTGCAAACATCCAATAATAATCAGAACATGAAACGTCTGAAGTAAGAATCTAGGAAAATTGGAAGTTGTCAAAACTGAAATGGAATACATAAAGATTAGTGGACTGAAATGGACTGGTACTGGTTACTCTGAATCAGACAATCATATGGTTTACTATCCCGGAAATGACAAATGGAAGAGGAAAGGCATCACATTTATTGTCAAAAGAATACTTCAAGATCTATCTTGAAGTACAATGCTGTCTGTAATAAGATAATATCTATATGTCTACAAGGAAGACCAGTTAATACCACTATCATTCAAATACACATACCAACCACTAAAGCCAGTGATGATGAAATTGAAGAATTCTACCAGTTTTTTCAATGTCAAGTTGATCAAACATGAAATCAAGATGCTTTGGTAATTACTGGTGATTGGAATGCCAAGGTTGGAAACATGAGGAAGGATCAGTATTTGAAAAAAGATGGCCTTGATTACAGAAATGATGCTGAAGATTGCATGACAGACATTTGTAAGACCAGCATCTTATTTATTGCAAATATCTTTTCTAAACAACATAAAAGGCAACTACATACCTGAACCTCACCAGAAGGAATACCAGGAGTCAGATTGACTACATCTGTGAGAAGAGACAGTGAAAAAGTTAAACATCATCAGCTAAAACAATGCCAGGGCAGACTGTGGACCAGACCATCAATTGCTCATATGCAAGTTCAGCCAGAAGCTACAGAACATGAAAACAAGTGCATGAGGCAAGAAAGAAAAGTCAAAAATGGATGTCAGAAAAGCCTCTGAAGCTTACTATTAAGTGTGTTGTTGTTTGTTAGGTGGCGTTGAATCAGTATCACTTATAGCAACCTTATACACAATGGACTGAAACACAGCCCAGTTCTGTGTCAACCTCACAATAGTTGCTACACTTGAGCCCATTGCTACTGCCACTGTGCTAATCCATCTCACTGGGGGCCTTCCTCTTTTTCACTGAGCTTCCATTTTACCAAGCATGATGTCCTTCTCCAGAGACTGGTCCCTTCTGATAGTATGTCTGAAGTTTGAGAAATGAAGTCTGACCATCCTGGGTTCTAAGGAGCATTCTGCCTGTACTTCTTCCAACACACATTTGTTTGTTCTTTTAGCAGTTCATGGTACTTTTAATATTCTCCTTCAACACTATAACTCAGACCTATCCACCCTGAGTCACCCTGCTGGTATTTAAAATACCAGTGGCATAGCTTCCAGTTTTACAGCCACATGTAATCCACCACAGTATGACAAACTGACAGATGAGTGGTGGACTCCTGATCTTAGAGATGCTAAAGTGAATGGAAGACATGGAGAAGTGAAAGAGCTGAACAGAAATTTTCAAAGGGCAGATCAAAAATTAAAAGTCAAGTATTATAATAAACTTTACAAGACCTGGAATTAGAAAGGGAAGAATGCTTATCATTTCTAAGGCTGAAATAACTGAAGAAAATAGCCAAGACACAATTTAAAATACTGGAGGATTCTATAGGAAAAATATTGACTGATGCAGAAAGCATCAAAAGAAATGGAAGGAATACAGAGTCACAGAAAGAAATGGTTGATGTTCAAATATTTCAAGCAGTAGCATTTGATCAAGAACCGATGGTACTGAAGGAATAAGTCCTAGCAGCACTGAAGGTATTGGTGAAAACCAAGGCCTTAGGAATTGATGGAATACAAACTGAAATCGTTCAACAAACTGACACAACACTGGAAGCACTTACTCATCAATGCCAAAAATTTTGGAAGGCAGTCACCTGGCCAATCAATTAGGAGAGATCCATATTTGTACCCATTCCAAAGAGAAGTGTCCAAACAGAATGCGGAAATCATCTAACAATATCATTAATATCACATGCAAGTAAAATTTTGCTTAAGATAATTTAAAAACAGTTGAAACAGTGCTTTGACAGGAAACTGCCAAAAATTCAAACCAGATTCAGAAAAGGACATAAAACTAGGGATATCATTGCTGCTGTCAGATGGATCTTGGCTGAAAGCAGAGACTATAAGAAAGATGTTTACTTGTGCCTATGCAAAGTCTTTCAACTGTGTGGATCTTGACACACTATTGATAACATTGAGAAGCATGGGTATTTCAGAACACTTAACTATGCTCATGTGGAACCTGTACATAGACTAAGAAGAAGTCATTAGAACGGAACAAGGGGATACTGAATGGTTTAAAATCAGAAAAGTTGAGTACCAGGATTGTATCCTTTCACCTTAATTATTCAGTCTGTATGCCAAACAATTAATCCAGGAAGATGGATTCTATGAAGAAGAACATGGCATCAGGATTGGTAGGAGACTCATTAACAACCTGTGATATGCAGATAATGCTTACTAGAAGCAAAATGGACTTACAATACTTACTAATGAAGATTAAAGACTACAGGCTTCAGTATGGATTATACCTCAATGTAAAGAAAACAATGGTTCTCACAAATAGACCAATAAACTACATCATAATAAATGGAGAAAAGATTGAAGTTGTCAAAGACTTCATTTTGCTTGGATTTCCAATCAATACTCATAGAATCAGCAATCAAGAAATCAAATGATGCGTTGCATTAGGTAAATCTGCTGCCCAAGACATCTTTAAAGTGTTCAAAAACAAGAATAACAATTTGAGGACTAAGATGTGCCTGACCGAAGTTATGGTTTTTTCAAATGTCTTATATGCATATGAAAGTTGGACAGTGAATAAAGAAGACCATAGAAAAACCGATGCATTTGAATCACGGTGCCTGATAAGAATATTAAAAGTATCACGGACCCCACCAGAAGAATGAACAAATCTGTGTTGGAAGAAGTGCAGCTAGAATATTCCTTAGAAGACAGATGTCAAAATGTCATCTTGTATACTTCAGACACGTTATTAGGTGGGACCAGTCTTTAGTGAAGGACATCATGCTTGGTAAAGTGGAGGGTCAGCAAAAAAGAAGACCTCTAAGGCGATAGATTGGCACAGTGGCAACAGCTGTGTTGATTGGCACAGTGGCAATGGGCTGAAATGTAACGATTGTGAGGATTCTGACTGGATGGCATCTACCAACAATAGCAACAATGTAAATTCAGTATCTCTCCCCACCAAAAGATATTCCCTCCCGTGTTCCCTCTCAACAGCTGATACTTCAATGTGCACATACTTGGGAATCACTGTAGCACCCTATTTTTGCCTGTCTCTCGTACCTCTTCATACTCAATCTCCTTGCCTGTTAGCTTTACTTTCAAAATATTTTCTAGCTGCTGCTTCTAACCTGCTGGACTGTTCACTACCTGTAACTATCACCAAGCTTTAAGCTCTATATGAATAGAGCCAGTTAGTCTTGTACTCTGTGGTATACCTGGAACCTCAACCTCTCTCTGCCAAGCACACTATTTAAAGGAAAAATAAAGATCTCTATTTATTTTAATATATTTCTTAGCTAGGTTTTTGTCCTGGTGTGTGGCACTATAGGATAAGCACTGGACGACTAACAGCAAAGTTGGTGGTCCGAACCCATCTGCAGCTCCTTGAAAACCATATACAGTGCAACTTTGAGTTGGAACCAACTGAATGGCACTTAATGACAGCATGAATACATTAGGTCACAGAGTTAGAAGGCACCACTGATGATTAATAATGAGAAAGAGAAAGAAAGGAATTCTAAGAATTAGAAATTTAAAACTTTTGGTCACTATTCATCTGTAGAAAAAGAGAAAGAAGGAAGCCAATGACTCAGAGAAGAAATGAGTCTATTATTAGTCTATTTGAACCACGGCTTCACCTACCCTGAAACTAAAAGTAGAAGGTACCTGGTACCACTATACCAATGATCAGAGCCACATTAAATGGATCCTGGTTAAATAGTAGAAAAAAGAGAAATCAATTCTTAAAAGTCCAGTTTTACTGGACTAATTGAGACAGAAAGACTCCTTAAGAATATATCTGAGATACCTTTTAAACCTGGAACCCAAGTGATCCCCTGAAATTATCTTTAAACTGAGTAACAGTGACTTATAAAATAAAGATGTTGTTGTTGTTTTTATGTGCAATGGAGTCAGTTCTGACTCATAATGACCCTGTATAGGGTTTCCAAGGAGCAACTGTAATCCTTATAATTAGGAGTCCAATGTTTATGCTATAGTGCCACACCAGGATTCCAAAATAAAGGCAAGAAGGAAATGTAAAGTATTAATGGCTGCTTCTTGGATCAACTATTAACTCATGGAAGCAGCAGTCAAGAAAACAAACGATGTATTTCATTAGGAAAATCTGCTGCACAAGACCTTTTTAAAGTGTTGAAGAGCAAAGATGTCAGCTTGAGGACTAAGGTGTGCCTGAACCAAGCCATGGTATTTTCAATAACCTCATAGGTATGCAAAACTTGACAGTGAATAAGGAACACTGTAGAAGAATTGATGATTTGAGTTTGGTGTTGCAGGAGAATATTGAAAATGTCATGGGTGGCCAAAAGAACCAACAGACCCGTTTTGGAAGAAGTGCAGCCAGAGTGCTCCTTGGAGGTCAGGATGGCCAAATTTCATCTCTCGTACTTTGGACATATTGTCAGGAGGGAAGGAGGGACCAGTCACTGGAGAAAGATATCATGTTTGGTAAGGTGGAGGGTCAGAGGAAAAAAGGAAGACCCACAGGGAGATGGATTAGCAAAGTGGCAGCATCAATGGGCTCAAGCGTGGCAACGATAGTGGTGTTGGCTCAGGATTGGGTAGTGTTTCGTTCGGTTGAGCATAGGCTCACTAAAAGTCAGTACCGACTGGATGGCACCTAACAACAACAACAAATCTTGGGATAATAAAAGCATAAATGATTTCTATATTCTTTATAATTTTTTCATTTCCCCGAATTTCTACAATAAAAATATATTATTTTTAAAAAACATTTTTATGGTAAATAATTAAGAAAGCATTTCTAAGAAAACCACTCCCAGTAGATTTCTATTTTTTTAATAATATTTTATTATGTTTTCAAGAGAGTTTAGACAGAAAATAAGGTTCCCTTTTAACATGTTCTACACAAATTTTTCAATGACATTGTTAGATTTTACATGATGTGTCGACATTCTTATTAATTTCATTCTGACTCTTTCTATGTCTAGTAATCTAGTTTCCCTATCTCTTATCTATTCAGTGGCACTGTGGGATAATGTGCTGAACTGCAAGATCAGTTTGAACTGCAAGGTCAGTGATTCAAGCTCACCAGCTGCTCCTTGGATCGCTATGAATCTGAATCAATTCGATGGCACTTAACAACAACAACATAGAGTAATTAGTGGTCATTTAGTCTCCTAGAAATGATTTTTAAAAGTGTTCTCCAAAATAAAGAATTCTCCTTTAAAAAGCCATTTATATGAGGACAAATGGCCAATAATAATACTTACCCTATAGCAAAGATGAGTAGGTAGGGGACAGGGAAACTAGATTACTAGAAATAGAAGAACCAGAATGAAATTAATGACAACGTTGACACACTGTGTAAAGTCTAAACCATGTCACTGAATAACTGGTCTTGTTGTTGTTGTTGTTGTTAGGTGCCATTGAGTCAACATCAACTCATAGGGACCTTATGCACAGCAGAACGAAAAACTGCCTGATCCTGGGCCAACCTCACTACTGTTGCCACACTTGAGTCCATCGATGCTGCCACTTGGCCAATCCATCTTGTTGGGGGTCTTCCTCTTTT
>NW_006408575.1:1310835-1323028 GCF_000296735.1 Chrysochloris asiatica | reverse complement strand
ACTTACTACATTGTTATCATTGGCTCTTGATCATATGCTACCTCTTGAAATGGTTGAACATTAACCATTTCCGTTTGGTATAGTGTCTCTGTGTACTCCCCCCATCTTCTCATGATGCTTTCTTCATCATTCAATAATTTTCCCAGAGAATCTTTCAATAACAAAAGTCGAGGCTTGATTTTTTTCTTCAGTTCCCCCAGCTTCAGAAATGATGAGCGTGTTCTTCCTTTTTGGTTTTCTGACTCCAGATCTTTGCTGCACATTTTGTTGTAATATTTGGCTTTATCTTCTTGAGCTTATCTTTGAAATTTTCTGTTCAGCTCTTGGACCTCCTCATTTCTTCCATTTGATTTAGCATCTCTATGCTGGAGAGCAAGTTTCAGTGTCTCTTCTGAAATCCATTTTGACCTTTTCCTTCTTTCTTGTCTTCTTAATGACTTTTTGCTTTCTTTATGTATGATGTTCTTGATGTCATCCCATAACTCTTCTGGTCTTCGGTATTTAGTGTTTAATGTATCAAATCTCTTCTTCAGATGATCCCTAAATTCAGGTGGGATATATTCAAGATCATGTTTTGGCTCTCGTGGACTTGTTTTCATTTTCTTCAGCTTCCGTTTGAATTTGCATATGAGTAATTGATGGTCTGTTCCATAGTCTGCCCCTGGCCTTGTTTGCACTGATGATATGGAGTTTTTCGATCTTCTCTTTCCACAGATGTAGTCAATTTGATTTCTATGTATTCCATCTGGTGAGGTCCATGTGTACAGTCTTTTGTTATGCTGTCTAAAGAAGGTATTTGAAATGAAGAAATCATTGATTTTGCAGAATTCTATCATTTGTTCTCCAGCATCATTTCTGTCACCAAGGCCATATTTTCCAACTACTGATCCTTCCTCTTTGCTCCCAACCTTTGCATTCCAATCACCATTAATGATCAATACATCTTGATTGCATGTTTGATCGATTTTAGATTGAAGAAATTGGTAGAATTCTTCTATTTCATCTTCCTTGACTTTAGTCTTTGGTGCATAAATTTGAATAATAGTGGTATTAACTGGGTTTTCCTGTAGGCACATGGATATTATCCTATCACAGACAGCATTGTACCTCATGACTGATATGGATATGTTCTTTTTACAATGAATGCAGCACCATTCCTCTTCAATTTGTCATTTCTGGCATAGTAAACTATGTGGTCATCAGATTCAAAATGGCTAATACCAGTCCATTTCAGCTCACTAATGCCTAAGGTATCGATGTTTATGCATTCCATTTCATTTTTGACAACTTCCGATATTCCCAGATTCATACTTTGTACGTTCCAAAATTGTTAAATGGGAACCTTATTTTCTATGTAACCTCTCACAGAAAACATATTGTTATTAATTTTCAATGTTCAAAATCAATTGGAAAAGTAATTATCTTAAAAATATTAAAAAAAATATTTATCACAAAAATGGTTTTAAAAAGTAATATATTTCTACAATGAAACAAAATATGATAGTATGAATGTAAAGATAATATTCACCTATTTAACTAACACATAATTCACAATAAAAACTTTTTAAAAAAGTAATATATTTCTATTCTAGAAAAATTAGGAAATACAAAAATTATAAAGAATATAGAAATCACCCATGGTTTCATCATTCCAAAATAACTTCCATTAATAGTCTATAGTAAGCTTGCTTCTTTCTCAAACTAGGGATTCATCTACATGCAATTGATTATTTGTATAACTGATTTGCTGTGTGTCATTAAATGTAAATTGATTAAGTGTAGGGGTTATGCCCACTACTAACTGCCTAGTGTTGATGATATAGTACAGACAGCAGCTCAGCGAGAAATTATTGAATAAATTCTTAAACTTGATTTGGTATTTTTATTATTTTCTATGTTCACAGTATCTTGTATTTCCCCATGCAAATAAATATTTCTCTGTGAATTATCTGTATTGGTTGTCTAATAAAGTATTTCATAAATGTCTCAGAATTCAAAATTCATTTATTGTTAAACATTTAAGGTATTTGTTATTTTAAATACTATTGTGTCAAACATCCTAGTGAATACTTTCATGTCTATACATCTCCGATTATTTTCTTGAAGTCTTTTCCTAGAAGAGGAATCTACTTGTTGCAAATCTTTTTTTTTTTAAATGTTCCAGAACTCTCTATTCTATTGCCCTCACATTGCCTGCAAAACATTTACACTTACTGGTTTTGACTTGTTCTTTTTCTCTGATGGCCTTGGGGGTAAATAATAAACATAGCCCAGTACTTGGCCTTACCCCTCCTGCTTTCTACACTAAAAAGTATGTGTTCTTGCTCTTATGCTGGGAGCCACCAACTTCTAAAACTTTGTCTTATTAACCCTTTTCTTTCTTTTCTTCTTCCTCCCTTCTTCCTTTTCTTCTTGCAGGAAGCAACATTTTCAAACAGAAAACTCTTTGAAATAAAATTATATTTGTGACAAGGAATCCTTCTGGATAATTAAGGGGGGAAATAAGAGGAGAGTGAGAGAGTAAGAAAAAGAGGAAAAAAGAAGAAAGAGAGTAAACAACCAAAACATTTATAAAGAATAAGTAGAGAATAGAAGATAGAAAGCAAAACATCCTGCTAGAGCAAACAGCGTATTATAAGAAGGTCCCATTCTTATGCATCTCTTTGGTTTGAAGGTTATTTGACAACTCTTTAGAGAATAGAAGAAACTATTGTGATTTCATAAGATTTTGCTTTTATTTTCATTTCTGCTTCTCTCCAGGGTAAATTTGTCTCATTATTTCTACGGTTCCTCTAGGGACATAGTTTTCATACTCCTCAATAGTCCCGTTACCCTTTTTTGGGCCGTGGTCAGTTTGTCAGCATCCCTATAAAAGCAGGGTACTCAGAGTTGGACAGGGTATTCCAGAGTGTTCCCGGTGTGAGCTGACAATCAAGAGACCAACAGGATAGTAAACAGCTTCCTGTGTTTAGACAAATCAACTTCTCTTCACTGTTGTTTTTCATCCCGCCTGTCTCTCTCTCTCAAACATTTCCAGCAGTGGTTCTCAAATATTTTTGGTCTCAGATCTTTTATGCTAATAAAAAAATGATTGAGGATTACAATTAGATTTTGTTTATAGATCTATTAACATTTTCTGTATAA
Source organism: Chrysochloris asiatica (assembly GCF_000296735.1). NCBI lineage: Eukaryota > Metazoa > Chordata > Mammalia > Afrosoricida > Chrysochloridae > Chrysochloris > Chrysochloris asiatica. Next base: position 1,319,884 of record NW_006408575.1, on the reverse strand, counting down.
AAAATTAAAAGAGAAAACTCAAACTATTGATTTTTTATTCTTTTTAAGGTAAGCAAGATAAATCCATTATACGTGTTATCAAAATTTACACCTTTTTATTTTTAAATCCCCAAATAAAAAATAGCAGTAAGAAGTGTGGTGGTACTTCACATTTTTACACATGTCTTTAGTGTATGGCTTAAGAAAAGATAACTTGATTCTCATATCTGATTCTGCATTTAATCTGTTACAAGGTATTATTCTGTTGAAGTGTATAAAGATAATCCAGTCTCATTTATGGACATAGTTATAAAAGAGGAGAATATTTTGACGGGCTTTTGAGATAATTGTGGGTATTTTTGATACTACAGTAACATTTGCTATGTAGTATTAAAAGTCATGGTTTCTGAAAGGCTAGCTGCAATGTGGACTCTGGGACCATAGACATGAACCTTTGATACTTTATTATATATAATCCTTTGGTCTGTCTTATACTTGGAGTGGATCTTTTATCCATGCATGATCTGGTAACATCTTGCATTAGTCATTTGGAAAATATTGGTTCATTGCATGTCTTAGTCCTCTAGTATTGCTGTAACAGAAATACCACAAATAGATGGCTTTAACAAGCAGAATTTATGCCCTCATACTTCAGTAGGACTGAAGTGTGAATTTAGGGTGCCAGCTTTAGGGGAGGGCTTTCTCTGTTTCCTGGGTCTAGGGAAAAGTCCTTATCTCTTTTCAACATCTGTAGGCCTGATATTCCTTGGAGATCTCCATATATCTTGGCATCAGTCTTCCCCTGGGTTTAGGAGGTTCTCAGCACAGGGACCCCAGGTCTAAAGAACATGCTCCACTCCTAGCTCTTCCTTCTTCGTGGTAGTTAGGTTCCCCTTCTCTCTCTTTTTGTCTCTTTTCCCCAGGAGAACTTCCCTTACATCTGATCAGGACTGTGCCCTAAGATAATGTGTTACATCCCACCCCTTATAATTGATTGGCTGATCACATCATGGGGAGTGATTACATCATTACAGGGTCTCCAAACCACTGAGAATCATGGCTTAAGATGACACTGATTTGGGGGCCAGGGGAAGGGACATAATTCAATCCATGACACTGAGTTATGCAGATCTTCCAAATGTTGACATATTTCATTCTACAATATAAAACAAATCATCTCATGGGAGCAAATATATTTTCTATAATTCACCGGCAAGCTTGAATCTTATCATTGGCAACAAACATAGGTTATTGCTTTCCTTGAAGTGGCAGGCTCACTTTATTCACGTGCAAGAAGCTGTCTGCCAATGCCCACATCTGATTAGCCATAATGTGTCAGTCAGCCATTCTTTCAAGTTAAAAATAAATTCATGACAAAGTTGCTAATTGATAGTGCAAATCAAACAACTGCATGAGTTGCTTTTCCTTGGGACAATTAGCCTTCCACATGGCTCAGCATAAATTCTTTATGCCCACCTCCCATTTCATCATGTAGATTAGCAAGAAGTATATTCAAGAGTCATAATAAAAATAATAATATTTACTAGTTAATAAATGAAATTCTTAACTAAAACTGGCCTCTTTTTATTTTTCGCCTGTGAAGAATAATATGACACTTTGTACAGTTGGGGCACAATGTCTTCATTTATGCTAAGGCACCAGCAATTTTATCTGCCATTGTGTTTGCACGATACAATGAAATATGCAAGATAGTATTATTTTGGAAATAGTTTTGACTTTGAGGATCCCATGAAAGAGCTCAGGGACCCCTAAATATCCGTGGATTATGATGTAGATTAAAGGAGCTCTGGTAGTATAGTGGTTACGAATTGGACTGTGAATCACAAGGTCAGCAGTTCGAAACTATCAGCTGTTCCGCAGGAGAAAGATGAGGCTTTCTGCTCCTGTAAAGATTTATAGCCTCAGAAACCTTGTACAGGGTCGCTACGAGTCAGAATCGACTCCACGGCACATAACCAACATGTTCTAGGATAAATACTTGCCCATAAGGCTGGCTTGAACCACAAGGTCAGCAATTGAAACTCACCAGCCACTCCTTGGAAACCCTATGCCGGGTCTCTATGAGTCAGGACCTACTGAACAGCACTTAATAACAACAACACCTTTCAAGCGGTTGTTTTCACAATATCTACTAGTTACATGAGTTACACAGAATCTTATACTGATCTTATCAGTGATTGCTGAACTGTTACCAGCAGGCTGCTGGTCTTGAATGAGATAACACTAACAGCAACATGACCTGTAGTTGCCGGATGCAGTTGAGTTGATCCCTACTCATAGTGACGCCATGTGACAGCAGAATACTCCTGGGCTGTCATCTTTACAGGAGATTTCTAGAGCTGCTGTGTAGTTTGAACCACCAGCCTTCAGTTAGCAATTGAACACTTAACCATTGTGACACCAACATGCCTTAAGTGATGTACCAGTTGTACTTCCTACATTATCTCACACCAGTCTTGAGGTAGGGCTTTTTTTTTGAATCCCTACTTTGCAGATAAGGAAACTGAAGATCAGAGAGGTGAGTTAACTTGCCCGAGATCACACAGTTCATAATGAGGACAGCCAGTATGAAATTCCCAGCAGTATAATTTCAGAGTCCATGCTCTCAACTGCTCTGTTTCAACTGACATGGTTAACAGGATGGGTGAAGTGAAGAAACTGCATTCAGAGGGGCGGCAGGTCAAAGTTAAGACTGAGTCTTAGACCTAAGGGTCTAAGTAGCAAATCAAAGACTTCCTCCAGAACTGTTTTCCCACCTTGATCTTAAAAAGGCCCTCTGAGATGACTGAACAGAGACTTATTTCTTTTACCGAAGTAAAGACTGCAGCTATTTAACAGAGAAGAATCCCCTTGTAGGCCCAGAATCAGACCCTGGGAGAACTCCACCTTCTCACCCAGTGCCAAGTACTCAGGGTTCTTCTTGGCAGCTCTTCCCCCTTGGGGTGTCATGCTATCACATGCCATGGAGGGGAACTTGGCAAAACAGGCAATGGTGCCAAGACAGAGGAGAGGAAGGGCGGACCCAGCCCAATAGCCCTGTGGTCACACAGAAAGCAACCTCGGGTTCCAGCACTGGTCTGACCAGAGGTGAAAGTCCTCAAACCCCAGTGTCTGTGACTGAGACTCAAAGCTATTCCCAACGTTGGAGGTGCAGTTCCACATAAAGTGGGAAACAGTTTATCTGCCAACAAATGTAAGGGTGTGGGTAGAGAACAGGGACAGAAAAGTAGGCTGATGACAATGAGGTTTGAAGGAGCAGAGAAAAGGAAACACAAATGTAACCTACATCTTTCTCCAGGAGGAGAAATGGAGTCTTAAAGAGAGGAAGGAGCTTGCCAGAAGTCATAGAGCAAGTAAGATGAAGTCCAGCACCCTGTCCCTGTGCTTGGTTCACATTTCATTTGAGCTCAGCAGTCCAGCAAAAGAGACCATATTTAGATAAATAGAAGCAAGCTTCCCTGGAGTTTCTCTTCTGCTCTCTCAAGAACAGATGGAAGCGCAACTGGCAGACAGGGTCACTTCACAAGGAGAAGCTCAAGCTCTAGGGAAGGCATCCCACTCCATGAAATTCCTGGGAACACAAACTGAGAACCAGCAGGATGGAGTTTTCTTAGTTTCTAGGACCCCTCCCCTCCCTGAGTTGTGTATCATGTTCCTTTATGACTCTGATGTTTAAATTCCAAGTGGATTTTATATTCCTTTCAATCTGAGATGCCTTCCTTTCCAATTAGTAGATTTTGCCTTTGTTCTTTTGTTTACATTCCCCAGACAATTGACAGTTCCTGAATGTTACAGGCCTCCTGGTTACGGAAGAGGGGAAATTTCAGGACAGTTCCTGACCGCCCAAGTCTTCAAAGTCCAATGCAAGGCCACTAACGAGTCTCCAGAACAGAGAGGGAAATCCTTCACAAGTCAGCGTCTGCTCCAGATGAAACACCTTTTCTCAGCTAAGCATCCTCACATGGCCTTGGCGGCTAGGCCAATGTCCTCTCTGGCTGTTCACATGGGGCACTATCCAGGGAAACATCTTCAGGAATAAGGGGGGGAAGACCGCCTGTTCCTCAACTCCTTTACTCATCTGCAGACTGAGTTCTGCATTTCAATAGATAGAAATAAATTCCTTAATCAGATTTTGCTTACCAACACAAAAGGTAGAAGGATCCTATAGGATTGTCTATTTGTATATCTGCGCATAAATACTCATTGAGAAGCTCTGTGTTCACACAGAGCTATGCTCAAGTACAGACAGTAATGGTTCAATGATAGAGTGCATGCCTTCCTTGTAGACACCCAGGTTCTATTCCCCAGCCACCCCCCCATCTATCAGTGGTGATCTGCATGTTGTTATATGGACTCCTGGTGTGGCGCTGTAGGAACAGCACTGGACTGTGAACCACATGGTTGGCAGTTCAGATCTATTAGGTGTCCTTGAAAACCCTGTGCAGGATCACTATAAATTGGAATTAATTGACTCGACAGTGCTTAACAACAAAAACATAATGCTGAGTGGAGTCCCTGAGAGGTGTAAATGGATAAGCACTTGACTATTAGCCAAAAGGTTAGTGATTCAAACTCACCCAGAGGTTCCTCAGAAGATAGGTGTGGCAATCATCTTCTGAAGAATCACAGCCTTTAAAGCCCCATGGAGCATTTTAAGGCTACACACATGCGGTCACCATGAGTCAGAAGGGACTCCAGTACAACATGATGCTGAACAGGTACACAGCTTCCAGATTTAGACAGACTAGGAAGAAAGGCTTGGCAATCTATTTCTGAAAAGCCGCCAGTGACAACTCTCTGGGTCACAACGGAACATTTTTTGATCTGCAACATTTCCTCCCATTGTACTTAGGGCCACCTTGAGTTGGAGGCCAGTTCAACAGCATTTGACAATAAAAACAGCAGCTAAATCCAAAGCCCTGTTTTAAGCTCTGCCGTGGAGTTGATGCGACATTCCTGGGAGGGAGTCCGGCTGTGTGAAGTAAAGGACAGGGGTAATTCTTCTTAGAGAGTGATAACTGTCTGGGTAGTTAGGGTGAAGGTTAGGATTAGAAACCTGAGGAAGTGATATGCAAGTAAAAACCTGAATGACATGAATGCACCCTAAAGCCATTTGGAGGAAGACAACTCTACTTATCAGAATATCCAATGCCAACAAGTTGGTTCCAACTCATAGTGATCCTCATAATGGACAATGGTCATACAGGGTGTTTAATCCCATTTCTAGATGAAAATGGGATCTTCTTCCACATTCTTTGTTGTTATCACGTGCCATCAAGTCCACATTCCTAGGTCTTGACTAAACCTTCTTCTCCCAGCAAATCTGACTGTTGTGTCAAACTAAAGATACTTGTAGTGTAACTTTACATAAAAACCAAACAACAGCAAATGCATACTACCCTTCTAGAATCTGGGGTCAGTTGACTAAGTTTTTATTTCTTCTATGGCTGCCATTCCAGACACTCACAAGATTCCAGAGCTTCAGAGTTGGACGTGACCTCTGAGATCAGCTGGCCCAACCCCCTTGTTCCAGAAATGGGGGAAATCAAGCCCAGGAATAAGAAGGGCCTTGTTAATGGCCGGTTACAAAATGAGTCTTGTATCTAGGTGTCCTCTCTACTGATGTGCTGATCTTTCTGCTTGCACCTCCTCGCACACCACATGCACCATTTCTAACCCGCATCTCTTTTATAAACGTGGAGAATAGCGATAATAACTCGTGTTTCCCCAGCACTTTAGTTTCCTATTGCAATGTTGTTCTGTTCTTCTCTAAGGACTTTTTCTGAGAAGGGAAAGTCTCTGTAGGTTTCTTTTCTTTTCTGTTGTTTTTTTTTTTTTTTTCCTTTTAAACTAAATATTGTCTTTTGCTTTAGGCCAGGCTCTGTTCAAAAGGTTTAATACACAATATTTTATTTAACTCTCGCAAGGGTTTTGTGAGGTTATTATTACCATTACAATCATTCCTATTGAAAGACTAGGAAGGTCAAGGTCAGAGAAGTCAAATAACTTGCCCAAGGTCACACAGCCAAGAAATAGTGGAGTTGAGACAAGAACCCAAGTGGTACGACCCCAAAGCCTGCACATAGACCCATTCTGTTACTCTGCTTTCTGCATCTAGCATCTGTCCCTTCAGGCTTGTGGAGGTTCTAGCCATTTTGTTCATCTTTCCTCAACTCCATTATCTCTACACCTATCACATCCAGCCTTGGGAACCCTATACAGGGTCACTATGAGTCAGAACTGATTCCATGGCACGTTACTACCACCACCATCATATCCATCATCTTTCTCTGGGAGGTTCCTGATACACAAGCTGGTATGCTTAACACCGCCTGACCCTGGCAGCCTGGTTACAGGTGTTATAAATATGAACTGGAGCTTGACCCAAAGACCACTAGTTATGGTTGGCCAGCAACCTTGTGGTGGTGGGTGTGTGAATGTTCTGTCTGATGGGAGCTAGGACAGGTGGAGCCAAACAGACTTTTCCTTGGGGAGCAATGAGATAGAGTCAAAGCTTAGGAGAGCAGAAGAGTGCTCACAATTAACGAAGCAGCAACAGATGTCCTCTGCTTCTGGAAGTATGAGGTAACCCAGATAACTTGGAGACACAAACATTGCTGACCAATATTCTGACCTTCCTTCAGATCACGTCTCATCTTCCTTACTGTGAATTCTAAACATAAATTTCTAGCAATTGAATAACATGAGTGGTCTCTGTTCATTGGTCCCTGGAAGAGGAAAATAAATTTCCCTCAGTCTTTTGCCCTGGAGGTTCAGTAACTGACCCAACTGACCACCTTCAGCGCTCAGCATGCCTGTTGGCAGCATTTGCACAGTTGTGTGTTTGGCTAGACCTGATTTCAGTCCCTTTCTCAAAGGAGGCCTAGGAACGTTCTGGGGTGCTTATGAAAGGGCAGATTCCAGATTCCTGACACCCACATTGCTGTGGTTAAATGCTGTACAGTTGGTTCTGACCCATAGCGACCCTGTATAGGGTTTCTGAGGAGCGGCTGGTGAGCTTGAACCACTGACCTTTCAGTTCAAACTGAACTTGCAGTCCAGCGCATTAACCTGTAGCTCCACACCAAACCCACATTAGACCACCTGAATCAGAATTTCCATGGTTGGGATCCACCCATTGAAATTACTCCTCATGTAATTTTTATGGACTCTAAAGTTTGGAACTAATGATCATGGAGTGCTGCTTTGGGGTCAGATACCTTTCCAGGTTTGATTTTAAATGTACAATGTGGAGAGTGACTGTCTTGTGTTCTGCTTACTCTGAGGGCTCCGTCAGTGAATTTATTGGGAGGTACAGGTGGGAAGCAACAGATACCTACTGATATATTTGAGGAACTGGTTACACTTGAAATTGCAAAATGCAACTGTGAGCTTTCTACTTGAAGAAATACTGTTTTTATAAAAAAAGATTTTGAATTATTTGCCAACTCAGAAGATCAGATTTCCAACATACATAAAAACACACAAAACTATACTTCCAACTTTTCTTGACAATTGGGGAGATCTCGAATCATTGGGTCTTCTATTCTGTTTGGGAGAAATGTGCTCTTGTTGACTAGTGGATACCCCCATTAAATGGGCTTGAGTGTTCCATATACTTCAGAGACCCTGTTATGGATTGAATTCTGTCCCCCCAAAATATGTATTGTAAATCTTAACCTTTATGCTTGTGGTTCTGGAGTCCTGGTGTGGCACTGTGGATTAATGTGCTGAAATGCACAAGGTCAGTAGGTCATTGGTTCAAGCTCACCAGCCATTGGAAACCCTATACATGGTCGTTATGAGTCCAAAACGACTCTATGGCACTTAACAACAATAACAACATGCCTGTGGTTATGATCTCATCTGGGAATGGGTTGTCTTTGTTATGTTAACAAGGCAGGGCTAGTTTAGGGTATGCTTTGAATTAATCTCTGATGGGATATAAAAGGAGCAGATTAAGCAAGCAGAGATGGGGAAAGATAGATATTAAGTCACATGGAGATCTTCAAGGAACTAGGAAACAGAAGCTGAAGAGACAAAGACCTTCCCCCAGAGCTGAGAGAGAGAAAGCCTTACCCTGGAGCAGTTGCCATGATTTCCCATTTCTAGTCTCCTAAACTGAAGCAATTTCTTGTCTGTTCTTGGTGTGGCGCTGTGGGTTAATGCTCCAGACTTCAAAGCCATTTGAACTGCAAGGTTGGTGGTTCAAGTTCACCGGTGGCTCCTCAGAAACCCTATACAGGGGTGCTATGGGTTGGAACTGACTCAATGGCACTTAACAACAACAACAAATGATACCAAAAGAGCTCTGGTAGCGTAGTGGTTATGAATTGGGCTGCTAATCTCATGATCAGCAGTTCAAAACCAGTGGTTCTGCTGAAGAAAGATGAGGCTTTCTGCGCATGTAAAGATTTACAGCCTCGGAAACCATGTACAGGATAGCTACAGGTCAGAATCAACTCAACACACGTAACAACACCATATGGAGTCCTGGTGTGGCGCTGTGGGTTAAGGCATTGGACTGCAAAGTCAGTTTGAACCTGAAGGTCGGTGGTTCAAGATCATCAGCCGCTCCTCTCAAACCCTTAACAGGGTCGCTGTGGTTCAGAACTGACTCGACGGTCACTTAACAACAGCAACAAACGATACAATGCCACTATGAGTCGGAATCGACTCAACTGCACTTAATAACAACAACCATGAGAACATAAATTTCTGTTTGTTAAATCATTTGTGTCAGTCACCTCAAATGCATGTAAAAAGGTAGACAGTGAATAAGGAAGACCTAAGAAGAGAATGTGCATTTGAGTGATGGTGTTGGCAAAAAATATTGAAGTTACTATGGATTGCCAGATTCAAACTGAAGCTGAAGATAATGAAAACAAGTCCACGAGAGCCAAAATATGACCTTGAATTTATCCCACCTGAAATTAGAGACCAACTGAAGAACAGATTTGATGCATTAAACACTAAAGACCGAAGACCAGAAGAGTTGTGGGATGACATCAAGAACATCATACATGAAGAGAGCAAAAAACCATTAAGA
>NW_006408575.1:1303987-1309298 GCF_000296735.1 Chrysochloris asiatica | reverse complement strand
GAGAATACTAAAAGTGCCATGGACTGCCAAAAGAACCAATAAATCTGTTTTGGAAGAAGTGCAGTCAGAGTTCTCCTTGGAGGCCAGGAGGGCTAAACTTCGTCTCTCATACTTTGGACATATTTTCAGGAGAGAACAGTCTTTGGAGAAGGATGTCATGCTGGGTAAGGTGGAGGGTCAGAGAAAAAGGGGAAGACCCTTAACAAGATGGATCAGCCAGTGGCATCATTGATGGTGTCAAGTGTGGCAGCGGTGGTGGGGTTGGCCCGGGATCGGACATTTTTTCGTTCTGCTGTGCATGGGGTCACTATGAGTCAGTTCCGACTTGATGTCTCCTGACAACAACAATGGGTTTCCAGAAGAGCATACAAATCTGTGTTGGAAGAAGTACAGCCAGAATACTCCTTAGGAGAAAGCATAGTAAGACTTCATCTCACTTCATCTCTTCTCATAGGAGGGACTGTCTCTAGAGAAGGGCTTCAAGCTTGGCAAAGTAGAGTGTCCATGAAAAAGACCTTCAACAAAATGGACTGATCTAGTGGCTGTAGTAATGGGCTCCAACATAACAAAAATTCGGAGGATGGCATGGGACCAGGCATGTTTCAATCTGTTATGCTGAGTTGCTAAGTGTCAGAACTGACTTGTGGTACTTCAGTAATTGTTGTTGTTAAGTGCCACTGAGTTGGTTGCAACTCATAGCAACTGTGTATAGGGTTTCAGAGGTTTACATCTTTGTGGGAGCAGAAAGTTTCATCTTTCTCCCTCGTAATGGCTGGCAGGCTTGAACTATAGACCTTGTGGTTCACAGTCCAGTGCTTATCCTATGAAGCCACTGCACTCCCCTTCTGTAACTAAATATTAAAGACATCTCCCTATCCCTCTAGTCTTTCCAAAATTGACACTAGTGATGGTTCAGGAAAAATTAGAGCATATTTCTTTGTGAATATAAAGATTATTCCTTCATGTTTAATCGCTTGACTTTGTGACTATGTTGAAAAAGTACAATTCAAGATGGCTTACTTTTCTCAAGTCTGATGAGTGTGATCTTCAAGTCCTTTGGGTTGGGATGCCAGACACTGACTCCCTGGTCTCTCTCTAAGGCTGATCTGAAACAGGAGAATATTAGTATCCAGTCATGGAATGTGCTATCTTCCTTGTTCAGATGAAGAGACTGTGGCGTGCCTTCCTGGAGGAATTCCAGTAAGTGGGCACAGCTGGATGCCAGCCTGATCTTGACTCTCAGGCCTGACTCTTTCCATACTTCACCGTTTATTACCTATATGCCTCCGGTGGTGGTGGTGTGATGTCAGGTTGGTTCCCAGTGACCCTGTCTGTATAGGGTCTCTGAGGCTGTAAATCTTTATGGGAGCAGAAAGTCTCATCTTACGCCAGTGGATTTGAACTGCTGACCTTATAGTTAACAGCTCAATTCGTAACCCACTGTATAGGGTTCCTTTATACACCTGTGTTGCTGTTGTTAAGTGCTGTTGAGTCAGTTCTAACTGATAGAAACCCTGTATAGGGTTTCTGAGGAGCAGCTGGTGGGTTTGCTGTTGACCTTGTGGTTTGCAGTTCAGTGCTGATCCTATGGCACCACACCAGGAGTCCACATACACCTATGTTGTTGTTGTCAAGTGTCATAGAGTTGGCTTCGACCCATAGTGACCCTGTATAGGGTTTCTGAGGAGCAACTGGTAATCTTGAGCTGCCAACCTTGCAGTTCAAACAACTTTGCAGTCTGGTGCATTAACCAACAGTGCTACACCAGGACTCCATATATACCTATAGCTGGCACCATTTCCTCTCAGGTCATTTCCTGACACATGCCCACAGCAGTTTTTCCTTCTTTATTCTGGGTATTGACTATATTCCAACTATAGAACTACCTAGAGCACTTTGCAAACAGGATCTAATTTAATCATTATACCTACTTGAAAAATATAAAAAGAAAAGAAAAGAAAAGAAAAACACTAAGGTTTGTAGAGTCACTTATTAATGGAAGAGAAGCAGTATGAATCCAGGTCTGGGTGATTTCCCACTGAGCTGATGAATAGTGATTAGGTCAGAAAGCCTGAGAACAAGGTGCTATTGCTACTACTTTATAGATGGGAAAGTAAGTAGTTGAGTGGCTTGCCCAGAATCGCTCAGTAATACCAGGCTGGAAATGTAGGTGTAGCTCCAGGGCCAGCGCTTGTAAGTGGCCTCACCTGCTGTTCGTATGCACTTTATGTAGTCAGCTAAGTCCTTCATTGCATTGCTTGGTATGCAATCATCCTGGAGAACTTAATATCAATGTGCCAGTTTGGGCCGAGAGGAGGTTAGGTGTCATTTTGTGAACACTGAGTGTACCAGTGCACTTCTGTCCATGTTAAACACACTGAGCAGCAGCAGATGCTAGGCTGTTGGGTTAAGTAGCCTTTACAAGCAGGGACTCTAAGTCTGCAGGCAGGAATGGACTTCTCCAATGCCACACAGTCAGTGCTACTTCCCAAGCCTAAACCCAAAACTAGAATGCAGGGTCCTGATTTATGCAGCATCATGCTCTCTCTTTCCATCACACAACACTGTTGCAGTTGTTGTGTGCCATCTAATTAGTTCTGACTCATAGTGACACTGTGTAGGGATTCTAAGACTGTAAATCTTTATGGGAACAGAAAGCCTCATCTTTTTCCCTTGGAGCCACTGGTGGATTTGAACTGCTGATCTTGCGGTTAGCAGTCCAATTTGTAACCCACTATGCTACAGTGTTGCTATGGGTGAGAACCGACTCAACAGCATTAACAACAACAACAACAACAATGCTACCAGGGCTCCTACACACAACACTGTGGTGGTTGTTAGGTGACATTGAGTCAGTTCCAACTCATAGCGACCATGTATCTGGTTTCCAAGGCTGTCAATATTCGCAGGAGCCAAAAGTCTCACCTTTCTCCCGCAGAGCAGTTGGTGGACTCGAACCACCAAACTTGTGGTTCACAGACCAGTGTTTGTCCTACAGAGTCATCACATTCCCTCTACCTCTATTTTAAATGGAATCAGGGAATGCTGTGATTCCTTTCTGTTGTCTTTTCCTGACTTTGTAAAAGGTAATGGTAGAAATCTTGTGTTTTCATCTCATTTTGTGATAGACAAGGCAGTGATCTCTCATCATTCAGAACCCCAGCATCCCAGTAATGGAGAACTAAGTTATTGGTTTCCATACCATATTCTGAAGAATCCAGAACTTAGGCATTGCTGTGTTGTGGAAAATAATACTCATAGTTTTTGTCATCAAAGAATAAAAACTTAATCTGACTAAGGAACACATTAGCCACCCATTTGGAATTATGTTTATAGATTGTGTTCCAGTGCAGGATTTTTTTCAATTTCTATTACAAGAAATTATCATTTCAAACATGTACAATTCAGTGACATTAATTATATTCTTAGACTGTAGGACTGTCACCATTTCTAAATTTTTCCATTACTCTTAATAGAAGCTCAGTTCTTCCCAAGCAATGATCCCCTCTTTTCCTTCCCTCTTACCCTTAATAATCACTAGTGGATTTTGGTCTCTGAGCAAATGAATAAAGATATTATTTGTAACAAAAAAAGTTAACAAGAAAAGTTTCAAAATCTCTAAGGTCTCTTTTTCTAAAATGCCTTGGGTCTTAGAGCTACAGGATACATTTGTTCAAAGGTAGAAACTAACCATGGACTGAAAACAGCAGGAGGAAACCAGGCCTTCCCCTTGGGGTCACTAAATACCCTGAGAGGTGAACTTCCCTTCTTAGCATTCCTACTTCATTCAAAAGGCAAGTTAACCTTTCTTCTGCCCCTGCTAGGACACACGTTGACCTGCCCTATTTTTCAGATGTGTTAGAATTTAATTGATGACAGTGGGTGGGTCATCGTGCTGCAGACCTTTGAGTTCTGAGCTTACTGGTGAGTCGCCTGCAGAATCCTCAACATGTCCACTCTGGGTTCTAGAAATCAGATTCCTGACCACAGATCTGGGTCCAAGGATCTGGCAGCCTTGGTTTGCTGACTTGAAGGGTATGTTGTGAAAGTTTTTGGAAACAGAACCACAGTAGAAAATTCCTTTTCTGTGAGCACAGGGATTAGGAAGGCCCTTTCACATAGAAAGAAACCCCAGAGAGGCAAACAGGCAAGCAGATATATAAACTCGGGCCTGTTTTCCCTCTCTGCCTTCCTTCCTCAGACTAGGGCACATACACATAGACTTTAAAGGTTCATTTAAGCTAGAGTTCTTAGTAAAGCGGTTTAACTAGTCAGATCAGTTATCCTGCTTTCTTGCCACCTTTATTACTTTTTTTCCAAAATTAAATTGTTGAGTTAATTTGACTCAGTACGACTTCATGTGTGACAGGATAGAACTGAGCTCTGTAGAGTTTTCTTGGCTGCAAACTTTACAGAATTGGATACCAGACTTTTTTCTCATGGAGCCACAAAGTAGGTTTGAACTGTCAACATTTAGGTTGTTGTTATTAAGTGCCAAGTGCCACTGAATCGATTTCAACTCATAGTTGCCCAGTAGAGAGTTTCTAAGGAGAAGCTTGTGGGGTTGAACTGCCGACTTTGTGGTTAGCAGTCCAGTGCTTATTCTACAGTCACACTGGGACTCTTCACGTTTAGGCTTGTTGTTGTTGTTAAGTGGCCCTGAGTTGGTTCTGATTCATAGCCACCCTGTATAGGGTTTCCAAGGAGAGGCTGAGGGTATGAACTGAAAACCTTAAGGGTTAAACCGACCTTGTGCTTCAGTGCTCTATCCTACAGAGCCACACTCAGACCCTGGGTTGTTGTTGCTATACTTGTTAAGTGCCAACAAGTCGATTCCGACCCATAGCAAATCTTAATAAACGGTTTCTGAGGAGCTGATTTGAAACAGCTCAAACCAACCTTGTAATTGAGTGCTTATCCTATAGCACTACACCAGGACTCTAGGTTGCTGATGTTGTTAAGTGCCGTTGAGTTGGTTCTGACCCATAGCGACCCTGTATAGGGTTTCTGAGGAGCAGTTAGTGAGCATGAACCGCTGACCTTGTGGTTCAAGCCAACCTTGCAGTCCAGTGCAGTAACCCACAACACCACACCCTAGGTTATTGTTATTAAGTGCCTTTGAGTTGGTTCCGACCCATAGCGACCCTGTATCAGGTTTCCGAGGAGTGGCTGCTGAGTTTGAAATGCTGACCTTTGGATCAAAACGACTTGGCAGTCCAGTACATTAACCCACAACGCTACACCAAGACCATTAGGTTGGTGGTGGTGGTTATGTGCCGTGGAGTCGATTCCAACTCATAGCGACCCTGCA
>NW_006408575.1:1294878-1303067 GCF_000296735.1 Chrysochloris asiatica | reverse complement strand
GTTCGAAACTACCAGCCGCTCCACGGGAGAAAGATGAGGCTTTCTACTCCGGTAAAGATTTACACCCTCGGAAACCCTGTACAGGGTCGCTGTGGGTCAGAACTGACTCGATGGCACTTAACAACAACAACATTATAAATGGCACATTTTATCCCCTGAAGCGTTTAGATTCCTGGCTTACTTTAAAAAATTACAAAGTCTGGCAATCTAGACTCCCGTTCCAGTGTGGCAATAATCAGTTGAAGGTGAATCCATTGTTCTTTTTACATGGATATTTGGGGTAATTCATTTCTGTCTCCAGGAAGGTGCCTGTAGAAATTTATATTTGCAACTTCTGTTTTAAAATAAAAATAATCAAATAGTGTTAATAACTCTTTATATATACTGAATGGTTTAAAATCAGGAAAGGTGTGCTCCAGGGTTGTATCCTTTAATCATATTTATTCCGTCTGTATGCTGAGCAAATAATCTGAGAAACTGTATTATATGAACAAGACTGTGCCATAAAGATTGGAGAAAGACTCAATAAGAACCTGTGGTATGCACATGACCACAACCTTGTTTCCTAGAAACCAAGAGAAATTGAAATACTTACCGATGAAGAGCAAAGACTTTAGTATGGGTTGTAGCTCAAAATAAAGAAAACAAAAATCTTCACAATTGGACCAATAAATAACATGATAAGTGGAGAAAACACTGAAGTGGTCAAAAGCTTCACTTTGTTTGTGTCTACAATTAACACTCATGGAAGCAGCAGTAAAGAAATCAGAGGAAGCATTCCATTAAATCAATCTGCTAAAACATCTTTTAAGGGTTAGAGCAAAGATGTCATGGACTAGCAGAAGAAAAAACAAATCTGTCTTGAAAGAAGGACAACCAGAATGCTCCTTAAAAGCAAGATGGTGAGACTTTGTCTCTCCTACTTTGGACATGTCATCAGGAGGAACCAGTCCCTGGAGAAGGACATTATGCATGGTAAAGTAGAGGGTCAACGAAAAAGAGAAAGACCCCCAAAGAGGTGGATTGACATGGTGGCAGCATGGGTTCAAACATAGAAACAATTGTGAGGATGACCAAGGACTTGGCAGTATTTTATCCTGTTGTGCATAGGCTAGGTATGAATCAGAACCTCCTAGACAGCCCAGATAACAACAACATTGAGCATTTACCCACACCAACAGTAACCACTATGCTAAGGACTTCTCATGTGTATAGTATTTAATGCTCACTAATGGCCTGTGAGGTAGATTTATTATCATCCCTGTTTACACATTAGACTGCTAACTACACGGTCAGCAGTTCAAACCCACCAGTTGGTCCTTGGAAGAAAGATGAGGCTTTGGACTCCTGTAAAGATTGGGCTCCTGTAAAGTGACCTTATATAGGGTCACTCTGAGTTGGAATTGACACAGTGGCAGTGGGTTTTGTTTTGGGTTTGTTATTTCACAGATGGAAAAGCAGAAGTTTAGATGAGCTAAGAGCTTTGCCCAAAGTCACACTTACAAGAAGAGACAGACCAGGTTTGAAAGCTAGACTGGTCTGTCTCTAGACACTATTCTTCAACTCCAGGTTCTGTGTAGAGTCATTCTATGAAGGCTTCAGCAGAGATCATTCACATTTCTCCAGCCTTATAAACATTTGGATTTTCAGTTTCTGTTTCCAACAGCCAGTGGAACTTTGTTGAGTGTATGTCCCACAAGCCTGTTGATTTAACAAATAGAGAGTCTGAGGTCAGACTTTGCATTATTCTCATTTCCATTATCCCCTTTGTTCCCCTTCTTGGTCACTCTGCTTTGGCTACAATGCCATTATCCTCTTTCAGTCACCCATGTAGACTCAGTCACCCATGTAGACTTTCTCAGTCACCCATGCAGACACTTGACTTGGACTTTTCTCTTTCTGCTTATGGTTTTAAATCAACATCCAATGAGACACTGAGGCCTGTTAATCTTTCCTTAAGTTTCTGACTCCAGATCTTTGTTATCTGTCTCCCTCCCACCCCAAAGCCACTCTGGAAGGCTTTGCTGTAATAATCTTCTTAAAGCATGTTTGAATCATATTACTCCCTCCATACAGACCATCACTGATGGAGGCTGTGGGTCTTTGGCCTGGTATTCATGATTCTTTCTAATATTGGGGAAACTTCTTCAGTCATACCACTGACCGTTAAGTTGACTCTGACTCACGATGACCCCAAGAGTGTCCAAGTGGAATTGTGTTTCAACAGGATTCTCAGTGGCTGATGTCTTAACAGTAGATCAGCAGAGATGTTTTCTAAGGTGACTCTGGGTAGACTAGAACCTCCAGCCTGAGGGTTAGCAGTGTTAACTAGCTCCACCATCTAGGGACTTCTCTCCAGGCATGACTTCCTATAATTTCTCTTCAGATTCCCAGCCTTCCAACAAAACCAAACGATTCCCATTTTCTTGAAAATACTTTCCATGTCTAAACACTTGTCCTTTCTATTTCAAAGGCTCTGCTGCTCAGCTTTCCTTGTGGAATTTCATTTCATCATTTAAGGTCTATTTCAAATACCACCTCTACATAAGTGTCCTTGAATAAAATTCCTCCTCTCCCTCACAACTTTCATCCTTTTTCTCTAGCCAGGGAGGCAAACTCTCACTATTCAATAGCTATTTATGAAACATCTATCATGTGCTAGGCACTATGGATATTCATCCACTCACTCTTTCAACTTTCAGCAAATATTTACTGAGTGCTTACCAGTACACAAGATATAACAACCACCGCCATCACATAATATCAGGTAGTGATAAGTGCAATGGAAAAATAAGTAAAATAGCTAAGTCTGACTCACAGAGGGAGCAATGAACAGGGACCATCTGGTCCCATGCCTTGAGAGTCCTGTTCCAGAGATGGGCAGGCTTAACTGGACCCACCCAGGAGCTGAAGTTCAGCAACAACCTCTGGCAACTCTGTGGCAGATTCTGCATCCTGACTCCTTTGATGTTGATTGGCACTGCTGCTGGGCTGGTGACACAAATGTTAAGCTCTTGGCTACTAGCCAAAAGATTGATAGTTCAAATTCACCCAGGAACTCTGTTGGAGGAATACTTGATGATCTATTTCCATAAAGATAAGACCCCCAAACCAAACCCATTGCTGTCAAATTGATTCAGACTTATAATGTTCCTGTAGGTCAGAGTTGAACTGCCCTATAGATTTCCAAAGTTGTCATCTTTAACGGTGCAGACTGCCACATCTCTCTTATACACACACACAATAGCTAGTGAATTTGAATCAAGGACCTTTGAGTTTGCAGTCGCGAACTTCACCACTATGCAATCATGACTCCTTCCATAAATATTAAAGCCAATAAATCCCAATAGAGCATTTCTACTCTATAAGGTTCACCTAATGACAAAAACAAAGAGAAATGCAGTCCAAGAAAGACCTGCTTCCAATTCCTGCAGATGCGGGAACTCTTGACTGGTTCCTGAAATTCTGTCCTAGTGACAAGTTCACCCACCATCAGACAAGGAAATACAAAGATGAGCAGCTTGTCAATGAGGGCCATCGGAGAGACCTTCCCTTCCTACTAACAGACCCCTGAGGAGTTTTGCGGTACCACTGTAGGATCAGCACTGGACCGCAGGTCTCTTTGATCTGCAAAGTCAACAGTTCAAACTCACATGCTACTCCTCAGAAACCCTATACAGGCTTGCTATGAGTCAGAACTATCTTGAAACACTTAACAACAGAACCCTGAGATGTGTTAGTAGGATGAGGTCTGTTAATAGGAACTTTAGCAGAGAACAGCTCAGGTGGTGGGTCATTTGGTGGAAACCACAGACAAATCAGTCTTCTGGGCACTGGGCTGCTGCCTTGGTGTCTCACTCACCCAGGCATCTCCCTGGAGAATGTCACCCCAATGTCCTTGATGGTGATGATGACAACAAAGACCACAATGATGAAGAACATTCCCTGAGGCTCTGTGCTGAACACTTTATGTGTTGTTTTTCTTCCTTATTTACTGTTCACAAACAATCCTTGAAGTCAGTATGATCATTACCTCTGATCTGTAAGTGAGGACTCTCAGGCTTAGAGGGGTTAAGAAATTTGTACAAGGACACATGTAACAAATACAAGTGTTGGAATTAAAGCCTATCAGATGCCTGATAACTATAGCATATCATACTAAGTATATCACAGTTGAATGATTCGTTCATTCATTTTGCTCAGCTCAATCATCAACGCTCATGGAAGCAGCAGTCAAGAAACCAAATGATGTATTGCATTAGGCAAATCTGCTTCACAAGAACCCTTTAAAGTGTTCAAGAGCAAAGATGCCAGTTTGAGGACTAAGGTGTGCCTCATCCAAGCCATGGTATTTTCAATAGCCTTATATGCATATGAAAGTTGGACAATGTTTAAGGAAGATCATTTTGTTGTTGTTAAGTGCCTTTGAGTCAGTTCCAACTCATAGCGACCCTGTATAGGGTTTCCAAGGAGCAGATGGTGAGCTTGGACCACCGACCTTGTGGTTCAAACTGACCTTTCAGTCCAGTGTCACACTAGGAAGCCATATAATTGATTCATTTAGTTATGATGTTAGAGAAGAAAACTTAAGTCCAGTGCCATGGACTGCCAGAAGAACAAACAAATCTGTGTTGGAAGAAGTACAGTCAGAATGCTCCTTAGAAGCCAGAAGTATATATCTAAAGTATGGCTAGACTTCACCTCTTATACTTTGGATATATTATCAGGAAGGACCAGTCCTTGGAGAAAGACATCATTCTTGCTAAAGTGGAGGGTCAGTAAAAAAGAGAAAGAATCCCAACGAAATGGATTGGCACAGTGGCAGCAGCAATGGGTTCAAGGGTAGATATGATTGTGAATTTAGCACAGGACCGGGCAGTGTTTCGTTCTGTTGTGCACAGGGTCACTATGAGTCATTTCCAACTCAATGGAACCTAACAGCAACAACCTATCACAGCTAGGCTGTTTAAATTATGCCCAACGGTAAGACATAGTTCAATGTCAATTCTACTATGATCTTCTCTTGATTACTCTTCTTATTCCTTTTCTGTGGCATTCATAAAATACCTGGGTGGCACACATTGTTCATACTCAACTACCAGCTTAAAGGATGGCAGTTGAATGCACTAGTGACTTTGAAGAAGAAAACCCTGGTGATTCGCTTTCATCAAGCATACAGCCAAGAAAACCACATGCAGTAGTTCTACTCTGTAATGCATGGGTTGCTAGGAGTTGGACTCAACAGCAATAGGTTTGCTTCCTTGTTTTTTATAGCACCCATACTGACCTTGGAGTCCTGGTGTGGCACTGTGGGTTAATGCAGTGGACTGCAAAGTCAGTTTGAACTGCAAGATCAGCGGTTTAAGCTCACCAGTTGCTCCTCAGAAATCCTATGGTCACTATGGATCAGAACCGACTAGACGACACTTAACAACAGCATGATGACTTGAGCAGTAGTTGTCATTCACTCATTTGTTAATTCACTCATTCAGCAAACATTTATTGCATATCTACAAGCTGCTGTTTGAGCATGTCTTTGAGCAGGATTTTGAGATGAATAAGAGTCTGCTCTCCTCCTTTTAGGAAGTTCACTGTCTGGTTACTAGAGGGCAAGATCAAGGCATGTCAGGGACATTCATATTTATGTATGCCTGAAGCAGTAACCATCTTCACTTGAGAGTCATGGATCTTTTCCTATAACCAAACCATCAAAACCACTTAACAATTCAGGTCAGACATATGGAAATCCAGAAAGCTGCAAAACAAGCAGGTGGAGAAATAGCAGGGAGTTCCTCCAGGCCAACCAGTGTTGGAGGAAGATATGAGAATTCCTGCTCTCCTCCCTGAGCCACTCCTGCAGAGCTAAACTTCCAAACCTTTCCTCCCTGCACCACTCCTGCAGAGCTAAACTTCCAAACCTTCCCAAGAAAAAGGAATAGATCTGTTTAAATGCAGGTTCAGATATGGTTTGGGGGTAAGAGGAATTGCTAAATGTTTTTCAAGTAGCTTTAAGCAAAATCCTGCTCATTTTCTCATTTACAATCCTCACCTTTAGGACTCTGTCATTCTAGCATCTCTGAAGCCAACCTGCTGGGTAAATTAGGCTGTGCCCTATCCAATTCCCAGCCTCAGTTACTAGAGAAGCCATCTTCATGCCTGTATCCACAAGTAATTGAAATACATTTCCTTATTCAATTAGACGACTTTGAAAGGAGCCCAGGTAGTCTTTATAGACTAAAATCTTTCTGTTCTGACCTTTCCCCCAGAAAGATCCATTGGAGGCAATGATTCTAAGCTCCCTTATGTAAGAGACACACCTTTGAGAATTGCAGAAAAGTTATAGATTCTCTCCCCAATAAAACACACACACAAAATTTTAAGGTATTCAGTATTCAAATACTTCCTGAAGTCCATAAGAACCCAGTTTGGTGTTTTTAAAGTGTGTGTGCGCAAAACAAGATGATTTTAGGTGGTATAAGGATAAAGTGTGGCGCTGTGGGTTAATGCGCCAGACTACAAAGCCGTTTGAACTGCAAGGTCGGCAGTTCAAGCTCACCAGGAAACCTTGCTCCTCGGAAACCCTATACAGGGTTGCTATGGGTCGGAACCAACTCGACGGCACTTAATAACAACAACAATAATGAACATATCAAATTTGTGATGCACAGATGTCTTAGTTGGAGATGAGGCTTGAATATATAATTACCAATAGAAATGAAGTCAGTGTTAAGGACAGGAGTAAGTAAAGGGCAATGGGCCAGGTGATCTGTGGCTATAGGGAAGACTAGTAGAGATGCACAAAGCAACTGAGGTTTTGGATACCCTAGTTTGTGGAATCCCGTTCAGGGTCAACAACCCCACCAATGTGGAAACTGCAGCCTGGAAGATTACCTGATTTACCTAAAGGTCCCAATACTCAGTGGCAGATTGGCGGGAAGTTCCCAGAGTACTAGATTTCCAGGCCAGTGATTTTTCATTAGGCTTCTTGCTTTCTGCCTTTGCACTTTTAACCTCAAAGAGAGCACCAGCAGCAACTTCATATAGTCAGTTAGATCAGTGTCCTTTCACAAGGACTTTTATGAGTATTTTCCTTAGTCTCTTTTTACTGCTTGCACTTACAAACAAAGAAACATTTTCAAGATGCTTGTCATTCTTCTTATATTGAAGCGGTCTGCCTGTAGATAGTCTCAGGAAATGATTTTATGTTGTATCCGCCAGGGTTTTCTTGTATTTCACTAGAATCTCCAGAGAAAATCAAGAATGCATGTTAGGAGGTTTCTTACAAATGAGGCTGTTGTGGTTGCTGGCTTGTCTGGCCACCAGGTTTGAAGATACATAGCAGGGTGCAAAGACTGTCTAAATGCCTTGTGTAGGTAGTCTACCCAAGAGCACTGTGCTCAGCTCATAGAGCCCTTTAAGAAGGATTCAAGAAGAATGGCTTAGTTATCCAGCACTGCTACACCAGAAATACCCCAAAGTGGATGTGTTTAACATAAATTTATTCTTTTATGGTTTGTTTTAGCTGTTGTTGCTAAATGCCGTCGAGTCAGTTCCAACTCATAATGACCCTGTATAGGGTTTTAGAGGCTAGAAATCCAAATGCAAGGTGACATGTATAGGAAAATATTTTCTCTTTCTGTGCACCCAGGATTTCTTGGAGCTCTCCCTGTGAATTGGCATCAATCTTCCCCTGGGTCTGAAGGGTGTGCCCTGTTTCTGAGGTGTGTCCCTCTCTGCTTGCTTCTTTCTTCTTTCATGTCTTTTAAGATTAAAAGTGATGCAGGCCACACTCCTGGGAAACTCCTTCTACATAGGTTCAGCATTGTCACCTGAGCTAGGGTGTTGCATCCCATCATGAACCCCTTACAATTGACTGGCTGATCACATCAGATCACATCACCGGAGACGATTGCGTCATTACATAACTGCCCAGCCACTGAGAATCAGGACCCAGCCAAGCTGACACATGTTGGAGAAACACAATTCAACCCATGATAAGGAATATGACGAGCAAGATGGGGAGGAGACTGCAACCCAATGAGCAATAGTAGAAAGGAACCAGTATTGGCCGGTATGGAGCCTGAAGACTAGAAGGGTCATTCCAAGGTCACTATCTGCAAATCTTTAAAGGGCTGTTGTGGGGAGGTCAGAGCAGGTCAGCTGTGTGTGCCCTGTGTAGCCCCCCCCCC
>NW_006408575.1:1273469-1294778 GCF_000296735.1 Chrysochloris asiatica | reverse complement strand
GGGGGGGGGGGGGGCAGAGTTGGGGGAGTGGCTTGGGTCAAGAGAGGTGAGGAAGGCAGCCGCTCCAGACAACTGTGATCAAGCAGAAATCCAGGATAGAAAGCAAAAGTTTTACATTAAATCTGATTTTTGGCAAGTGGCAAAGCATGTCATAAACATTTTTAAACACTATGTGATCAAACCAAATACATCGGGGCGTCAGATCCAGCCTGCCAATGACTATTTCAAACTCCAGGCTTGTTTAGGCAGGAGTGTTTTTAGAGCTCTCAGTTGATGATCCAGTTCTGTAGTTTAACCACGAATTCCTCTTTTATTTCTGGGGCCTAGTTCTGTGCCCAGAGCTCAGGGTATACACGGACTTAGAGAACATTTTCCACTACTCTGAAGTCGGGAAAATGTGCAACTCAGAGCAAGAACTCTGACACATCAAATGTCAGGACCTCTTTGTGGGTGAAGGGAAGGGAAAGTCAAGGCACATGGGGGACACCCTAGAAATTCGGGGTTGCAGTTAGACCTGCAAATAGCATTGATATAATGGCAGGGAGCGCATAGGTCTCACGCCCCATCTCTGATTTCCTAGCTAGAGGTCTTTGGACAAGTAACTTCCCTGGGTCTGTCTTCTCCTCCATCGAATGAGCAATGGCACTGGATGGGGTTCTGTGATTGATGACAGTTACTCCTCCACCCCAGCCTTGCAGAGCTTCCAAGTTCCCATATCCAGTGTCTCTTTGTGCAATTTGTTTCCACTAACCCTGAGAACTCACTCGGCAGAGCCAGCCTGGCTCAAGTTGCCACCCTTCTTGCCATCACAGAGCTCTTGCTACTTGGAATGAATTCCTTTCTATTTTGTGCCTTAACCCCTTAGCCATCACTCCTTCAGCAAGCTTCTTCTGACCCTAGGCCAGGTCTGTTTCCCTACTAATACACAGCCTTTCCATCCGACTATTCACTATAGTTGCTCTCCTCATTTAGTTGTATGAAAAGAATCTTAAAAAGATTGCCAGAAGAACAACCAAATCACTGTTGGAAGAAGTACAGCCAGA
The DNA here is from genome assembly GCF_000296735.1 of Chrysochloris asiatica. Classification (NCBI taxonomy): domain Eukaryota; kingdom Metazoa; phylum Chordata; class Mammalia; order Afrosoricida; family Chrysochloridae; genus Chrysochloris; species Chrysochloris asiatica. The sequence continues at coordinate 1,293,735 of NW_006408575.1, read as the reverse complement.
ATATTCCTTAAAAGCCAGAAGGCTGAGACTTTGTCTCTCATACTTTAGACATGTGATCAGGAGGGACCAGTCCCTAGAGAAAGACATCATGCTAGGCAAAGTGGAGCGTTGGAGAAACAGAGGATGACTCTCAAGCAGCACTGAGCTCAAGTGTAACAACAATTGTGAGGATGGCGCAGGACCAGGCAGTGTTTCATTCTGCTGTGCATAGGGTTGCTATGACTTGGAATCGATTCAGCGGCACCTAACAACATTAATGTTGTGGGTTACATGGCTCTGATGATGTGTGGTGGTTCTGAGATAACCAATGGAAGGCAGTTATAGAGCAGTGGTTCTCAAGGTTTATTGCTGCCCCATAGCGTAGTGGTTATGAATCGGGCTGCGAACCTGAAGGTCAACAGTTCGAAACTACCAGCTGTTCCGCAGGAGAAAGATGAGGCTCTCTGCTCCAGTAAAGATGTACAGCCTTGGAAACCCTGTACAGGGTTGCTATGAGTCAGAACTGACTCCACAGCACATAACATCAACAACAACATGCACTCAAGCACTTGCAACATTCCGTCAGCATGAACTGAACTCACTGGGTTGGAAATTGCATTTGAGAACACAAACCTGGGCTTGACATTTTTGTCCTGATTTTCCTAGCTGTGAAACTCTTTGAGCCATACAGAACCTCAGTTTCTTCACCAGTAACAAGGACTGCAGGGTCGCTATGAGTCAGAAGTGATTCAACAGTACCTAGCCACAACAACAACAAGGGAGCAATAATCCTACCTCACAGGGTTCTTGTGAAGAGTAAATGATTTAAATCACTTAGCTACTGCTAGAAACATAGCAAGTCTGCAACATGTGTATAAGACCTTCCTCAAATCACAGGTTGGAGCTTCCTTAGGGTGCAGATCCTGGGTTGGGTTTGGGATATTTGCCCTCCCACCAATTAATACCCTTCCTCTAAGTAATACCCCTAACCCTACCAATGGACTGAAGAGACGAGGATGACTCAGTGGTTCTCAGCCATAGGCAATTTGTCCCCCACAGGACATTTAGCAGTATCTGGAGAAGTTTTGGTTGTCACAGCTGGACTTGGAGTGCTACGGATACCTAATCCAGAGGCCAGGAATGCTGTTAAGCATCCTTCAGTACACATGGAAACACCCAGGACAAAGAATTAGCTTGTCCCAAAAAGTGTTGTTCTATGCCTTCAGGTTGGTTCCAGCTTACAGCAAGCCTGGATTTTCAGGGAGCCGCTGGTGGGTTTGAACTGCCAATCTTGAGATTCAAATTGACATAGTGGTTAAGTGCTTATCCTACAGTGACACACCAGGACTCCATGTCCCAAAAGTTGTTGTTGTTAAGTGCTGTTGAGTCAGTTCCAGCCCATAGCAACCCTGTACGGGATTTCCAAGGAGCAAATGGTGAGCTTGAACCACCAACCTGTGGTTCAAACCACTTTGCAGTCCAACGCACACCAGGACTCCATGTCCCAAAAGTTAGTAGTGGGTTAAATAATAACCAAAAAAGACAGAGTACATAGGTGGTTTGTAGGTGGTTGTGTGAGGCATCCTGGTGAGGCACTTGACTTCAATGTCGGTTTTAACAGACCACAAGATTGGCGGTTCAAATTTCCCAGCCACTCCTAGGAAACCCTATACAGGGTTACTATGAGTGGGAACTGACTCCACGGCACGTAACAACAACATACACACACACACATATATGTTTATATGTATGTAAACACACATATATGTATATCATATACATTGTTGTTAGGTGCCCTTGGATTGATTGTTGTTGTTGTTGTGCCGTGGAGTCGGTTCCGACTCATAGCGACCCTGCACAGGGTTTCCGAGGCTGTAAATCTTTACGGGAGCAGAACGCCTCCTCTTTCTCCCACGGAACCGCTGGTAGATTCGAACTGCTGACCTTGCGGTTCACAGCCCAATTCGTAACCACTACGCTATAGTGAACCTGTATTGGGGTTGAACTTCTGACCTTGCAGTTAGCAGTCCAGTGCTTATCCTACAGTGCCACACCAGGACACCCATATATCTACATATGTATGTATCTATTTATATACATACACATACTTACTTCTAAAAAAACTCTCATATATGCTAAAGTTTACGCATACAATCACACAACCAACACAAAGACAAAGACATGGCACAGACTCCCAGCCACGAGCCAAGCTGACTCACCCACCGGAAGTTGACTTACTGGTATAGGAAGGCAAGTGTTTGATCTACGCAAAACTTTTTAGGAAAGTAATGCTTAAGGGAAGCTGGAGTGTCCCTGGTGTCCTATACAGTGTGGCCATAGAGCATGACATACCTTTGTCCCACACCCTCTTCCTGCCTGAGCTTTCCAATACCAAGCAGTCTTTCTCCCAAGGAAACTCTTTAGGAAAAGTCAGAGGCTGCAGGCATCAGGGGAAATAGCATGGGATTAGGGGTTATACTTTACTACCAACCTGCCAGGGAGCCTAAATGGATTCACTTTCACCTTTTGGCTTTAGTTTCTTCACTGGTGAAATGAGAGGGTGGGATGCAATGACCTTACGAGTGCTCTTTCTGTTTACAAAGAGCTGAGATTTAGTAAGACAAGACTGGAATGTCTCATGTTGTTAGGGGCCATCGAGCCATTTCGGACAACGGAATGAAACACGGCTGCGTCTTGTATCACCTTGACAATCATTGCTATGTTTGAGCCCACTGTTGCAGCCATTATGTTAATCCATGTCATGAAGGGTCTTCTCTTCTTTTTTTTCTGACCTCTTTATCAAACGTGATGTCCTTTTCCAGGGACTGGTCCCTTCTAATAACATGTGAGACAGTATCTAGTCAACTCCCTTTTAAGGAACATTCTGGATGTACGTCTTCCAACACAGATTTGTTCATTCTTCTGGCACTCCATGATATATTTAATAATCTTCACCAACAACATTATTGAGAGGCATACATTGTTTCAGCTGTCACATGCATATGTGAAACTATAGCTTGGGTCAGGTGCACTCTAGTTATCCAAGTGCCATCTTTGCTTTTGAACGCTAAAGAGGTTGTGTGCAGCTGACTTGCCCGATGCATTACAGTGTTTGATTCCTTGACTGCTGCTTCTATGCGTGTTGATTGTGAATCCAAGTAAAATGAAGTCCTTGACAACTTCAAAATTTCCTCTGTTTATCATGATGTTGATTATTGGTCCAGATATGAGGATTTTTTGTTTTCTTTATGTGGAGGTATAATTCATACTAAAGGTTCCATTCTTTTGAGCTTCATCAACAAGTACTCAATGTTCTCTTTGCTTCCAGCAAACAAGGTTGTATCATCTGCATAGCACAGGTTGTCAATGAGTATTAGTCCAATTCTGTTGGCTCACCTTAGTCCTCAAACTAATATCTTTACTATTGAACATTTAAAAGAGGTCTTTTGTAGCAGATTTTCCTAATGCAATAAGCTGTTAATGAGTTGTTAAACGTTGTTAATGAGCTTCCACAAATCCCGATGTTACGGTCTTCTTTATATAGTCCAACTTCCAGGATTATTTTCTCAGAATACACATTGATTAATTTTGGTGAAAGGATGCAACCCTGATGCATACCGTTCCTGATTTAAAACTGTGCAGTATCTCCTTGTTCTGCTCTAACAACTGACTCTTGGTCTATGTACAGGCTCCTCGAGTACACAATTAAGTGCTCTGGAATTTCCATTATTTGCAATGTTATCCATAGTTTGTTAAAATCTGCACAGCTGAATGCCTTTGCAGAGTGCATAAAACACAAGTAAACATTTTCTGGTATTCTTGCTTTTAGGCCAGATCCATCTGATGTCAGCAATGATATCCCTCATTCCATGCCATCTTTTGAATTGAGCTTGAATTTCTAGCAACTCCCTGTTAATGTACTGCTGCAACTGCTTTTGAACTATCTTCAGCAAAACTTTCTTGTGTGTGATATTAATACTATTGCTTGATAATTTCTGCATTATATGGGTTCTCAGATAAACCGTGATTGGCATCTGAGGCTCAGAGAGATTGAGATTTGTCCAAGGCCACACAGCCAGGAGTTACTGATTTGAGATTCAGTATCCAGAGGTCATGGCACAAAAGTAGTATTGATATTCTTTCCCCCTGAAAATGATACTCTTTCTCTTACTTCTACATGATACTCAGTTACTTAAATTGGAATAGTAATTAGCTGGGATATGTTATAGTTGTTAGATGTCTTTGAGTCAGTTCCAATGCATAAGCATCTTGTATATGGTTTCCAGTGCTTATGGGATCAGAAATCCTCATCTTTCTCCCTTGGAGCAGCTGCTGGGTTTGAACTGTCAACCCTGTGGTTAGCAATTGAACACTTATTCTGTAGTGGCACTAGTACTTCTCTTACTTCAACCTGGTATCAGATTGAAAAGATATGACATGAATGGTTTCTAACACACAGTGCATATTTCATAAATGAAAGCTATTTTTATTATTGACGTTGGGTAGCACAAATAGTTTGCGTTTGACTAATAAAATAAAGGTTGGCCTTTTAGATATCCTCAGTGATACTGCAAAAGACAGTCCTTTCAATTGCTTCTGTAAAGGTTACAGGCAACTGCCCGTGGAACAGTTCTACTTTGCAACACATGAGTTCACCATGAGGTGTAGGTGACTTAATAGCAGTGGGCTTGGGTTTTGTCTGTTTGTTTATTTTGATTATTATTATTATTAGGTATGTGCTGGTGAGATTATAAAATGGTTTTGATACTGGAAAAATGTATAATCTACCAAGAAGGCCATGTCAGTGGCACAGAAAATGATGATGTGCTTAAGAGCAGATGACTACTGGGGTACAAACTGGGGCTTGCATTTAGGAAGGAGAAATTGATTCCATCAAGGAGACCAGAGAAGACTTTGATTGATAGAAAAGCTTGGAGAGTATTCCAGGATCTCCTGGGACATAATTTCACTTAAACTATCTGGATTCTAAATCCCTACATTTTACTTCCCTAAATAATAGGCAAATGGACAAGTAAGCTCTCTCTGTGGTCCACTGATGGATTCCATAAATCCTTTATGTTCTGCCTGATCTTTCCCATCAAATCAGTTTGTGTCCAAAAGTAAATGCTTGGTGGCAGGACACAGATATAGGGGTGTGGGCAAAGAGGGGGCATGTCAAAATAAAACAAAGCAGAGCAGGAAAATAATGAGAAGTTTAAAGGGGGGATTTAAAGACTCGATTCATTCTAATGAATCCTTTAGTTACTCTGAAAGGTTCACACAGGTCTTCTGTGTGCCATCTGAGTTCACTGAGGGCTGTCAGGCACCAAAACTATTTCCAGAGAAACAGGGAAAGGAATGAGGACAGGAACCCAAAAGGAATAAAGCAGGTCATATGCTGCAAAAAAGAACCCATGTAACAGACCAGCCTCTGCATTTGAAAGAAAAAGACAGCTAAAGGTTAAGGCAAACTTAGGCCTGGACTTGGAATTAGTAGTAGAATGATAGTCCGAGCTCTGCAGTTTATCATGGTGAATCCACTGCTTCACAGGCTGTAATGGGGACCAAACAGGAAGGCACAGGTAAAGTGACTATTGTAAATACAAAGGCTCTCTGTGAAGACAAAGGTACTCTTAGCATGGTCATTTTCTGAGATGAGAAAGCTGAGGCACTAGAGGGCTTTGCTTGGGACCCACACAGTGAATTAATACAATGGCAAAGCTAGGAAGGTAGTGTGTTCTCAGGCCAGATGGGCAGGTAGTTCTAGGGATGGGGCACAGGCAGACTGGGCCACCTTCAACAGCAGCCTCAGCCTACAGCTTCAGTCAGAGAAGTCTGGGCTCAGACTGATAAACACAGCCAAAGGCATATCCGGTACATATTTCAGCAGCCCCTGCCTGCTCCAACTCCAAAGCACGCAGGTTTGTTGTGGGAAGCCCTGGGGAGGCAAAAGGAAGAGCTTGGGAGAACATGTGGGAAATGGAGCCAGCCAAGAGAAGAGAAAAACACATTAGCTGGTGTGAAGGGAAGAGGATGCAGAGACACAATCCATAGCTTTAAATGTTTCCGACATCTGTAGCAGAAAGGTGAAAGCGACCTTTAGCGGGACAAGCCCAGGCAGTTGACGCAAAAGGCCTCTGGACTTTTTTTGTCAGAACTTTTGCACGGGAGTGACTGTGACAAAATCACTCTGATGGGAACATGCAGAATTTGTACAATGAGGCTTCAAGGTTGGTCTGTGGAAACTGACTTATAAACCTTTCTGAGGGGATGAGGCAGTTAGAGGCTAGTGACGTGAGTTTGTGTGTGGTTTCCAAACCAAACCAACAGCCCTCCCTAAGACCTGGATTCCCCAGCGAGGCATCTGTTTAGGAAGCGCTGTGAGGTCTGTTCTAAGTCTAAATGTGAAGGATGCGTAAGAGAAAGGGAACTATATAAACATTTATTAAGTACAACTAATTGTCAAGTACTGGTTTATGTAATTTACATATTTTGTCACTTTTAGACTTGATGGTTTCCCTTAGAGGACATTATTATGTCAGAGCCACACATGCACTCTATAAAGTTTATAATGACTGTAAATGTCAGAACTAGATGATGAGAACTTTCTTCTGCAGTACTGCTACGGGGATTTGAACCCTCAATCTTTTGCTTTAGTAGCCAAATACAAACTATTTGTGCCACCCAGGATCCTCTATTTCTATTTTAGATATAAGAAATTTGAGACCCAGAGAGGCTGACACTTGTCCAAATTACACAGCCAATAGTTGCAAAGTTGGGATTAGATGTCATGTCTATGCAAATCACTCTCCAAAGATCATGGTACAAAAGTAGTATTGATGTTCTTACCCACTGAAAATCATGCTGCTATGAAGCTTGTCTTCTTTTCCTCACAAATCTGCCCCCATATCACTTTGGAGGTAGGGCACACAAATATGTGCTATAACTAGTTTACAGTTATCTCATGAGATCACGTAAGGCACATCTCTTCTCAACTCAAAATTCAGTGATGTTATGTTGGTAGCTTGAAGTCAGCCATAGTAGAAGTATTTACACCATAGAACTACCACCCCTGCCCCCCCTCAAAAAAAAATTTAAAAATTCATTGTCATTGAGTCAATTTTAACCCATGGTGGTCCTGTAGGACAGAGTAGAACTGCCCCATGTGGTTTGTGAGGTTGTAATCTTTTCATATCTGTCTCCCACAGAGCAGTCAGTAGGCTAAAATCCTTGATTTTTCAATTAGCAGGTGAGTACTTAATCATTGTGCCACCAGGTTTCCTTATATTGTTGTTGTGAAGTGCCGTCGAATCAGTTCCAACCCATAGCAACCCTGTATTAGGTTTCCGAGGAGCAGCTGGTGAGCTTGAACTGCCGACCTTGCAGTTCAAACGGTTTTGCAGTCTGGAGCATTAACCCACAGCGCCACACCAGGACTCCAGGGTTCCTTATAGAATCAGGCAAATTCTACAAATCAGGGTTCCCCCTACCCTAACTGGATGTTTTGTCTTCTCCATCACTGCCTGAAAGAAGAGGTGTTTAGAAATGTATGTGGTAACTTGTCATTGCTGCCACTTCTGAAGTGGACTTGCCTTGTGGATCTGGGTTAAGCCAGTTGGAGTGTTAACAGAGATCAGAATCACATGGACTGCTCACAGACGGCGTGTTGGCCCAGGCACACTGAAGTAAGATAGGGCCTTGGCCTTTGTATTTTTACCAACTTTCCCAGGTCATGTTGATATAAAACGAAGTGTAAGAGCCTCTGATCTAAATTACAAATTGAGAAGATGACTCCTTCCTTTGACTTCCCTCCTGAGGATGAGCAAAGTAAGCAGAGAAAACCTCCACTAAATTAGGTCTTGAAAAATACGATGTCACACAAGCAATTTACAGTAGTTTTGTTTCCTCATCTGCAAAATGAGGATAATTCTGCTCTTGCCTACAGTTACTGAGGTCACTGAATGAGTGGCTTTGTGGTAAATGATTTATAAGCAGCAAAATTATACAATATGTGGCATTATGTTGACAAAAATAGGAAGATGATTCCTTCGTTGGCTCTATTTTCCTTGGAGTGCTGGGGAACACCCTCCTTTTACCATCTACCCCTACAATCCTATTTTTGAACCTGGCGTATTTTGGCTCAGGGATTAAATGACCAACGGAGGCTCACAAAACGGTGCAACTGCCCTGACGTCAGCATTTCTCAGCACCTCTGTTCCTTCCAGTATCCATTCGGGGGGCTCCACACCAGGCTATTGAGATTCAACCACAGCCGCCATCTCCTTACTATAGTTGCTTTTTAAAAAAGCACTTAACTTTATGTACTTGCTTTCTGTCCCATCGTAGAACATTATTTGGCTTCAATTTAAAATATCCTATCTCCCCTGTGTTTGGAGCAGGGTCAGTTGAGGCCTGGCCAGCAGCCTCTCCTACAGTTGTGGATGGAAGCTTCTAAGCGGCAGTTCTAATGTGCACTTGCTGCGACCTTGCCAGCTGATGTCCCCTCTTTGGTTTTCTACTTCTTCACCTGCTGTTTCCCTGAGGGAGTTATTGACATTTCGGGTGGGATAGTGCTTTATTATATGGACCTGTTCTTTGTTATATGGACATTGCAAGAAGTTCAGCATTCTTGGCTTCCAGCAGCTGTCATGGTGAAAACTCCAGATACACATTTCCAAATGGCCCTGGGGGCTGGGTTCTGCTCCTGAAATCTAGAGAACCTTAGTTTCCCCTAGACCAGAGAGGTGCTCTAGAACCAGAGGGGCCACAGAAACAGTCATAAGAACTGCCTTAGGGATGGAAGGCACTGCTGAGCGTGTCTCTACCCTGTTCCCACCAAAGTTCTGCTTCAAGCAACCAACCAGTTGCTGTTGAGTTGACTCTGACTCATGGCCCGATGTGTGTTAGAGTAGAACTGTGCTCCATCAGGTTTTCAGTTGCTGATTTTTCAGAATTTGATTGTCAGGTCTTTCTTCTGAGGTACCTGTGGGTGGATTTGAACTGCTAAGTTTTGGGCTAACAGTTTCATATGTTAACCAGTTGCACTACCCAGAGACTTCCAGTTCTGCTTCTTGTTGTTGTTGGGTGTCATCCAGTCAGTGCTGACTCATAGTGACCCTATGCACAACAGAACGAAACACTGCTCTGTCCTCAACCAACCTCACAATTGTTGCCATGCTTGAACCCATTGCTGCCGCCACTGTGCCAATCCATCTCACTGGGGGTCTTCCACTTTTTCTCTGACCTGCCACTCTACCAAACATGATATCATTTCTCCAGTGACTGGTCCCTCCTGGCAATTTGTCCAAAGTATGAAAGATGAAGTCTGGCTATCCTGGCTTCCATGGAGTGCTATGGCTGTACTTCTACCAACACAGATCTGTTTGTTCTTTTGGTAACCCATGGTACTTTCAATATTCTTCTCTAGCACCATAGTTCTGCTTAGACTTACTTATTCTATAGTAGTTCCACAAAAATAACACATTTAAGGAAGCCTCTTGTGGCCAAAAATGTGTGAAACCACTGAACTAGATCAGAGATTGCTGAACAGACAGTGCAGATATGTTTTGTTTGGCATGGGATTTAAAAACATTTGGAGCTAGCATGCAAAATTTAGATTTTAGGCTCCTCTTAAAAAGTAAAGACAAAAGACTCAGAAGATCTTGCAGCGTTGAGCCTAGATCTCTATCACAGTGGTCTACCAGTGAACAGAAGTTACCTACTTCAGGTGGGCTGCCTGTCTGTCATTTATGGGGCCTGGCCCCTCTGACCTCTGAACATGTAACCCTTGGTTAAGATCAATGGTTTTTGACCCAGAGTACGTTGGGAGTTTTTCTATTTCCAGTGCTGGGGCCCTGTTGTTGCTAGATGCTGTTGAGTTGATTTTGACTTGTGGACCCCATGTGATCAGAGTAGAACTGTTCCATAGAGCTTTCAAGGTTGTGGCCTTTCTGAAGCAAATTGTCAGATCTGCAGTCCAAGGTGCCTCTAGGTGGGTTCAAACCACCCAACCTTTTAACCAGTAGTCTAGCCATTTGTGTCACACATGGATTCCTTGCTGGGGTGCTAAACCAGACTTAATCCCCATCTCATCTCTGAAGTTTGGTCTTTAAAAGTCTCCCCAGATAATTTTGCTGCATTTTCAAGGTGGGATCAAACAGATGAGCTTGGAAGCTCACCCCCAGAAGCCCGAGTCTGTAGCAGGATTCATAGGCCCTCTCGTCATGACTCCTTCTCTTCTTCTGAACCCCCTGAGTTTCTCCAAATGTATCCCCATCAATCCTCATCCTCAGTGAGTGAGCTATTACTCGGTGGCAGTGCATCTATCTGGTCTCCCACTGACTCAATACTTTCTCATTGGATCTACTCAGTGTTCCATGTTTGCCAAGGTCCCTTGGGGTTCCAAACTCACCCACAGTAACACCCTGAAAGTCTCAGACACACCAGCTCCTCTGCCACAGGAGCAAGTCCAGGTTCCTTCTCCCTAGAGGACCACCTGCAGTGACACCTTCCAGGACTCTCCTGTCTAGGCTTTCATTTGCATACATTCTTAAAAGCAGCCTGTAAGGCAGGATCTCTCAACCTTGCCACTTTGACAGTTTGGGCTGGATGCTTCTTGGTTGTGGAGGCTGTCTCTGTAACTTGAAGGCTGTCTATGAGCATCTATAACCTCTACCCACAAAACGCCAGTAGCCACATAATGTCAGTACCCAAGTCATGGAAGTCAAGAACGTTTCTAGACATTGTCAGTTGCAGAACAACTGACACAATTCTTCTTGTTGAGAACCACTGCTATGGTTTAAGGCAGGGATGGCAAACATTTTTTCTACTAAAATTTATAATGTCATTCATGGGCCATGCAGAATTATCAACTTAAAAATTAGCCTGCTATATTTGGTCAATCATTTAATTAACTCACCCTTAATGGGTTGCTATGGGTTGGAACCGACTCAATGGCACTTCACAATGACAACAAAATGTAATGGCTGGGGAGGGGAGTGATTAAGTTTTCAGCCTAGGAGCGGAGGTCCGTGGGACCATCAAGGCAGAAGAGTGGAGAGCGGGACCCTACCCAGAGAAGCAGTGATGCCTGAGATGGAGGCAGAGATGATGATGTGGAGAGATGGAGCAGCTGGGGACTTTAGATCCAGAAAGTGAGAGTGGCTGTGTGCTGATGACCAGGGGGCAGGCTTGTAGTATATACCGTTTAGTTGGTTGATGATGCATGAAGGGGATTGTAACCATGGCAATGAAACGATATTCAATAGGATGAATGTAAAACTAATGTTCTCCCATGTAAACTATCACATCATTCACAATAAAACATTAAAAATAATAATAATAAAATAAATAAACCATAAAAAAATGTAATGGCTGAAACTGTGGTTGTCTTGGCAGGATCAAACCAAATATTTCACAGGTCTTATATGTCCTGTGAGCTGGACATTCCCCAATTCTGTTTTAAGGCATTAAGGATGCTTGCTAATAATTCAATTTGTATGCCTCCCATATATCTGCATGCTCCCAACCTTGTGTCCCCAAGTCCCCATTTCCATATTTCTCTAATCCTACCTCCAGTGTTTATCCCACCATCTGTCTTAGGCTATGTTCTCTAAAGAAGCAAAACCAATGAAACTTGTTGTTGTTGTTGTTGTTAAGTGCTGTCGAGTCAGTTCTGACCCATAGCGACCCTGTACAGGGTTTCCGAGGGTGTAAATCTTTACGGGAGTCGAAAGCCTCATCTTTCTCCCTCGGAGCAGCTGGTAGTTTCGAACTGCTGACCTTGCGGTTCACAGCCCGATTCGTAACCACTTCGCTACTTACATATGTCTATATATAAAGAGAGTTTATGCTGAGGAAATGGTTCACAATTGTAGAGTCCCAGGTCCCCAGTGGAAAAGAGAAAGAGTCTTTCCTGCGTTTCCATTATATTGGGAACAGGCCACACCCCCAAGGAAACATCTTTTCAGTTGAGTGGCTGCTCATAGCCAATCATCATAGAGTCAACTATCACTGTCAAACCACTGGGAATCCTGGTCCAGTCAAGTTGTCACAAAAGCTTAACTATCGCACTATCATTAAAAGCACATCCATCTACTCAGTTGCTCAAAAGCCTAACAATCTTACTTCATTCCTCCATTTCACTCAATTTACATATCCAAGTAATCAGCAAGTGTTATAGGTTCTCCTTCCTAAACACATCCCAAATCCCTCCACTTTTTTGCAACTCTAGTGCTATTAATTTGTCATCTTTTGTCTGGACTTTCACAATAGCCCCATTCTCTCTCCTCAGTCTCTTCTCTTGACTGCAGTCAAAGGGATCTTTAATAAATATCAATTGCTCATGTCATTTGCCTGCTAAAAACCTTTGATTCTTAGAACACAACCTGAACTCCTTCTTGATCTGATCCCAGTCCATATGTCCAGCTACCCCTCATATGTCTTTTCTCTTCTTTCATTTTAGCCAAACTGAGTGCTGCCCCAATCTTTAAATATATCTAACACTTTCTTGCTTCAAGGCTTTTGGACATGCTAGTCTTTCTGTTTATAATTTCTCCCACCCCGGTTTCCATAACTGGCAGCTACTCAAACTTCAGATCTCAAATGCCACTTCTGCAGACAATCCTCCTCCAACTTGCTCAGTGAATAAAGTGAATGAATCCATGATATCACTTCTTTCCAAGCAATTATTACAAGCATAATTATCTTGCTTATTTATCAGTTTATTTCTTGTCATGCATCTTGCCCTTATAGCACATGGGAAAGCAGGTACCTGATCTTTCTTGTTGTTGTTGAGTGCTATCGAGTCGGTTCCAACTCATAGAGACCCTGCATAGGGTTTCCAAGGAGCGGCTGGTGAGTTTGAACCACCGACCTTATGGTTCAAACTGACCTTGAGGTCGAGTGCTTATCCTACAGTGCCACACCAGGACTCCTTTAGTCACTACGATATCGTCTGCATCTACCCAGTACAGTGTTTAGTATATGGCTCATGGCAAGGACACAATAAGTATTTGTCAAAGGAACAAGTAAGTGGATATCCTGAATCTTCAGGTTCCAGAGCCCTCAATGTATTCTTTGCAAATCATGGCTGACACTTTTCCAATTCTGACATTTCAAGATGTCACAGTCTCCACAATAGTAAAATATCAACTCCCAATGGGCCACTGGAAAATCCATGAGTCACTTGGGAAATTATTTCTATGTTAATGATTCTGTGACCACAATAGGCCTCCTTTGGTGCAATGGTACACGTTTCTTAAATGTCAGAGCTAGAAGACAACTTACAATCGGGATACAATCTCTTCATTTGCCACTGAGGAATACATCCCTTAAAGTTTGCAGTTCACTTATCCATTGCTGCTGAAACACATGAGAAGTTAAGGATGATAGGACCATTCTTGCCAAGTGAGTTAAACCACTTTATGTCATTGATAGAACTGCTGCCAACTCTTATGGGCCAGGTTTGAGTATGCTGGCAGTTAGTCAATAGTTCTGGCCAAGGTCTGGACTTTCTGCTGATAGTAATAAAGGCCTGATTCATGGCATACCTTATGATTTTTACCACAAGTCCCAAAGTTTTCAGAAAAGCTGGGGTCAAAGATTTTGTACCAGAAAGCTGAGGGAACCTGAGTTATTTAGAACATCTCTATGCCCTTTCAACTTAATATAGCACTTAGTTTGATGCTAAGCTCCCATTGTTCCTCAACATAACATACACAGAAGCCAGTAGAAAATCAGTTGTCACTGAGTTGATTCTGACTCATGTGTGTCAGAGGAGAACTGTGCTCACTACAGTTTTCGATGACTAACTTTTCGGAAGTAGATCTCCGGGCCTTTTTTCTCAGTTGCCCCTGGGTGGACTCAAACATTTTGGATAGCAGTCAAGCATGTTAAATCTTTGTACCACCCTGGGACGCCAGTATAGAGAAGAGTTTGTAAAACTGAGTTGCAAATTCTTAGAAATAGATAAAAAAAACAAATCAAAACAAAACAAAACCTAAAAGAAAGGAGACATACAGATGAATGAAAAAGAAGGAAAGAAAAATTGAAAGTACAAACTGTTACATGGGACTGATTTCAAACCTCAAGGCCCAAGGGGAAGAGGCTGTCAAGAAACAATGTTCTCCTGGATTCTGTTTCCCTCAAGCAAGAATTTGACATGTGATCTCTTGCTTTTCTTTAGTTCTCTGTTAACTCAAGTATAAATTGAAAAAGGTGGAATAAGTGATCTTAAAGCAATTTCTAGAATTGTATTCATTTGTCACTTTATGGTTCAAAACCACAGGCTGAGCCTGAAATAGAATCCAGGGTGTGTTCTGACATCCTTTCAGTTAGATATCGAGTCATTCAAAATCAGTCAGAAAATTTTTAAAGGTGGAACCACCAAAGTGACAGAATAAAGTAACATGCAGTGAAATTGGAAGACATTTCCCTTAACCATGGTAATTAGTGAGGTATTAATAAGCTCCTGATGACACCTGAACACCATCCTGCATTTTATTGTCCTGCTCCAGAAACCCAAAACACTTTGAAGGAAAACCAGTAATAAAATGCATACGTGCTGTATGAAGCTTGCAAAGTGCTTTCGCATACTTATTTTCATGTAAATCTCACAACAAAACCTGAGAAGTATTATAGAGGTATTATTCTTCTCAAATTACCAACAAGGAAACTAAGGCTCTAAGAGGCAAAGTGATTTCCCCAAGGTCACCAGGGTGCCAGTCAACAGCCAGTTTGCTCTCTGCTGTTCTCTTCATGTTTAATCTGCTAGGCGCAGTATCACAAGGACCTGCATGCCCAGGCTTCCTTACTCTGTTACTTTAATGGAGGTTTAGCTAATAGTAGACAATGGCAGATTATCTCCCCAATTCCCTGCCTGACTCCAGTGGTATCTCCAGAAGTGACTTCCTCTCCTTGGTAGCTCCAGCTCCTGTCAAATGGCCCTGGTTTCTGAGTTCTGTTCACACCATCTTTTTCTGCATCTCTCCCAGGACCAGAAGCACTAACTGCTTCCTGCTGTTACTGATCTCCATGGTAGCTCACCATCCCATCTTTGGTTCCTCGGCTCTTCCATTAACTGGTGTATCCAATTCTTTACATTAAGTGTTTTATGTTGCAAGAACCAGAATAGCTTCAATTTTCCTAGTTGGGCCCAGTCTGAATCACCTAGATGCGGGGGAAAGCTATTATGAGAAGCCATAGTCTTTGCAGAAACTGTCTGGGGCAACAAGCCACAAGTGTACATGTGTGTGTGTGTGTGTGTGTGTGTGTGCATGCATTTCTCTATTAAAAGATGAGAGCCTTTTCATTGGGAAGGGAGCATATACATCTTAGGCTCTCTAGACTCTTATCATAGAGCCTCTCTGGCATATAGAAGTTACCAGTAAATGTTTGCTGACCTAATGCATTTGTTTGGCAAAACAAACCCAGCTAGAGTGGCTGTTAAGTTTATCTCTATATCTTGAAGTGTCTCTAGGACTTAGACATAAGAAATACAGGTCCTTCTAGTTTATAAAAAAGTACCAATGAGCTTTTTTGTCACATTCCACAGAGTCACAGAGGGAAACTACATTACTGATTTCTATAAGATTATTTGAGTTTGGAACCATCATAGTTATTTTAAATAAAACGATGTTAATTAACTGAATCTTGGGGAAAACAACAATTCCGTTTTTAAAAGAAATAAATAATAAAATAAATGCAAAGTGGTAAAAAAAAATCATGGGAAAACATGGCAAATTCAAGTATTTCCATTTCCATATGCTTATGCAGGTGAAGTTTAATGGTGCAGAGTCCTAGGATGGGATTAGAGACTTGGGTGCTGTCCTCAACTCTGCCACTAACTTTTGTGGTTTTGGACCAGTCACTTCTCTTCTCTGAGCCTCAGTTTCCTCATTGATACAATAGGGAAGTAAGCTTAAATGAAGTCTCACTGAAATATCCAATAGTTTACCGCTGTCTAGAGAATCAAGCTTTGCTTTCTATTTTTGATCCTCACTTGTTCTGATCCCAGCTGACCCTTTCAGCCTCCACTCGCTCACAAATCCTCTGAGTCTCCTGCTCAGCCAGGTCCTGACCATCTGGATCTTTGCAATCCTCTTCTATTCTATTTGTAATTCTCCTCTTCTTTCCCCCAAACATCTATCAATCACCTCTCTTCAACATATTTATCTACTGGGGGGAGTGGCAGGTTGGAGTAAGGCATGAGGTTTAAGATTAGGACTATGGTTAGGTGTAGGTTAGACCTAGGATTTCATTTAGTGTTAGGGTTATTGTTAGGGCTAGGGTTAGTGTTGAGGATAAGGGCTGAAAATTAGGCTTAGTCTAGTTTTTAAGGTCACAGTTAGGTTTATTTTATTTATTTTTCTTGAAATATACTTGGTTTGATCTTTAGTTTTTATGACTATTTCTGTGGCTCATCTAGTTCTAGAAAATTCTGTAACAACATTACGCACTCTCTCTACTTTATGTTGTTGTTACCAGAATGCTCTTTGGAAGTCAGGATGGCCAGACTTCATCTCTCATACTTCAGACGTATTTCTAGGAGGGACCAGTCACTGGAGAAGGATATCAAGTTTGGTAGAGAGGTGGGTCAGATAAAAAGTGGAAGACCCCCAGAGAGATGGATTGGCACAGTGGCTGCAGTAATGAGCTCAAGCGTAGCAACAATTGTGAGGTTGGTTCAGGACCAGGCAGTCTTTTGTTCTCTTGTGTATAGGGTCACTATGAGTGGGTACCAACTGGATAACACCTAACAATAACAACAACAAGAAGCAGAACTGGGAGTCTCTGGGTAGTGCAAATAGTTAATACATGAAACTGCTAACCCAAAGGTTAGCAGTTCAGATTCACCCAGAGGCACCTCAGAAGAAAGACCTGACAATCAAATTCTGAAAAATCAGCAACTGAAAACCTGATGGAGCACAGTTCTACTCTGACACACATCGGGCCATCATGAGTCAGAGTCAACTCAACAGCAACTGGTTGGTTGGTTGAAGCAGAACTTTGGTGGGCGCAGGGCAGAGACACGTTCAGCAGTGCCTTCCATCCCTAAGGCAGTTCTTACATTTCTGTGGCCCCTGTGGTTCTAGAGAACCTTTCTGGTCCATTTAATGTAAGAGGAAACTAAGGTTCTTCAAAACAGATTTCAGGAGCAGAACCAGCCCCCAGGGCCATTTGGAAATGTGTAGGGATGTCTAGACTACAAAACACAAGGTTGGCAGTTCAAACCCACCATCTGCTCCTCAGAAACACTATCCAGGATGGT
This sequence comes from Chrysochloris asiatica, assembly GCF_000296735.1. NCBI lineage: Eukaryota > Metazoa > Chordata > Mammalia > Afrosoricida > Chrysochloridae > Chrysochloris > Chrysochloris asiatica. The sequence goes on along the minus strand of NW_006408575.1, from coordinate 1,276,487 downwards.
ATGAGTCAGAATAACAACAATGTAAATTCTAACACAGTGATTGGCATGACATGTATGGATAAATGTTTTCATTGGTAAATTAGATAGTGCATTCTGTGCCTGGAAAAACACTTGGACCATGGACATGCTTGGTGATTGAGGTTATTAACTATTATCTGTGTTCCACAAGGTTTTGCTCTTCCCTACATTATAGCTACAGTCACATTGTGTTAACATTATATTTTTCTGTGTGCGTCCTTTTCACTGGAGTCCTGGTAGGGCACTGCAGGTTAATGTGCTGAACTGCAAGGTCAGTTTGCATTGACTAGCCGCTCCTCTGAAACCTTATACAGCATTACTATGAGTCAGAACTGACTTGACAGTACTTAACAACAACAATGTTTTAGGCACTTATTTGTGCAAAAGGGCATGAATTGAATTGTATAAACCAACATAAATGGGGAAGTCCTATTCCCTTTACCTAGGAATTCTATTTGGACATAAGGATTTTCTTTTGTTATTTTAATGAAGTAATGCCTGAATAGGCTTAGTCCAAACCCCAATCACTTCTGAATGGTCTCTTTAAAACAACAGAATAGACACAAAACACACACACACAAAGACCGATGCCAGGTATGGACTGGTCTACGAGCAAAGGAACATAAAGGACTACTGGCAGATACCAGAAGCTAGGAGAGATGCCCACAGAAGGAACGGACACAGCGGAGACCTTGAATTGATCTTTAAGCTTCCAGAACCATGAGAAAATACATTCCTATTCTTTAAAGCCACTCACTTCTGGCATTGTATTATTATTATTATTACATCAACGTTAGATAGCTAAGACAGTTATTGTAGCTATTGGGTGCCATTGAGCAGATACTGACTCACAGGGACACATGTGATAGAGTAGAACTGCCCCATAGGTTTTCTAGTTAGAATCTTTATGGAAGCAGATTGTGAGGTCTTTCTCCTGAGGAGTCACTGGCTGGGTTTGAACTGCCAACCTTTTGGTTATCAGCTGAGCATCATGCTGTTTTTGTTGTTGTTAAGGACCATTAAGTCTGTTCCAACTCTTAGTGATCCTGTACAGGACTTCTTAGGAGTGGCTGGTGGGTTTGAACTGCCAACCTTGTGGTTAGCAGCCTGATGCTTATCTTACAGTGCCATACCAGTACTCAAGAGTGCTGAAAAAGCAAAGGAATCAAAATGAAGCTCTGCTTTTAGGAAGTGGACAGTCTATTGGGAAACAGACATAAGACCACACAAGTCAATGTGGTGAGAGTACGGAGAATTACACGTACTGTGGGGGTGCATAGAGCAAGATGGGGGGAGGTTGGATAAAGAAGGATCGTTTTGTTGTTGCCTTGTTTTACACCAGTGCCTTGCTCACAGTCATTACTAAGAAAATGTGCACTGGCTTTTATTGAAGGCTGTTATCCCTCAATGCTTTTCATGGAATTAAATGGCTTTTCATTCCAAAGAAAGGAGACCCAAAGGGTAGACTTGCTAAATACTGATTGTCTATAGTGCCCCAGCTAAAGCTGGGGCAATGGAAACACTGATGAATGAGAAGGAAGAGGAAGTGGGTTCTCACTTCAGATCTGATGCGATCTGGTGGTAGGGTAACCTAGTACAACGCCCTTCCCCTGTCTGGACATCCATTTCCTTGACTTCAAAAATGAAGAAATTGGAATAGCTCATTTCTAAGATTCTTTCTAGTTCTGTGGCCTTTATTCTGAAATCTAGTTTATGAAAAACTAATATCAAAAAGGGGAAAGGAAGAGCAGAGGGATGAAAGAGAAGGAAAAGAGATAATTAGAAACAGCAGAGTTGGCAGACAAAAGCAGGAAAAAAAAAAAAAAAAAAGAAGAAGAAAGACTGAGTTAACTACCTTGATTGGCAGACAGAACCTGATTGTGTCCTTAAGACTTTCTTCAAATCCCCATCTTAGTTACTTGAGCAACAATTCTCATGTGATGGCTTAGTGGTGGCCTGTGGGATCAGACTGCTGAAATGCTGGCTTCACTTTATACAAACTAGACAAGTTATTCAACCTGTCTATGTCCCAGATCACCTGCATAATGAAGATAATGCTACCTATATCATAGGGGTATTGATGTGAACTAAATGATATAATGACTATAAAGATTTTAGCACAGAGCCTATAGTACCAACTTGTTGTCAGTATCAGTGAAATGGAGACAAGAAATGCATAGGATCACCGATAGTTCATCCAATTATTCTCCTTGATTCTTGGTTGATTACTATCTCCCTGAAACCCAGAACTAGATTAGGAATTTCAGCATATGGGGGATATAGTTGGGGAACGGCAGTGCCTAGGAGAGGACTTTGCAGAGTCAAAGGGTATGTTTCTAGGTCTTTCTCTTAATTCCTCGAAAGATCCTGGGGAGCTCATAGAAAAGGCAACATTGCAAAGGGAAGCTGAAAATGGAAGGTGGATTTGAAAATGTGGAGAAGGGATAAGAATGGTCATTCATATTGCTCCAAATTGCAGTCGTGGGAATTCAGAGAAAATTATGGGAGTAGCTTCCAGTGTGGCTAAAGACTGGGTATTGGCAGAGGTTTGGACAAGAAAGGTAGGTTAGGATCCATACTGGAGGGTCTCAGACTCAAGGCCAAGCAATCTAAACTCCATCCTGCAGACAGCTTGAAGGCTTTTTTAACACAAGAGCAGTCAGACAATGGTTTTACTTTAGAACAATACAGGATTGTCATGTTGAGATAACCAATCACTTTTCAGATGACTGGTGAGGTTAGGAATTGGGAGGTAAATGTGGGAATGCTTCACACAAATGTTAAAGTGCTGGTTTATAGACAAAATAGAAGAATTTCTACCATCTTTTCAATCAGAAATTGATCAAACAGGTAATCAAGATGTGTTGATCATTACCAGAGATTGGAATGCGAAAGTAGGGAGCAAAGACGAAGGATCAGTAGTTGGAAAATAAGGCCTTGGTGATAGAAATGATGCTGGAGAAAGCATGATAGAATTCTGCAAAATCAATGATTTCTTCA
>NW_006408575.1:1234682-1271793 GCF_000296735.1 Chrysochloris asiatica | reverse complement strand
GTGAAGAGGACTTAAAATATTTACTGATGAAGATCAAAGAGCACAGCCTTCAGTATGGATTGCATCTCAATGTAAAGAAAACAAAAACCCTCACCACTGGACCAATAAACAACATTCTTATTACCGGAGAAAAGATTGAAGTTGTCAAGGACTTCACTCTTCTTGGATCAACTATCAACACTCGCGGAAGCAGCAGTCAAGAAATCAAACAATGTGTTGCATTAGGAAAATCTGCTACACAAGAACTTTGTAAAGTGTTGAAAAGCAAATATTTCAGCTTGAGGACAAAGGTGTGCCTGACCCAAGCCATGGTATTTTCAATAATCTCATATGTATATGAAATTTGGATAGTGAATAAGGAAGACTGTAGAAGAATTAATGGTTTTGAGTTATGGTGTTGGAGGAGAATATTGAAAGTGCTATGGGCTGCCAAAAGAAGCAATAGATCTGTGTTGGAAGAAGTGCAGCCAGAGTGCTCTTTGGAGGCCAAGATGGCCAAACTTCGTATCTCATACTTTGGACACATTGGCAGGAGGGACCAGTCATTGGAGAAGGATCTCATGTTTGGTAAGGTGGAGGGTCAGAGAAAAAGAGAAAGATCCCCAGCAAAATGGATTTGCCAAGTGGCAGCATCAATGGGTTCAAGCGTGGCAACAACAATGAGGTTGGCCCAGGATTGGGCAGTGTTTCGATTTGCTGTGCATAAAGTCACTATGAGTCGGCACTAACTCGATGGCACCTAACAACAACAACAACATTTTGCCATTACTCAGCATACCACCCAAACCACACATACACTCACTGACACAAAAGTGTAGGTATAACTCTCCACTGAATAATTAATACCTCTATTGTCTGCAATCATTCTATTATTTTCTATCTTGTTGTTGTTGTTAAGTACCATCAAGTCAGTTCTGACTCATAGCGACCGTGTATAGGGTTTCAAAGGAGTGGCTGGTGAACTTGAACCACTGACCTTGTAGTCCAAACTGACCTTGCAGTCTGGCGCATTAACCCAAAGCACCACACCAGGACTCATTTTCTATCTGGTGCAGAGAAAATACTTTCATCTCATTTGAAATATGGTAGCTGCAACCTGCCTAAAGTAATGTTATTGCCCATTAATGAGCCATGATCTTTTGTGTAAAAAATAATAATCTTGGGTAGTGGTTTATAGGATGGTTTTCAGGTTACCCAGGGAATGCAAAAGATGGTTTACTATGGTAAAGAAAGAAAATAACAGAATGACTGTTTATATTACCTTTATTTCATTCATGTAAAATGTTTCTGCATATGTGTATTTTATAACATATTTAGTATATTTTATATACAGGTAGGCAGCTAAGAGTCAGAACTTACTCGACGGCACTTTTATCCCTGAGTATTAATGGAGTTCAATAGGAAAGCACCCTTGGTTTCAGTATCTGCTTTAGAAGGAAAGAGGGACCTGCCTCAATTTCCCCATTTGCTCATGAGTACTTCTACTGGTTTATTTATAAATCAGGAATGTTGAAAAACACATCTGCTTACTAACCATACAGTTTAATTTAATAAATAGATCATTAACTAAGTCAATATCAACTGAAAGAGTCCACAGAATACATACAAAATGAAGAATGCGTCTGTTGACATTTCCTGAAAAGAAAATTATGTTTTTATCCAATTGCTCACAGATACAAACAGTCCGTACAAATATCTTAAAAAGCAAGTCCTATTACAATGGTTTTGACAGAGGACAGATCAGTGAGAAAATCTAACAACAGGAGACTCTTAAATTAATTTTGATACATTCATATGAAATATTATGCAGCACTTAAAATAACATTTAAAAAGATTTTGTCATGTGTAGAACTAAAATATAGTGGTAAATAAAAAATAAAATTGGGATACAAACCATAATCTAGTGTATGCTCAATGTTATTGAGTATATATGGACTTCTGGTGTGGCTCTGTAGGAGAAGCACTAGACTGCAAACCACAAGGTCAGCAGTTGGAGCCCACCAGCTGCTCCTCAGGAGAAAGCTGAGGCTTTCTGCTTCTGCAAAGATTTAAAGCCTTAGAAACACTATGTTGTTGTTGTTGCTGTTGTTATGTGCCGTGGAGTCGGTTCTGACTCATAGAAACTCTGTACAGGGTATCTGAGACTGTAAATCTTTATGGGAGCAGAAAACCTCATCTTTTTCCAGCGGAACAGCTGGTAATTTCGAACTGCTGATGTGAGACTAGCAGCCTGATTCGTAACCACTACACTACCAAAGCTCCTTAGAAGGTTGCTATTTGTCGAAATTGACTTAATGGCACTTAACAACAATATTATATATTATGTGTGTGTGCTGTGTATTTGAAATATATACAAGAGGGCTTTACAAATTTTCTGGGAAAATTCCCTCCTTATCTTTTCATTTAAACTTTCTACAGTTTTTGAAGTCTCTCTTTCTATCTGTCTATCTATCTATCTATCTATCTATAGCTCTGGTAGCACAGTGCTTGAGATGAGACTGAATAGCAGAAGCCTGAAGTGCTCTGGGAAGAGTATTGGCAGGAGAGAGAACTTGGAAGGACAGCTTAGAGTGCTCTTGGGACAGACAGGCCAGGAGAACTGAACCATAGGTTGCCAACCCATGGGTATGAGCTGGGCTTGCAGAGACCCAACCATACCAGGCACTGCAGGCTTGCAAAGAAGTCTGTTTTATTATAAGTACAGTGAGGTATGGTTGGGAGCACAAAAAGGGTTTTCTACAGGGAGTGACGAGGTTGTATGTCCCTTAGAAACATAATTAGCTGCACAACAGGGAGAGGATCATAGCTCAAGAGCACAGTAGAATCAGGAAGACCAGTTAGGAAGCATGCTTTCCTTATAATCTGTAGTCTGTACAATTCTATAACTTCAGTTTGTACAACTATAAAATGGGTAAGGTCAGTGATTTCTAAAGGACACTTCCAGTTCTTTTTATAAGTGACTATTTTTGTGTATTTGTTTACATCTTCAAAACATGGACGCTTCTTCAATCCTCTCTTTCTACCTAGCACACTGCTTTACACCTTAAAGTTCTGATTAAATGAGTGAATAAAGGTAGGGTGGACCCATGTAGATGTCTGGATGCAAACATACTTGTATTTAAGGGTATTATGAGTTTTAACTCGGCTTCCTTGCAAACTCACTTGGTGAGGACTTTATCCTGAAGATAACAGGCAACCAAAGAAGGCCTTTTTACAAAGGGTGGCTTCTGGGTTTTAGAACGTTCCATGTGCAGTAATGAAAAGGGCCTGCAGAAGGCCGAGACTGGAAGCAAGGAGACAGAGAGATCGGCTGTTTTATCTGGGAATCCCTGACCCCTGAAGTTCAAGAGAGTCCACCTGCAGAAGAAGAGACTGGCCAATGAGGAAAGAAACACCATCTGCACAAAACCGGCTCCTTGAGGGGCCCTCAAACGCTGTGAGCAGAGAAAGTGCGAGATTCTGCCTATTTATAGTTGGGGGAAATGAGGCACAAAGAGACAAAGTGACTCATGTGCCAAGGATTTCTGACTCCAGGGCCTTCTCTCAGCTAATGTGAAAACCAGGCTCCACTTAGCTTGTCATCTAGGGAGGGGGAGGACTTTTTGCCTGCTCCAGAATGGAAAGGAGCGCCAGGAGGTAGGGTGGGGCATAGAGGGGGAGAGGCAAGTGTCCTCCACAGAAACCGTGACAAATGCTCCAATACCTTAACTTTGACACTCCCATAATCCAAGAAGGTCTAAAATTGGCTTTAGAGTTTGTGTTATGAAACCAGAACAGATCAAACAAAAGAAATAAGCAAATCTTGAGTCAGCGAGATGATAATCCGTGTGGAGAACATGCAAATCCAGGCGAAAATAGATTAGAGAGCTTTCCCAAGAGACACAAAGCTGGGTTCTATGGCGGTCCTGGAGCCTCACGTGAAAGATGGAAAGGCAGAGGCAGGCGGGAGGGAGGTGAGAGCCACACCCTGGAGACACCAAACAAGCTTTGCCAGCAGAGTAAGGAATGGGACTTGAAACTGGCTCTCCCAATTCCCAGGTTGGCGCTCACTTTACAAAGCATTTTGAGTCTACTGCCAAAGTAGTGGTAACTAGTCGGGCTACTAACCTCAAGGTCAGTGGTTCGAAACTACCAGCTGTTCCATGGGAGAAAAATGAGGCTTTCTGCTCCTGTAAAGATTTACACCTTTGGAAACCCTATACAGGGTTGCTATGAGTTGGAACTGACTCCATGGCACATAACCACTACCACCACTGCCAACCACAAGGTGCGTGGTTTGAGTCCGTCAGCATTATGGGGGAAAAGATAAGGGGAAAAGAAGAGTTTAAAGTCTCTGAAGCTCTGTAGAGGGCCACTATGAGTTGAAATTGATTTGATGGCACTTAACAACAACAATCTTTTATTATGCACCCAGTACTGATAAAAAGGACTTCTGGTGTGGTGCGGTGTGACTGGTTAATACGGTAAACTGCAAAGTTGATTTGGGCCATAAAGACTGGCAGTTCCAACTCACCAGGGACTCTGCACAGGGTCACTATGAGTTGGATCCCACTTGATGGCACTTAGCAACAACAACAACCAATAATAAATTCAAACTCTTTGTCACTGAGTCAATTCTGACTCAAGGCAACTTCATATGCTACAAAGTAGAACTGCTCCATAGGGTTTTCTTGACCATAGACAATCACCTCAAACAGTAAACAACAGCAGTCTTTATGGAAGGTTGTTCTTCTAGGGAGCCACTTGTTGGTAAGTGCCATTGGTTCCGACTCATAGTGACCCTGTATAGGGTTTCCAAGGAATGGCTGGTGAGTTTGACTCACTGAACTTGTCGTTCAAACTGACCTTGAGGTCAAGTGTTTATCCTACTGCGCCACATCAGAAGTGCAAAACGTTAAATTTCTATATTCATCATCTGAATTCAAAGTCCTAGCTCTTCCAAACCAGAAGAAACATTGGTCCAATTCTTTAATTTTACAGACAAGAATTGACACGCAGAAAGGACAAAATTACAGAGTTAGTTAAGCCAAGGACCTGTGCAACTTGCCCCCAAATCCACTGCTCTTTTAGACAACAGGAACAAGGAAAAGTATGTTCTTTAACACTTCAACACTTGCGTCTGCTTGTAAGCTTGGTATTCCCAAAAAGAAGGTGTTAAAGATCTAGACAATTTCCAATTTCTAGTTTATTTCATTGGTGGAGGCTTAGAATGTTGGCACATTGATTAGTGTTTTTCTAAAGAAGTCTTTTAATATCTTTGGAAGTTTGCTACAATAATGGTAACAATCACAAACAGTACCAAATATACACTATGTATGGGCGGGGAGGGCACTCTGAAATCCTAACGTGGTGCTGTAGGACCAGCACTAGACTGCTAACCACAGGTTGGCAGTTCAAACCCACCAACCACTCATTGGAAACGCTATACACAGTTGCTATGAGTCAGAACTGACTTGACAACACATAAAAATAATAGCAACAAAAACTGGGTTCCTTTATGCACTTTCAGTTTCCTTTGGTGTGGTGCTGTAGGATAAACACGTAATTGCAAGGTCGTTTGTTCAAACTCCTTGGATACTCTATATAGGTTCACTATGGGTTGAAACTGACTCAATGGCACTTAACAACAACAATCTTCATAATACTAAGTGTAGGTGTCATCATCCTATGTTTTTCATCAGAAGGAAATAAAGTTCAGAGACGCTAAGCAACTTTCTCCAGATCATAGACTCTAACCTGAACCCTGTGTGGGGTGGTCTTATAGTCCTAGCGGATGTGGGGCCCTAGTCTCTTTGGATTAAGTCCTCTCTGTGGGTTCTAGGTAACACCTGAGGTTTATAATCTGAAGCTGAGGTCACTAACAGACAAGACCAAAGATAGCTGGGGTAGACTAAGAAGGGATCCTGCTAAGAGTAGAGATCATTAACTTTAGAGGACCAATCTCTTTGAGAGATTTAAAAGACATGTGTTTGTCCCACAGAACTGTCTACATAGTGGACATCATTTTTTTTTTTTTTTTTTTTTTTTGCTTTGTGAAAATTGAGATGTAAAAGGGAAGCCACAGGGAGGAAGCAGGATAACTGTTTTTGTAGGGAGGGGATTGTAATCATTGTGATAAAGTAAAATGTGTGATTGGTTGAGGGTAAAACTGAGGATCTTGTCTGTTAACCTTCATTCAATTCACAATAAAAAGTTGAAAAACAGAAAAAGAAAAAAAAAAAACGGGACCAGGAGGGTTAGACTTAAACTTCAGAATGATATGAACATGAGACAAGAGTATTAAAGTAATTTTGCTGGTGGCGATCACTTCAGTGATTTATGTGAACAGACCTTTCATGGCAGACCCTGAGAATTTCCTCCAGGGTTCCCAATGACATTCTGTTTTTGCTTTAAGGTCTCCTTTCAGACTGTTCTAATTGTTCCTCCAAAATTGCCCCTCATTGTGTCCATGCTTTGGTTTCATTTCATTTTAGATCTGCCCTTAGGTTTACAAAGACTGATTGGGTCGACTTCTTCTCCACCCAGTAGAACTTTGGATATTTGAAGGTAACTTTCATTTTATATACCTGGGTTCCCCAAAGTGTGCTGAGCAGGATACTAAGTTAGCATGATGCTAATAGGTGTCCTGTATAAAGCAAACATACCAAAAACAAACAGACAAAACCCCATAAATAGCAATCGAGGGTTATGTGGGCATACTAGGTTAAACCAGGTCACCAGGTTTGTTTCCTGCAAGAGTTCTCAGAGCTTTTTCTATGCTACTTGGGCCTGTAAGCTCCAAAAAAGAAACATCATATGTAATGTTTCCTAAATTTTGACACTCCCAAACTTTTGATCTCAAAACTCCTTTTCTTTTTACCTCCCAAAGACATATATTTTCCTCACTATATACTATTAGAAACAAAAGTTGGAAAATGCTTCCCTACACAAGCCTAAATTCTTACCAACACAGTCTCTAAACTAAAAAGCCAGGCTCCTCAAACTATTCCTTTTGAGACATAGTGTGGAGGTTTCTGGTTATCTTAGCTCTTATTCTCTGCTTGGGTTGTTGTTGTTGTTAAGTGCCATCAAGTCAGTTCAGACTCATAGTGATCCTGAATAGGATTTCTGTGGAGTGACTGGTAGGTTTGAACCATCGACCTGGTGCTAATGCAGTCTGGTGCTTATCCTATAGCTCCACATGAAGACTCCTCCTACTATAGTAAAATACAGAATGACCACGACATTTGAATTTCGGATAAATAATGAGGTTTTTTTTTTTTCATATAAATATATCCTAAATATTACATAGACTATACTTTTCCTAAAAAACGTTATTCTTTATTGGAAATTCAAAATTAACCAGCTGACTTATATTTTTATTTGCTAAATCTGGTAACACTGTTGTTGTTGCTGTTAAGTGCCGTTGAGTTGATTCCAACCTATAATGACCCTGCATAGGGTTTCCAAGGAGCAGCTGGTGAGCTTGAAAATTGACTTGCTATTCAAAGGACTTTGTAGTCTGACGCATTAGCCCACAGCGCCACACCAGGACTCCCTAGAAGCGCCCAAATGTCCTTCTTTCCTTGAAAAATGTGTTCCTCAGAACGGGATACAATATTGCCGAGGTAGACCAAGAGTTGAGACCATTTGTAATCTCTGAAGCCGCCTTCAACACCACTTTTTCCTGAGATTTTTTAAAGGTAGCACAGTCATTTCTTCTGAGTGATTAGAGGCCAGTATGAAATTGCTGGATACCAGATCTCTTCTGGATCTACTAGCAAAATGCAGAAGTCTACCTGCTGACCTTTGCTCCTGCTCAAAAGTATATTTTAGTTTCCCTGAGTATCAGTATTAGTGAATTAAATCCAAATACTATTAATGATTCCTTGACTGTCTTTCCCATTAGACTGAAAGAAACTCAAAGCCAGGAACCAAGTCTATCTTGGTCACTGCTGTATCCCTGCATATCCCTGCTGGAATATGCAGGCATTCAATCATTTTTAATGAATAAATTAATTAATCACAACATTGCTTGGGAAGCTAAGTAAATCAAATAAGCTGACACTTAAAGAGTCTACCAGAAGATGAATGTGCAAAACAAGAACATCTAATTGCAATGACTAAAATAAAATATTTCAACCAAACACAAGTCATTTTCAAGTAGTTGAAATACTTCCTGGAGCCTGCGATTTTTACTGAGGTGTGGAACTTGGCCCTTAGCAGCAGGCTGGGCTATCTCCAATGTGTGTGGGGTTAGGGCTAATCACATTGGGTCTTCTGAAAGAAACATCCTGATTCAGGAATAATTGGGAGCCCCAAGCTACAGGAACAGCAGGTATGGGAAAAGGACACATGATTCCATAACTCTGGCTTGGTGTTAGCATCTGTGGTGAGTGGTGTGATGACCACAAAAGGTTTGCAGCTTCTGCTCTAAAACAGAGTTGATAGAGCTCCCAGCCCAACATCAGCTGACCCAAGTTTGAGGCTTGTCAACATCAAAGCATCCTGGGACAGCCCTAACACAGGCAGTCACTTATCAGCAGGGAGTCAGCTGTGGTTTTAGTCTTGGGGCGTGTTAGTCCTGACTTCAGAAGATAAAACATAGCAGAAAGACAAGGCATGCAGTGAGAAGAACCCCAAGTCCTAGAAGGGTGGTGGTGGTGGTTACGTGCGGTGGAGTCGGTTCCAACTCATAGCAACCGTGTACGGGGTTTCCAAGGCTGTAAATCTTTACGGGAGCAGAAAGCCTCATCTTTCTCTCACAGAACAGCTGGTAGTTTCAAACTGCTGACCTTGCGGTCGCAGCCCAATTCATAATCACAATGATACCAGAGCTTTAGAGTGCAATCAAGCTTGTGTTGATTTCTGAGTATGAGTAGCAGAGTTCAAGTTCCAAACCTGCCATGTGTTAGCTTCTGACCCATGGGTAAATCCTTAAACTTCAGTTTTCTGTTCGGTGAAAGGGAAACAATCATGCTAACTTCAGGGTTGTTGGGACATTAGATGACAGATACAAACGCCCTTTGTAACCTACCAAATGCTGGTCATTCTGAGGGAATGTTATACATAGTGTCTGCTCGAGTTGAGAGAATCTGGTTGCTTGCTGCAGGATAGCATAGAAGAGCTTTCATTGGAAGAAAAGGATATTCCTTACAAAACCTGAAGCAATGCAGAAATAACTTTAAATTATGTCATATGTTGCTGTTGGGTGCCTTTGAATCAATTCCAACTCATAGCGACTCTACAGAACTAGAATGGCCCCATAGGGTTTTCAAAGCTGAAATCTTGACGGAAGCAGATTGTCTGGTCTTTCCTTCTATAGAGCATCTGGTGAGTTCAAACCACTGATATTTCAGTTCCTAGCCAAGTGTGCTTAACCATTGTGCCACCAAGAATCCCAGGTGGCACAGTGGTTAGGCACCTGGCTGTTCAGGAGAAGGTCAGCAGTTCAAACCCACCAATCCTTCTGCAGGAGAAAGATTATGCTATTGTTGTTGTTGTTAAATGCTGTCAAGTTTGTTCCGACTAATAGTGGTCCTATATAGGGTTTCTGAGGAGAAGCTGGTGAGTGGAACGACCAACCTTGTGGTTAGCAGTCTAGTTCTTATCCTACTATATATGTGTCAGATGCAACTCAACAGCAATGGGTGCTTCATACGATTTCTTTTAATTATGGAAGAAAACAGTTTCCAAACTCACATTTGAAAACATAACATCTCAATCCTAGGATGGTACAAATTATTGGCGTTCACCTGCTGCAGATGGGCAGTTTGAATCCACTCAATAGTACAACAGAAAAAGACCTTGCAATCTGCTTCTATAAAGATTATAGCCAAGAAAACCTTATGGAGAAGTTGTATTTCATAATATGTGAAGTTTCCAGGAGCCAGAATTGACTGGACTACAACAATAATGGCATCTTTCGAATATGGAGAAATTAGTTAAGAACATATTTATGTTCTTAACAAAAGACTGAAGGCACCAGGTGAGTCTGTAAATGTGGATGCATGTTTCTATTGAATTCCCTGGAGCCTGTTGCCTGATTCTAGCCAAGGCCCTTGCTGCGTTTGTTGGTAAACAGGAGCAAAATATGCCCACATGTAATCCTATTTCACCGGAGGAAAAATAATGTAGGGTGTTGTTGTTAAGTGCCGTTGAGTCTGTTCCGACCCATAGCAACCCTGAACAGTTTCCGAGGCTGTAAATCTTTATGGGAGCAGAAAGCCTCATCTTTCTCCCGCAGAGCAGCTGGTAGTTTCGAACTGCTGACCTTGTGGTTCACAGACCAATTCGTAACCACTACACTACCAGAGCTCTGGTATGACTGATAAATTATTTGACACTTCCTCTGCTGTGAGATGCTACAACCAATACAGGAAAACTTGTTAATGTGTAAATACGTTTTTACATGTACTTACTGTGCCAAGGCAATAAAGAACATACATGGACCTCGTGCCTCCAAAAGGCTTTCCTACTGGGATTCATTTTTTTTCTTACTCCAGGGTCATATTTCATGCGACAGTTACTTAGAAGTAGTTATTCCATGCATTAACTACTGCTAGTCCCACCCCAGTCCCTATCAGGACCTGTGGTCTTCTGTTTTCCTCATCTTGACTTGTGTTCATTTCTCTGCATTGCCAAATCTATGCAAAGAATACTCCAGGCTTGAAACTGGGCAGAGGCTCTGCTTACAACTCTGGGAGGGCACAAGGCAATCTTTATGCAACCCGACCTGCCCATCCTCCCCTCCTTGTCTGGGCCAAGAATAGTCAATGATCTTGTTCTGGAAGAAACTCCACCTTGTCACTAGATGCTCTGAGACAAGAGAAGGGAGTAAAGAGCCTCTCTGGCTGAAGGCACATGCACAAGACCAATCAGCACAACACAGAGGAAGCTCCAAGGACACAGAGTTTGGTTCTGAAACACCCCTTCCCTTGTCCATAGCTCCGGGAACTGGATCAGACCTGATGGCACCCAATGAGCAGGGTATTTCCCAGTCTCCCAATACCTACTGGACTTATATGTACTGCAAACGTTAAATGCATTGGGATGTGTTCTGAGAGGCAGGGTTTCAAGTGAATAATTATATGTAAATATGCATTTGTAAGAAAACACACACCAGCACACATATGAACTCATATACTTGCAGTCATCCTGGTGAGGATGCTCTTGTATGAACAGGCTGAAGTTCAGAGAGAGTCCCTCAAAATACACATATGATCTCTGCTGAAACCACATCAATGGCTTCTAAATGCTCCTAGAATACTGAATCTTTAATGTGGCTTCAAAGGTCCTTCATATTGTGAGCCCTGGCCGCCTCTTATAGGCTCATCCTGCACCCCATTTCCCTCCTGAACCATCTCTGCATACTAACCAAATTGGACTCACTCAGTAAGGTACCAGGTTTCCTTTTGGCACAGGGCATTTGCACCAGCTGCTCTCTCTGAGTGGCATGCTCTTCCCTCCTCTCTTTTTTCTGGAAATTATCTAGTCAGCCTGCAGCTCTCAGCTGAAGTCTTATTTCCTTGGAGGAGCTGTTGCTGGGCTCTCAGAATTAATAAAACTTCTTCAGAACACTTTATCTCCTTTATATTACTGGCTGTAGTTGCAATTTTTCATGCATTAAAAAAAAAAAAATTGTCTTCATTCACGCCAACTACAGACGAACTCAATCATGGCAAAGATAACATTTTTTGTCCATCCCATACCCCTAATCTTCATCATCTAACATATCCTGGCACATAATAAGAGCACAAAAAGCATGTATTGAGTCAAGTGTATGTGATCTTACAGGGGGAACGGACTCAGCTTATGGAGCTATGGGCTCCTAGTTGCCAGTATGAACAGGATCATATGACAAAGTATATATGCAAATTCGGAGAACACAAAAGTGTGCTTAGGAATCCTTATAGGTGTATGCATCTAAAGGAGGATGTTTTGATCTGAGTATGCCTTTATCATATATGTATGTACGTATTCATGCAGAATCTAAAACTAAGAGAACCTCAGACTCATAACAAAAACAGCAACAAACACCCCAATGCCATTGTGTAGGAGCCAACTTTTAGTACCACTACAGAAAACAGCAGGACTGCCCATGTTGCTCCTGAGACTGGAAATCTTTACAGAAGCAGACCACCAAATATTTCTCCCATAGATTGGATGGTGGGTTCAAACCACTGCCTGTTCATGTAGCAGTCAAGTGCTTAACCACTTGAGGCACCTGGGCTCTGAAAGAAACTAGACGTGTGTATTCATCTATGTGGAAATGCACCTGTAATGTGTTTGTGACGATGTGGGTATAGGTATAGGCATCAGTGGCAAAGTCTGTGTGTGTGTGTGTTTATTTGGGTATGTATATCTGTGGAGATGTATAGTCATTTTTATGTGTGTGTGTGTATATATCTATGTGACTCATACTCGTCTTTGAAGCTGGGTGGGACCCTGTTCAGATTTCTAAGTGGGAGGTTTATGTACATTAGCCAAATTGGGTCATACAGACTTTATAACATGACTTGACTTAACCCAAGGCAGTATGGTATGGGGGAAGGAGCACTGGACTAGGATTCTATCTCTGGAGCAAAACCCCTTTTTCTTCTTGTGTTGCAAACTCTTCTCCTATATGCAGAGGGTGTAAGACAAGGTGGCAGTGATGTTATTGAGCAGCGTAACTGTGTAGGTAGCAAGATGTCACAAAACACCCTTTAAATTAAATGCCTTAATTGACGGCTCAAGGTACTTACTATATTAACACCTTCCTCTTTTATAAACATGTGCATCATTTATAAACTGCTTACATTTATACTGTTGTATTTGGTAACAAATAATTCAGGTCATTCAGATTCATTTATTTGACAACATGATTGTTTGGGTACATGCCTATAGCTGGAGGAGATTATTTTGACATGCTTGTATTTTGTGTTCTTAGTGGGGAGGGTGAGGAAGAGACAACAGTGTAATAATTACATCTCCAAATTGCGATCCTCAGACCACTTGCTTCACAGTCCTCAAGCAAAGAACTGTTAGATCAGGATCCTGGGGATTCTCTGAAGCCACCTGTTTAAACTCTGCATCCTCTGGAAAGTTTGAGACCTGCTGCAATAAAATAAAATCATTACAAGAAACTCAGACCTAAATAGATGCCAATAAGCCTTCTGTAATTGTATAACAAGAGAGTTCTAAGGCTGACAATCTCATGTCCTAGTGGTTGACTTGGAACTCATTTAGGCTGAAGGTACTAGGAGAGCACGGATTGTAGAGAGATGGTGAGGTGGGGCGGGGAGAAACAAAATAGGCTGTGTGTTTGTGAATGGCACACTCATGCTGCTGCGTTGCATATTATGAGAACATTGAGCACCCTCTCAAAATAAGTAACTACAGAAATAAAACCCACTGACAGAATTCTCAGGATTGTGTGTGGTGACGATATTTAGAGACATCTAAGAGATTATTGTAAAGAGAGAAAGTAGGCAGTAGAATGAGGCAGAATTGGCATAATGAAGGACAATCCCCAGATAAAGGCAATTGTGGCTTGTGGGCACAAGGCCTGAGGCTGCCAAACCAGTATGGTATGGTTGAAAAGAAAGCAGGGTTCCCTTGTACTCGGCTTTTGCTTTGTCATGGGTGTTGCTGCTGTGACTTTAAAAACGGTTTTCTCTTCCTAGATAAATTAGCAAACTTAGAAACCCCAGTCTTTCCCTCACAGCACAGGACAAAACAATAATAAAACACATCAGGGAGAATGTATACTCTGGGGTTCAAAACTACCTTGCTGGCTGGCCCTAGCTGGCTTCTTTAGCCTGCTTTCTAGGTCAGTACAATCTGCTGTAATGGGCTCTGTCTGGACCCATCCCACCAGTATTCTGAGACATGAAACCTCAGGTCTGACACATAGACCTGATCAGAGAAAAGGAATCAGCACCTATTTCCAGATGTCAAGGACTTCCTGACCCGAAAGTGGTGATTTGACTCAGCACAAACCAATGTGCTTTTACTGGGCACCACCCTTTGCCTTCCTACCAGGCAGGGACAGCTTGCTCAAACTGTGCCTGCATCATGGTGAAAGACGGTGCTGCCCAAGCTGGCATTTGAGTTTACACTTGCTGCCTACCTAGATAGCATAGGCTTGCCCTTAGTTCCAAGGGTCAGAAAGAACAGGATCTATGGAAAATAAAATGAAATGTCTGTATTAAAAACGGCCTCTCACAATCTTCTCTCTCTTCTGGTTCAGAATACTTACTTTCTACTCCAGTGGGCTGGCAAGTTAGTTGACTTCTTTGGGCCTCTGTTTCCTTAATTATAAAATACGGACAAGCATACTAAACCTATTTCATAGGGTTGTTGTGGGTACTAAGTGAGAGTGTGTGTGTGTACATTGCCCGATATAGTACCTGGCTCATAGTAAGCACCTTGTTGCTATTAGCTTTCCATTATCACAAGAAGCACTCTGTCAGAATAGAAATCTGTTGTACTTTCAGTATAGCAGATATTAGTAATTATATGAATTGAATCAATGTATTCTAATACATATCAGTAGGCTGGGTCAGAGGCATTTAACAATACAGAAATAACCCTGGCCTAAGCATTCAAGGCTGTGAAAGCAGAGCCCAGGTGCAGAAAGTATGCTTTCAGAAAAACAGGTATAGAAAGTGTTCATTTCATCAACTAACAAAGGAGGCCCATTCTGTTTACTTTGTAATGTTTCGATCTCTATCTCTGGACTCCTGGGTTTATGGGCCCTGGTTCATCTGAGTTGGATATACCTTGGAAATTTGCTAAAATGCAAATTCCTGGGCCCTAGCCTAGACTTCCTGATTCCGACTTTGGGAAGGCTGACTCTTTCACACCCACAAACTTGAGAACAACTGAAGAGTCTATATTACTAGACCAATAGAGCAGAAGCAATGACAAGATCTGGATCATACTATACAAACAATAAAGGGGGCTTCAAATAATTCATGGAAAAATGGAATTAAAAGGTAAGGGAAATTTGCCATGGACTTTTTTGAAGTCCCTTTTTATATCCAAGATGTCTTTGTAAAAGTATTATCAGTAATATGAATATTTCAATTAAAAACTATATTTAAAATATGTATTTATAAAATATATTTAAACACATGCTTAGAACAAAGATTAAAAGCATCTACATCAAGCATAACCATAGTTATCTCTGGTGGTAACCTTATGTGTGATATATCTCTTTTTGTGATTTTACATGTTTTAAATGTATTTTAAAGAGTATTATCTTTTGGGGGAGCGTGGCGGATCCATAAAATAAGCACGGGACTGGGAACCACAAGGTCCATGGTTCGAGCCCACCAACTGCTCCATGGGGAAAAGATGAAGCTTTGTGCTCTTACAAAGATTTGAAGCCTTGGATGCCGTATACAGGGTCCCTGTGAGTCAGAACCAACTCAAAGACACTTGACAACAATAATAACAATTATCTTTATGATGAGAAAAAATGAGCTTTAAATTAAAAGCAGCGAAGGCTTACAGAATGTGCCCTCTGGTTGTTTTAATTATCATACATTCCTGAGTGTTTTTATGTACAAGTCCCCCCACACACACACACACACAAAATGCACGCACACACACACACACAAAAAAAAAAACAAAAAACAAAAAAAAAAAAAAACCAGAGGGAATGGAAGCAAATATTGTTGAATGATGATGCAGAGGATATTTTAATCATTGCAATGAGTATAAAACCGATGTTCTCCCATGTAAACTATCACTCAATTCACAATAAAAACTTTAAATAAATTAATAAAAGCAACAAAGCCAATGTGTGTCAATAAAGACTTACTGAAATAAATTCTGGAGAAAGTTGGAAACACAGGACTCAAGTAAACCAAATGATCCCTTTTTAGATGTGACAAAAAGGAGCTCCAGAGAAGTGATGTGATCTGCTTGATATTGCCTAACCTATTAGTGGCTGTTAAGGGTTAAATTGTGTCCCCTTAAAATATGTGTCAAGTTGATTGGGCCATGATTCTGGGGGGTTTGGCAGTTCTTTAATGATGTAATCATTCTCTATGATGTGATCTGGTGTGATCAATCAATCAATTATAGGGAAATTCGGGTGGGATGCAACATTCCTACTTATGTCGCAGCCCTAATTCGATTTAAGGGGAGTTTCACTGAGATGTAGCCTCCATCACCTTTTATAAGAGCTAAAAGGAGAGAGAACCGAACGGAGAGATAGGGACATCAGTACCATCAAGAAAGAAGAATGCAGGAGTGCAGAATGCCCTTTGGGTCTTGGGTCCCTGCACTGAGAACCTTTCAGACTCAAGGGAAGACTGATGCTAAGACACTGGAAGATCTCCAAGGAATGCTGGGCCCACAGATGTTGAAAGGATACAAGATCTTACTCCTTAACTGTGAGATAACATAGAAAGCCTCCCCAAGAGCTGGTGTCCTGAATTTGGACTTCTAGCCTCCTAAATTCTGAGAGAACACATTACTGTTTGTTGAAGCCATCTACTTGTGGTATTTTTGTTATAGCAGCACTGGGTAACTAAGACAGCACTGACTGAGCTAAGATGTCTGTTTTCTGGGCTCTTGTTGGCCAGGGACCTGCCTCCTTTCCTCCCCGCCACCCTATGAGGGTGATGGAAAGACCACAGGAAGTGCTATGAACCTGAGGGTGGAGAAGGATGTAATAGCCTTTGCAGAGAATGCTTTGCAGCTCTCATTATTCTCTCTCTGGGAGTTAATAGGTCATTTGCAAAAGGCATGGGAAGAGCAGCTGATGAAAAGTTCTAATAGTTTGGAAAACTGCTTAACCTTATTGCTCTATTTCTGGATTTCCCCCCACGGCCAACGACTGTTGAGATCCTGATTTCCCTGGGAGGTTTCCCATTTGGGAATGCAGTGAAACCTCTGCAATCCAAAGGAATTGGGGGGGGGGGGCAGCTGAAATTAAGGAACAGTCTGGATACATTTTAAGGACATTCAAGTCTATTGTTTTCAAGGACATAGGGTCACAGATTTGGAAGGAGTTTAGTCTAGCCTCCTCCTCCTCAGTGCAGGAAACCCCTGGGCTTCACTCCTCACTGAGCTTCATTTGGGCTTGTGTTGAATGCTTCCAATGACAGACTTACTATTCTGAAAGACAAACTTTTCCATTCTTAGAAAAATCTTCCTTTGTCTGAGCTGGTATCTGCTCTTCTATAAGGTTTCAGTTTTCCCTCTGATATTCAAATAAAACTGGTATGTTCCTTTTCCCTGGTGGTGTTCAAAATATTTGAAAGCATTCAAATCATGCATTTGATTGCCCTGGTACTGCAAATTCTGTAAAGATTCGAGTCATGAAGACCCCATAAAGGCAGTTCTACCCTGTCACATGGGGGTCACTATGAGTTGGAATAAACTCAACAGCACTAAAGCAACAAGAGTCACGCCCCTTCTTCCCACCATTCTCTTCTGCTGGCTGAGCAGGCCCTCCTCCAGAATATTCAATCATACACGCAGTGAATGTCAATTCAAAATGGAAATACAAAACTGCTGTCGCTAATTAGCCTCTAAGTTAATAGCTATTTAGATTGAAAGCTAAGGAGAGCTGAGAGACCACCAGCAATGCCCACATCATTTTACAGATGAGCTAACTGAGACTCACAGAGGAATACTGCCTTATCTAGTTTCACAGAAAGAGAGAAGGGAGACAGAGAGAGACTAAATTGAGACCTGAACCACAGCAGTGTGAGCCCCAATCTAGCTCTGTCCACTGTAACTTGCCTTCTATTATTCAGGACCCACCAATATTTCCCAATTTCTTGAAAGCCCTTGGGAAGTTTGTTCTCTTAGGTATTTCAAAAATTCCTTCCCCAAATTATATTTACACTGTCAGTGAAGTAGGAATTAGCACAGAGGTGTCTGTCAATGAAAAGTATTGTTCAAAGTATATTAACCCTCTCTGACTTCTGCTGTCAGGAAATCATCCACCTCACCCTCTTAGAAGGTGAGTTTCAAGCAGAGAGCACACCTCAGAACCACGGAGGCTGGCCAAATATTCCATAAGATCCAGTTCCCCGCTCAATTTAGGAGACCTTCCTAATTTTGGAATGGAGATTGAGTTTGCTAGGGGGTAAGATCGTCTGTGTTCTGCTTTACTCTGTGCTATTCATTTCTGAGTTTCATATCCTCTTTTTAATTTGGCCTGGCTCTGATAAAAAGACAAAGCAGAGACTCAGAGAAGCAAATGAGGCACTTTAGTGATTGGCTTCCTGTCCCAGTCCCCAGCAACCCTGCAGTCACATGCTTTGACTGGAACATTCCTGCCTGCTCCGACCCACAGCCATCTCCCTCTTCTCTCAACAAGGTATTGCATTTCCAGTTCTTACACTTGTTCTGGCACAAACTGTCAATGGCCCCATGCTGCTTCCTGGTCTGCACTGTGGACTGGACTCACACAGACCTAGTTTCCAGCTCTGACCCTACAGCTAGCTTATGTTGAGTGAGTTACTTAATCTTCTTGAATCTCAGTTTCCTCATTTGGTAAATGAGCTAATTATGCTACCAATATCATAAATTAGCAAAGATGACCTAAGTCTGGTACAGTCCCTAATATTTATAAGCATTCTACCAAAGGTTTGTTGTTATTGTATCATGCTCCAAAAGACAGTGACTGAAACTTACACCTTTCCCATGCTGAAGGCACATAGTTGTTGTCGTTAAGTGCCGTCGAGTCGATTCTGACCCATAGCGACTCTGTATAGGGTTTCAAAGGAGTAGCTGGTGAGCTTGAACCGCTGACCTTGCAGTTCAAATGACTTCGCAGTCTGACTCATTAGGCGACAGTGCCACAGTATGACTCCAGACACACACACAGTTGTTGTGAAGTGCCATCGAGTCCATTCTGACCCATAGCGACCCTGCATAGGGTTTCAAAGGAGCAGCTGGTGAGCTTGAACTGCCGACATTGCAGTTCAAATGACTTTGCAGTCTGATGCATTAACCCACAGAGCCACACCAGGACACCCCAGGTACATAGTAGGTGCTCCCAAATTACCCTGACTGCCCCTGTTCTAAGCTCCATCTGGCAGTAGGGTCATTATCAGGGACACTTTTAACATTGTGCAAAGACAGCTCATATTCCCAGCCTCCCTTTCCCCCAGATTCCTTCTCCCAATAACACTCTCTGCAGAGAGGCCCACCCTGTGCCTCCACTGTACACACACCTGTCAGTTTGTATCTCAGGAGAAGGCTTTCATCTGACAGACTCTGAGAACTTGCTGTCCAGGCAAAGAAAACTTTATGATGCTGAATCTAATAAAAATCTTACATAACCAACCAGTCAGCAAACAGAGGGCTACAGGGATACAGACAACAGCCCCTCAAAAGAAACAAAACTAAACTAAAGGTGGTAGAAACTGAAGGATTGGTATATGCTGAAAATGACATTACTTGACAAGATCTTTAGTGCTGATCAAAGTTCTTATAGTCACAGTATTCTTAAAGGGGCCAGAATATGACTAATATCACCCTTTAGCTGGCAATCTGAATATTTCTTGTTGAAATGCTTTAATTGAAATTTCACAAGATACTCCTCTATGGAAAAATGAATGCCTTTCTTAACCCAAAGAGTATTGACACAAAACGGTTATTGTTTGATAATGATATTTAATGTCCACAGGACTTGCAAATGGTGACAGAAAGTTTCTGACACTTAGAAACAAGAAAATGGGAACTTTCTACCTGGAATGTCTTGAAATTCCTGGCAGGTCATAAAAAGTTATGAATTTCCCAGTTTCCCTAAATATAGAGGATATCATAGTGTGTTCTTACTGAGTAAAAGGAACACTCCTTTCTTTTTTTCCCTATTTCAGGTTTTTTGCTTATTCCCTGAATTTTGTGTTAAGGACCTAAATGAAGTAAAAACATCCGCTGAAATACATTTGTTGTGTTACAGTCCCAGGGAAACATTTCCACAACTGAGGGTGAAGGTAAATATCAGTGATAATTCAGTCAAGAGAATACACTGGCTTCTGGAATGACAGACAGGTTCCCTGGCTTTAGCTGCGTCTCTGGCACCCTTAGTTTCTTACCTTGGGCAGGTCATTCCCCTTCTCAGGCTTCAGTCTCTTCAGATGTCAAATGCTTTCTAGAGGCTTTTCCCAGTCTGAGATCCTTCGAGACTATTGGGGTGTGAAGGTTAGCTGGAGAAGCTGTTCACACCTCTGGAGGTGGGGCTCAAGGCAGGAGGAGAACACAGCATGAAAGCCCTCTAAGAAGAAGGAAAAGTGTCCAATGGCACCCACTCTCCAATTTGTCATAGTACATTTCAAAACCATGGGCACCTAACATTTTCCTCAGAGCCTCAGTGTTCAGTCAGTCAGCCATCCCATACCTGAGCTGACAGGAAGCGGAGAAGCCCAATGCCTTTCTGTTTGGGGGCGTTGGCTGAGACAGAAGAGGAGAGAGACGTGCAGTCAACTTCATGAGTGAGTGAAATGTCACTGAACCCTGCAGACCGATCCTCTCCAGCCCAACGTTGCCAAGGAGGATGATCCACTCTATCAAATCTGGGCCAAGCTCTGGCTCAGACACAGAGGCGAAAATAGAAAAAAAAAGGTGATGGCAAGGGGAGGGGGGTTGGGAAATGTGTTTACTTTTGTAATTTTTTTCCTCCTGTGTACTCTAATCTTGCCACCAACAGGCAGCAATGGTCCACAGGCCTTCTCTCAATGCATAAACCCTCCCAAAGGATCCTGCACAGACTCAAAGCCTTCTGATATCTCACGATCAATATCTAGGCAGTTAGAAAGTAAGTTCAGAACTCAGCATGATAGGATGCAAAGAACACTGCCATAGGATCTCTCACTGGCTGGGTAAACTGCAAAATGATGCCTTTTGGAGGCTCTGTAAAACAAAGTCATTGCATTAGACAGAATCTAAATATCTGTGCCGATTTAAAAAGTTTACACCAGTGATTCTCAAACAGTAGCAAAATTGCCATGGCTCTCAAGAGGCTCTACAAAATAAAACTGTTGCATTAGAAGTAATCTAAAGTCTGTTTCCATCTTAAATGTCTATACCAGAAGTTTTCAATCAGGCGTGATTTTGCCTCAAGTGGGCATTTGACCCTGACTGAAGTCGTTTTTGGTTGTAACAGTTGGGTAGGTAGTATTCCTCGTGGGTTGAAGTCAAAGACACTGCTGTTTCACAATGCATGGGGCAGTCCTCCACAATAATGAATTATTTGCTCCAAAATTTCAGTAGTGTTGACATTGTGAAACTTTGGTGAAAGGAGTCAAAAGGGGGGGGGGCAAGGGGAGGGGAACAGAAGAAAAGGAGGAGGAGAGGGCTAAAACCCTCTGTCTAGGTTATGATATATTCATTAGTTATGTGTTTCCCCACTTTTCTCCCCGTGACCACTGCCCTTTTTAGTTTCCCCTGGAATGATGAGCTAGCTATATGTTCGAATACATTTTTCACATCTTCCATATCCCCTTAAAATGCCAAACCCTAATACAGCACAAAGCTCTCCACTATGAGACATAGCAAAGATATAAATATCAGCAGTTATTAAACAAGTAGAACCGAAAAGTGAGTATGCAGAGGGACTAAACATATGCCCATAACTCCATTTCTATGAGTCACTGTTTCTGATGTAACAACATAGAATAATAACCGTAGGCTGAGCTGAGCTATGCTGGAGGAAGGCAGAACTGATTTGGGCACAAGCGTTAGGAGAGATACAGGTTTGTAGTTGCAGATTTCAAGGCAGACTAAAGGGTTAAGCAATCAGTGCATGTCATTCCTGTATCATTCAGCATTAAGTCACTGGGCAGTTATTACAAATAGTTACCTGTGGTTTCTAGTGGGGGAGGCAACAACACTCCAGTCAAGTCAAGGGGTTTTGGAGAAACAGGTGCAATGAAGTCATGGTCAAACAATTTATTTACTGTAAACTTTAGACTTTGCTCAGGAAAAACAACGGAAGCTGCCCCTCATATCCCTGCCTACTACACCCCGTTTGAGCAAATAAGAAGAGCGGGGAGAGTCCATGTTCACAGCTGAAAGGTCCAAGATCCTCAAGTCCAAGGGTGCAGGAAGGAACATCTCCTTCAGATACAAATGACCAGCAGCAATATATCACCCCTAATAATACTTAACCAATGAGGTAGATACACAGAAAAGTCGTCAAAACATAGCAGACCCAGGTCCTCTGGGACAAAAGCCCTTTAGACATAAACTTGAAAGTTCCATGCAAAGAGGAACTGAACTGTACAAGAAACAAATAATCACTCAAATACGCTTTCTCTTTTTTTACAGCTTAAAAAAATAATAGAAAACAAATGGCAGAAGGATGTCCTTCCTTCTGCACATCTCTATACAAATTTTATTCTAAATTTATTACACTCAAGTTAAATAGTCTGTTTAGTGTTCCTTGGAGAGGGGGAGTCTTAGAAAGTAGAAACCCCAAATTACAGCAGTGAGTCATTTGTACTACAATTCCTCCCTCGTGAATCAATGCTATCGTTAGGCACAGTACCTTTACAGTTCACAAAGTCTTGTGTGCCTGGGGGATCCTCACACAGTAGTTGATTTTCTTTCTCCTGTTCCAGGTGACAGCCACTCTGCTCCCCTGTGTAGTCACTTTTGCTGTTACTGTGGTTGGAGCAGCCATTCCCATAGGCCTTCAGAGAAGACCTACGCAAACACAAAAGCTCCTGGAAGGCAATCCTAAAATCTGGACTCCGGCAGTAGATGAGGGGATTGAAACCAGAATTGACATAGCCCAACCAGTTGAGGAGGATGTAAACATCCTTCGAGATGAGGTTGTCCCGGATCACATGCACAATGTTGACAATGAAGAAGGGCAGCCAGCAAAGGGTGAATGTGCCCATGATGATGCCCAAAGTCTTGAGGGCTTTGTGTTCCTTCAAGCAGAACTTGGAGGACCTGCGTTGTCCATGCCTGCCCTGTCTGTCCTGCTCCACCTGGCTGAGGTTTTGGGCATGGAAGCGGCCTTCAGATTTGTCGATCTTCTGAAGCTGCCTTTTGGCCACCTGGAAGACCTTGGAGTAGACGAAGACCATGACCACCAGGGGCAAGTAGAAGGACACAACAGAGGAAGCAATGGCATAGGCTCGGTTCGTGAAGAAATCACAGCAGGTCTCTTCGGCATAGCAATTGATGGCTTCCTCGTGGGTGGCCCGGTACCAGTGCATCTGGATTGGCAAGAAGGAGGTAAGACCCGACACGATCCATACCATCAAAATGACCACCCGGGCCTTGTTCTTGGTCAGCAGGCTCTGGTACTTGAAGGGTGATGTGATGGCAAAATATCGATCCACTGCGATCACACACAGGGTCTCAATGCTGGCGGTGACGCACAGCACATCAATGGAGGTCCAAAATTCGCACCAGAAGTTGCCGAAAGTCCACATATTCATGAGGATGTGGCTGGCCCCAAAGGGCACCACCGCCAAACCCATGACCAAGTCAGCACAGGCTAGCGAGGTGATGAAGTAGTTGGTGACTGTCTGCAGACGCTCAAACTTGGCGATGGCGGTGATCACCAGCACATTACCGAACACAATGGCCAGGACGATGAGCGACATAAGAATGCCCATGCCCACCACCCACGCCTCGTCCCGTTTTTGCGTGACGTTGTGGTCTGGCTCCTGGCTTCCGTTGGCTGCCAGCATAAAGACGCTGCTGTTCCCGGATTGCCCCATGGCGCGCAGGCTGGCAGGTGAGCGCACTGGCTGCAGGCGCACTGGCCGCGCCTCAGCTGGCGGACCTCCGGTGGGGCACTGCAGGCCACGAGCGAAAGCCTGGAAGCCTCATTCAGCAGCCGTGTGGTGGGTGTGGTGGGGCGAGTCCTGCACACTCAGCTTTGTGGGGTGCCCTGGCCTCGCTGCGCCCGTCAGTCCCAGGCTGCGCTCTGGAGAAGCCGCCTCTGAGTGCGCCCTGCCCGTTATGTGCTCAGGACTTTAGGAGAACTGCCCTCGTCATGACGTGAGGCAACTTTTAGCCAATGGCGGGTGGGCAGCCCCAAAGGGGCGAGGCCCCCCTCCTTTCCCGCCCCTTCCCTCCCCTAGCCCGCCCCCTCCTGGGCTTGGCGCGGGCGGGGCTCAGCTGCTACTTGATCTCGGCGGGCGGGCCCCCACTCGCTGTTGGGTTACCCCGGGCTGCTCCAAGAGGGCTAAAGCTGGGGACTGGCATGTTTACCAAGAACTTGGGGCTCTTATATGGCTGCTACCTGTCTGTCCTGGGCGTTGTACTGACTGAGGTCATAGCACAGAGAGCAGCACACTGGCAATCCCCCACATATGGAAACAGAGGCTTGAGTGCCCACCGAGACATGCATGTTTAGGCACGAATGCAGTCTGACAGGCATGCTCAGACTTATACCGAACCACAGCCACAGACACTGAGACACACCCGTCCAACGCACTAGCATGAACACTCGCATGCGCGCGCACACACAGAGCGGCAAACAGGCACAAAGTCACCCCTGTCCAACTCGGAGACGCCGACAGAAATGAGCACAGAAACACACACAAAAAAAAGCATGGGCGCAAACATGGAAAGAGGTAAACACACAGGAACACTCATTTGCTGAGTGACACAGACAGGGATGTCCCTATCCCTACGCACAAAATGTCCTTACTCAAGCATTCACAAATGAAGCCCTCACCCCTACTTTCAACCTCCCCACACACGGGCACCCTTGCATATTTGTTTTCAAACATTTGGCAAGACCTCAATAGGTGACTTCAACAGCTGCTGATTTCCTCAACACACTCACTCACTGTCAAGTACTTTTGGTGCCTGCCTTGAGAATTTTGCAAGCCTTGAGACAATTTTACTCTGAATTACAGGCAAAGCTAGGGTCTTCATGTTTGTATTTGGGGGTGGAAGGAGAAAGTTGGATGCTGTTGTTTTTTAATTCTCAGGAGTGTGATCATTCCCTCATGGTTGGAATGAAAATGCATTGAAAATGGATCCTTTTCTTTTCAATGTGAATTTCTTTATCACCTCCGTTGCACCTAAGACAAGACAAAACAAAACAAAAATCAACTTTCATTTGGTCCTCAGTTTGTTAATCTATTTGCTTGAACCCTATGAAATTGTCAAGATTGGGACCTTTTGACTCACAAAATGGCAATTTTCAGATGGTTCAACCTATTTAGAACGTTAACATTTAAGAACATTTTCAAACAATAGAAAGCAAAAGATAATTCATCCTTGTTACATTTGTTTTTGTTTTTGTTTTTGTTTTTAATTTTTAAGCAGATAGGTTTTAAACCAAAGACTTTATCCACGAAATAATTTCCTTTGGTATCTGACTTTACTGTTAAGAAAAAACTTAATGCCTAGTGTTTGATTTGAAATACATTGGTAGTATCTTTGAAAAACAAAGTATTTCATGCAGTGTAGTCAAACATACTTTGCAGATTATATAATAATGTAACAATGGATAACATTTATGGACTGAGTTTCTCTGTACTAATCATACATTATTCCATTCAAACCTTTCTAAAACCCCATGGAAGGGTGCTGTTTTTAGTTTAATTCACACATAGGTTTTAAAGAGGGAAACAGCTTGCCCAGGAGCACATGGACAGAGGCAGGATTTGAACCTAGGTCTGTCTGGTTCAAAATTGATTTTTTAATCTTTTCAATAGGCTGCATCGTTAAATGCAGAAAGGAAGGGAAGATAAGGAGGAAGCTTTGCAACTAGTATTGGAATATTCAAATTCCAGACCTATATGTCTTATAACTTTCTAGCTTAACTTTCCTATGGCAATTTGTAAAGATGAAGCCTAATTTCATTTATCTCTACAGGGGGAAAGGAAGTAGCTTTTTAGTATTGCTACTAGATTGAGTGAGAATCAAATGATCTAAAAATAAATGGGAACGTGCTCTGACACAGGTAAATGCCACACAAATATGGGTTATAAAGAACATTTCTATAAATTACTTAGTTTATTGTTGTTAGGTGCTGTTGAGTCTGCTCCAACTCATACAGTGCCTCATGGACAACAAAATTAAACACTGTGGGGCCCTGCTTCATCCATACAATTGTGTTATGTTTGAATCTATTGCCCCAGTTACCATGTCAGTACATCTCAATTAGCATATGCATGTTGTTAGTTTCTTCTACTAGAAAATAAAATACTTTAGGACAAAAGTAAGTTGGGTGTTTACTATAGAAGTAAATTTCAGAAAGAAAATTTTACATGATCCTTTGAATGTCCTTTAATAAAAGAAGCTGTTTTTGCAAGACAAATACCTTTAAAATAGCACACATTTCCCATACAAACCACAAATATTAATTGAGGACCTATTATGTCCACATGGTTTTCAAAACATACCCACCCCATATTTGCGTTATCCAAAATTGGCTCTGGTATGATGTGTTTTAAGAAGAGGCAGTGTGTATTATGCAACAATGTTTCTTTAAATATGCTTCTACCCCGAATTGTGGAACTAAGCCATTTAAAACCTCTTTCCTGTTTGTGAAACTATGGAATAAATAAGTATATTGTTTAACTTTCACATACAAAAAAAGAACAAAGAAAACCCTTTTAGAATAAACACTAATTGATCACTTAGATATATACATACGTCACTTAAAAATTTAACTTTGTACATTTGGGGAAATACCTTAAAAAAACCCCACAAACACTAAATCAAGAAGGGGAAACTACTTATGTCGACTAAGAAGTTACAAACCCTTGTCTACTAACCTTGCCAAATGCATAATCTCTCTCTCTCTGTGTGCATCACCAAAATAATAGGAATTTCAAGATGTTGTCTTCTTGCCAAGAGTCTTTTCTTCTGACCTCCTTTTAAAATCATAGGATTAGAAAAGGTTAGAATGGAAAAGGGTTTAATTAATCATTTAGCCTATCCCCCCTCAGTTTGCAAATCAGGAAACTGAAGTGCAGACATGAGAAGTTCAAGGTAGTAAGGTCACTGAAGAGTCCAGGTCTGCCTCCTGGCCTGGCATGCTGTCCACTGCCCTGCACTGCTCTTCCATCTCTTTTCCTAGCAGAGGAGTTTGACAAGCACTGCTTATTGTAATCAAGGCCTTAGAGCATTAATGCTTCCGTAGAGCTTGAAAGTTTTTAGGAGACTAAATGCACCTTTAACTGATGTAAGAAAAATCAGACTCTCTTATGCTGATTGATAGTATCTACTTACATATTTTGTCAATCCCTTAAAACACTGATTTGTCACTTCCTGCCTGCCAAACAGGAAGACGTGTGCACACATACACAGATACACTTTGATTTACCAAATGGATATTTGAATAGGAGTAAAGCTTTGTGGTGCCAGAGAATGCCCTTCCCCCAGTAGCTGGATAGACTAGGAAATGTATATCTTGGGTCTTGGTTTAGACAAGAGTCCTCCCAAATTTATGATGCTTTGAGCAAAGAAATACCTATCGATTGTTTTAAATGTCTGTCTTTAATATTACCTTCCTACAGCATTATCTCATTAAATTTACAATGTAGTTGTTACTGTTGTTAAGTGTCGTGGGGTTGGTTCCAACTCATAGAGACCCTATACAGGGTTTCTGAGGCTGTAAATCTTTACGGGAGCAGAAAGCCTCATCTTTCTCTCGTGGAACAGCTGGTGGTTTCGAACTGCTGACCTTGAGGTTCGCAGCCCGACTCATAACCACTTCGCTATCAGGACTCCATTAGAGGATATTTAATGCACGCAACATGCTTAGCACGATGCTGTGGACAGGGATGCCTATTATTGATCCCCCTTTTTTTTTTTTTTAAATCACAGAACCAGTATAGAAACATATTTGCCTTGTCTGCTCATGTGTGTGAAAGGGACTTTTGAGCATGTATAATGAGTAATTTATTTTCAATTTGAATTGCTGTGAAAAATAATTGCAATGAAAAAGAATATCACATAGACAAACAGTAATTAAAGCCATTGACTTACACGGATGGGTAGGATGTTCGTGGTTTTTTAATGAAGCATCTCATAGACTAGTCAGCTCCTTACACAATGAATGCATCCATCTAAACTACTACAAAGTCATCTCTAGTGAGGGCAAGCTGGCCAGCCCCTTTGCTTGGTATGTATTTCTCTGACCTTCCAATAACTTCTACCATGGACCTTAAGTCTGCCCCCTTGAGGCCACTCAAAACAAGTCTCCTCTGTCTTCACTAAGATTATATTTGGTTTGTCTAAGATTTTCTGAGATTTGCCTGAGTCTTCTATTTAATTTAAGTGTATCTGGTTCTCTTGGTCTAGAGACCCATTTACCATCATGGCAGATCTCTTCTGTTCATGTTTGGGTCTGTCAATGTCTAAAGTTAACATCAATACCTGGAATTATCCTAGAACAAGTCATCAAACAATCAATTTACAATCGCCTTGGCAACCAATAAAGTAGAACAGAGCAACCAGCAAAGCTTTCCAAACAACTAATTATACCAGATGAATTTAATTTCCTGCTATGCTCGAGTTGTACAAGAGACATGCTAATAAATTCTCTACTCTCAGATCTCAGAAAAACTGAGCAAAGGGAGATGACATTGAGTTAAAGTAGGGGAGATTTATGAAGGACTACTTCGAGTCCTGGTGTGGTGCGGTGGATTAATGCACTGGACTGCATGGTCGGTTTGAACTGCAAGGTTGGTGGTTCAAGCTCATCAGCCGCTTCTCAGAAACCTTAAACAGGGTCTCTATGAGTAGGAACTGACTCGACAGCACCTAACAACAATAACAACAACGTATCTTGAAGAAATCAATTATTCAGAGGAGCTAAACGCTGACAACTTTTCTCAGCTGGACTTCTGCAAGAGAATTAAAACTTACAGAAAACTATTTGAGTGACTACTTTTCTCAAGGATGATACATTGCTTGGTTGGACCAATGACCTTCTAGGGACAAAGGAGACGTTAAACTATCACATGTAATGGGTATCTTAGGTCATACGACGTAATTATCTTGTTGGACCTGAGACGGACTAATTGGAGTCTCCTTTAGCAGGGGATTGAATGGTATATGATGGAGCTAATAAATGCAGTTTAATCTAGGGGAGAGAGCATGGATAGCAGATCAGGAGAACCAGTTTCGAATCCTAGAAGAGCTATAAAGTAACCTTAAAAAAGAGAACACTGTTGATTTAGTAGTAGAATCCTCACCTTCCATATGGGAGACATGAGTTTAATTCCAGGCTAGTGGATCTCATGTGTAAACACCCCTCCACTGTCAGTGGAGACTTGCATTTTGTTATGATACTGAGCAAGTTTCAGTGGGGATTCCAGACTAAGACAAGCAAGGAGAAAAGCTTAGTGATCTGCTTCTAAAATATCAGTTAAGAAACTCTATGGATCACAGTTGTTTACCTTAGGGATTCCCATAAATGATTGTGGGGATGGCTTAGGATCAGGCAGTACTTTGTTTCATTGTCCATGGAGTCACTATGTCTATAGCAGCAAGCCACAATCTTAAACATGTCACCTTCTTTCTTTGATCCTCATCTCTATTTGTGACCTGGGACATCGATGGGGCATCTAAGGACCTGCTTATTCTAAACTGACCAAACTTGTAGTGAGAAGGAAACATATTAAGGGCCAATGAGGAGATCAATTCTTGATTCTAAAGAGCTACTGTGAAGTTAGGAAGCCACACTATACAAAATAACCTAACTTTACCCACACACACATATTTCAGCTATTCACATTTTATCATCGTGGTGCAATATCACTTAATAGCCTTTACTTGCTTTTAAAACTCGAATACATTCATTTTTAAAGAAAATTTTATATTACTACAACCACCATACATGGAAAACCAGTGCCACTTGCCATAAATAGAAGGTAACCATGAAAACAAAACAGTGATAATAAATTCTAACTAGATTTTGTTGCCCTCCAAAGTTCTCAGTCCGAGGCCTGCTTTCTTTTTATTGCAAAATAAAATTAGCAAGTGCATGAGCGGTACTAAGGATATTCTAACACCAAACTGGGCTTTCTCAGTCCATTTAAAAAGATAGAAAATTGAAAATGAGATAACTCCTAAGTATACTCCTGTTTAATGCAGTATTGCTAAATTATTTTAAATGATTTCTTATTACACCTAAATAAATCTCACAGAATCCCAGACTTTTACTACATGACACATTGCTGTCATAGAAAGAGTATGGGTTTGAGGCCATGGATGGATCTAGATTCCCGTCCTGACTCTGCCCTTAAGCAGATTCAGGCTATTTGCTTAATCCCACTAGACCTCAGAGTTACCATATGTTAATTGAGGATACATATATCCCT
This sequence comes from Chrysochloris asiatica, assembly GCF_000296735.1. NCBI lineage: Eukaryota > Metazoa > Chordata > Mammalia > Afrosoricida > Chrysochloridae > Chrysochloris > Chrysochloris asiatica. The sequence goes on along the minus strand of NW_006408575.1, from coordinate 1,241,545 downwards.
TGGAGGATTGATTAAGGAATGGAAAGAATATAGAAAAACTAGGTTTAGAAAGGAAGGGCGGCAGCCAAGAGACACACGACAGCAGAACAGATCAGCATAACTTGGATTGACTAGGGGTTTGAGTCAGGGCAGTGGGAGACATTCCCAAAACAGGGGACAAGGAGAGCGTGGCCTCAGTGTGTCTGTACAACAAGAAGGGCTGGTGAATTCAGATATGACCAGATCAAATGAGGAATTTGGGTTAGACATAAAAATGGAAACTAAAAATAGGATAGTGATTAGAAGAGAAATAGACTTGGGGGTGATGATTTGTGGATAGCAGGAAGACCCCCAATGAGATGCATTGGCACAGTGGCAGCAGCAATGAACTCAAACATAACAATTGTGAGGATGGCACAGGACTGGGCAGTGTTTTGTTCTGTTGTGCTTATGGACACTATGAGTCCAAACCAAACTTGACCGTATCGAACAACAACAAAGTCATTAAGGTGAAAGCATTCTATGAATTTCCTTTAGGAATAGGAGATCTTGTGACTAGCCTAGGTGTGACAGTTGACAATTGTCCTTCAGTATCATTGGCTCTTGATCTTATGCTACCTCTTTTTGGTACAGTGACTCTGTATTTCTTCCATCTTCTTTTGATGTTTTCTGCATCAGTCAATATTTTGCCCAAAATATCCTTCAAGTCGAGGACTGAATTTTTTTCTTCAGTTCTTTCAGCTTGAGAAATGCTGAGTGTTTCTTCCGTTTTGGTTTTCTAAAGTTCAGCTCTTTGCACATTCTGTTATCATTTTTTTACTGCCTTTTTGAGCTGCCCTTTGAAATTGTCTATTCAGTTCTTTTACCTCCTCATTTCTTCCATTTGCTTTAGTGTCTCTACTCTGGAGAGCAACTTTCAGAGTCTCTTCTGATCCATTTTGGTCCTTTTCTTCTTTCTTGTCTTCTAAATGACCTTTTGCTTTGATCCTCTATGGTGTTCTTGATGTCATCCCACAATGCTTCTGGTTTTCAGTCATTAATATCTAATTCATCAAATCTGTTCTTCTATACCTGGTATGAATCCCACTTGATCATGGTGTATTATTTTTTGATATGTTGTTGAATTCTATTCGCTAAGATTTTGTTGAGAATTTTGCATCTATATTCATAAAGCATATTGGTCAATAATATTTGTTTTTAGTGATGTCTTTGCCTGGTTTTGGTACGAGGGTTATGCTCACTTCATAAAATGTATTCAGGGGTTTTCCATTCTTTTCTATGTTCTGGAATAGCTTAAGCAAAATTGGTGTCGACTGTTTTCCGAATGTTTGGTAGAACTCAACAATAAAGCCATATGGGCCTGGACTTTTAATTGGGAATTTCTTAATATCGTGATCAATTTATTCTTTAGTTAAATGTCTGTTTGAGTTTTCTACTCCATTCTGTGTTATTTTAGTTAGGTTGTGTTTTTCTAAAAAATTGCCCATTTCTTCTAGACTTGCAAATTTGTAGGAGTACAATTCTTCATAGTATTCTGTTATCATCCCTTTTATTTCCATTGGCTCTGTTGTGAAGTAACCCATATAGTCTCTTGTGTGTATTATTTGCACCTTTGCCTTCTTTTATTTTGTTAGATTTGCTGATGGTTTGTTGATTTTATTAATCCTTTCAAAGAAACAGCTTCTTATCTTGTTGATTCTTTCTGCGTTCTGTTTTCTATTTAATTTATTTCTGCCCTAATCTTCATAAGGACTCCTGATATGACGCTCTCGAATAAGCCCTGAACTGCAAACCAGAAGGCTGGTGGTTCAAACCCACAAGCTGTTCCTTGGAAACACTGTACAGGGTCACTATAAGTCTGAATCAACTCGACGACACTTAACAACAACAATCTTCATAATTTCTTTTCTTGTTGTGGCAGTAGGCATACTGTGCTGCTCTTTTTCTAACGTTGGATATGTTGCATTAATGTGTTGGTTTTGGTTTTCTTCTTTTGGGGTATGTGCTTCTATTGCTATAAATTGCCTTCTAAGCACTGGTTTTGCTGTGTTTCAACAGTTTTGGCATGTTGCATTTTTGTTCTCATTTGATTCAAGGCATTTTTTAATTTCTTTTTTTATTTGGTGGGGTGGTCTATTACCCAGTTACTTTTAAGCAAAGTGTTATTTAGTTTCCTGTATTTGATTTGTGTCCTTGATGTTCCTATTGTTTACTTCTAATTGCATAGCATTGTGATCTGAAAAGATGCTTTGTAGTATTTTTATGTTTTAAATTTACTGAGGCTTGCTCTGTGGCCTATATATGTTTTTTTCTAGAGAATGTTCCATGTGCACTTGGAAAGAATATGTATCGTGCTGTTGTGGGTTTGAGTGCTCTGTATAAATCTGTGAGGTCCAATTGGTTAATTGTGTTGTTTAGATCTTTATTGAGTTTCTTTCTAGTTGTTCTGTCCTTTATCGAACATAGTGTATTAAAATCTCCTGGTATTGTTATTGTTAAATGCCATAAAGTCACTTCCAATTTATAGTGACCCTGTACAGGGTTTCTGAGAGTGGTTGCTGGGTTTGGACCATCAACCTTGTGGCTAGTATTCCAGTGCTTGTCCTACCAGAACTATTATTGTAAAATTGTCTATTTCTTTCTCCAATTCTATAATGTATGATTTATGTATCTTGAGGCTCATTAATTGAACCCATAGATACTTATTATGGTTATGTCCTTTCGTTTAGTTGATGCTTTAATCATGAGATAATGTGCTTTGTCTCTTATGCTGATTTTTGCCTTAAAGTCTATTTTGTCAGAAATTAGTGTGGTCACTCCTACTCATTTTTGATTACCTTTAACTGATATATTTTTTCCATCCTTTGATTTTTAGTCTATTTTTATTTTTGTGTATAAAGTGTGTCTCTTGTAAACATATTGAAGGATCCAGGTGTTAGACTCATAGGGGAGAAAATTCTAGAGTCTTCTGCTAGCCAAGTACCTCACATAGTGGATGGGCAAGGGATGAGACAATGGTGTTCATTCAGGTCCTAGGTAGAGTTCTTGTAGAACAAGGTGTTATCCATTCTGGGCATCCAATCCAGAAGTGGTTCATGCAGACCCTAAAGCATCTGGGGGTTAGGGGGGTGGGTGGTAGTCAGGGTTATTTCTATCTCAAAGGGCAGCTGAGGGTCCTGTTACTCCAGAGTTGGCCAGAACTAGCTGTCTGGAGTACACCACACCCAATTCTAGGTACTGGGGTTGGTGCTGCTAGCTCCTAACTTACTTTGATGTGACTCCAACATCTTGGTTACTTGTTTGAGCCACTCTGTCTTATGTCTTCTTGTGAACCAAAATTGTCTTGCTTCTGAGACATTGTGGTATTGTATTTGTATTAATCTGATAATATGTTGGTGTATTCTTAGGCACTCGCCAACTGCCTCCTGGTGGGTGTGATTAGCGGATGGCAATGTATGCACTATTTTCTGTTTGCCGTTCACGCAGCTCAGTTTAGGATGAATTTGACTCATTTTGACTATTGTTGTTGATCAGGTGTATAGCAACTGGTATATAGCTGGAGATGGAGAACTTTGCTAGGATACGCGGGTAGGGGCTGGCCATGCCTGTGGTCACCAGGGTAATGTGGGGCACAAGAAAATAATTTGCACCTTTCTCTCTGCCAATAAGCTCTATGCCTCTGCACTACCTACTGTCTTTTTCCCTCAAAGGCCCCAGCGAAAGTTCAAGATGACCACACCGCATCAGACCATCTGACACACAGATCACCTGCCTCCTGTTTTTTGTTCCCTCCACACGTCTATTCAGCTGTTTCTCCTAGTTCGGGCTGACTAAGGCTGACTCTGTAGGTTTGGAGCAGGGTCCAACTGAACAAAGTTCCTGGGGTTGATTCAGATAGCTTCCCTTCACTTTGATGGGGTTCGCAACTGCAGCACTCCCCTCCCTGCATCTCTGACCCCTGAGAGAGTGGGAGCTTTGCTGGGGTATATGCAGGTGGGGGCTGGCCATGCCTTTGGTAACCAAGGGAGTGTGGGCAACAAGAACAAAATCATACTTTTTTCTCTCCAAGTCACTAGTATGTTTCTGGAATACTGATATGCTGATTTATTTCTGAAGCCACTCACAAAAGCTTAAAGCCCTTCATCTGGTCTGCTGACACAACTCACCAGTCTGTCTCATTTTTCTGCCATGTCTGTTCACTTTTCTCTCTTAGTAAACATTAAATCCACTTCTTTATCCCTTCATATGAAGCTCAGGGGGTCCAGAACTTTCACCAGCATCTGTTTCATTTGTTTTACCTTTTCTTGGTTATAGAGAGTCTGTGGAGTGTTTCTGCCTAATCCATCATCTTACCACCTCCCAAGACTGTGAATCTTTTAGGGAGTACATAGCTTTATGTTTCTCCCACAGAGCAGTTGGTGGATTTGAATCATCAATTCTGTGGTTAGCAGCCCAATGTTTCTTCCACAGTGCCACCAGGGCACCTTGATTGGCACATGGTGGTGGTGATTGTGTGCTGTTGAGTTGGTTCCAACACATAACAACCCTATATAGGGTTTCTGAAGTTGTAAATCTTATGGGAACAGATAACCTTATCTTTCTCCAAAGGAGGCAGCTGGTGCATTCCTACTGCTGACCTTGTGGTTAGCAGCCCAATACATAACCCGCTATGCCACCAGAGCTCTTTGGCACATAATAAATCGTAAATTAATTATCATATTGGAGTTAGAGAAGACTTAGAATGGACTGTTAGCTATGGGACTTCAGAAAGCCCCTGCAGCTAAGAGAGTGTATTGGTAACCTCTGGGCAGAACAACCTTTAAGTTCAAACTGCTCAGTGCTGCAGTCTAAGTATAGGAGAAACAAAAAGGGAAACAGGGGTGGGGTCTAAGCAGTCACTGGGGGTAAGAGGAGGGCAAAAAGCAGCCCTGAAAGGGGAGGAAGCATGGGAGATGATAAAGCAGAGAGCTGGGGAGGGGAGGAAGGGCAAGGAAGAGAACTGCCTGCAGTCTTCTCAGGAGAGGAAACACAGCTGGCTTGTCTCCAGTGCAGTGCCTTCTGCTGAAGGAAATCTCTCTCAGGTAGAGAAACCAAGGGCTTGGAGGAGAGCAAGATGCCCCAACTAAGCCTATTACTGTGGAGTGGTAGAACACACACCGGGCCCTGGGGAGGAGATCCCCACCATAGTTCTCACACAAAGTTGTATCACTTCACTGTTGTTTTTTTCTTTTTAATATGTAAATTGAGAGGATTGAATCATGTGATCTTTAAGATCAGTACCTAATACATAACATTCAATCAATGGTGATTGAGGGGCCTGAAAGATAATAAATTTAGTGTTTATTACTTGTGTACTTAGCACCTTACATACAAGGGGACTTCCAAAAGTTCATGGAAACATAGAATTACAAGATAATGGAATTCCTCCAGAAACTCTTTGAAGCCCCTGAAACAGAGTCTCCTTTTATTTTCATTTTTATGTAGCCTTCCAAAGCGGGCATAATTATTCTCCTTTTTGATAGATGAGAAAACTGAGTTTTATAGAAATCAAACAGCCCATCCCAGATTACATGGGAGGCAAAAGGAAGAGAAGGACTTCAAACCTAACTCTTAGATTGAGGACCTCATTCATAATCACTAATGTACGATTCAGATCTAAAACTCCAGGCTCAATAAAGGCTGCATGTACAGGCTGCTGAGGGGGAGTCCCTGGCTGTCAGGGTCTCGCAGCTGAGTTTTATCAGACTACTGAAGCAAAGAAGCTGCAGTTTTCAATCACATACAGGGGGGAAACGCCAACTGATCAAGATTTTAGGTCAAGTAACTGCAGCCAGAGTGCTCCTTGGAGGCCACGATGGCCAAACTTCATCTCTCATACTTTGGACTTGTTGTCAGGAGGGACCAGTCACTGGAGAAGGATATCATGTTTGGTAAGGTGGAGGGTTAGAGAAAAAGAGAAAGACCCCCAGTGAGGTGGATTGGCCAAGTGGCAGCATCGATGGACTCAAGAGTGGCAACAGTAGTGAGGTTGGCCCAGGATCAGGCAGTGTTTCATTCTGCTGTGTATAGGGTCGCTATGAGTCGGTACGGACTTGATGGCACCTAACAACAACAACAGCAAAACCCTGATCACAATTTCTAAAAAAAAAAAAGAAGGGAAGGATATTAGGTCCTGGGGGCCACTAACCATGTTCCAGAACTCTCCCTATCCCCCTCTTTCCCTTCTCCCCTCATCTCCAGCATCTGTCCCCACATCCAACATACACACAGTAACACTCATGTATACAACTGCACAGTCTCATTTTCCAGATTCTTCTAGGGAGACTTGCTGAGTACAAGGCTGAGTTATCTAACTCTTCTGTCTATTTTTATAATATCCCATGCACTTGCCCCAGAGTAATTCTCAGCCTATATTGTTATTTCATATTTGCTTGCTTGTTTTCCACATTGGTCTATATGTTCCTGGAAGCCTAGGATTCTACTACTATTTCATTCCTCTTTGTATCTCCAAAATCCTAACACAGGACTCAGAATAATACAGCAGACAGGCGTTACACACACACACACCTACATATTCTTACATTATTTATGGGCCTTGTACTCTGTGAGGGTTTAAGGTCTATGAAGGAATGAATGAGGGACAATCCTTAGTTTAAGAAACTCACAGGCTATGAGTGGGACTGGTACATAAGCTTCACTTACAGACAACATAGTAAATATAATGATAGAACTAGGAATTTGATTTTATAGAACAGAGGACTTATTCAGCACCCCTCCCCCACATACACACAGGGGAAAAGGCATGGGGAAGGCTTCTAAGCAAAGCAGGTGAGCATTGGATAACAAGGAGTGTTTAGCCAAGAGACAAATGGTATATATATATA
>NW_006408575.1:1222983-1234582 GCF_000296735.1 Chrysochloris asiatica | reverse complement strand
AATCTTTACGGGAGCAGAAAGCCTCATCTTTCTCCCATGTTACAGCTGGTAGTTTTGAACTGCTGACCTTGAGGTCATTCGTAATCACTATGCTACCAGAGCTCCTATATATATTAATCAATTGACACTGCTTTTTTGGAGCACAATTTAGCAGAATCTATTAAAATATAAAATGTATATAGCCTTTCAACTAGAAATTCCATGGCTAGAAATTTGGTCTATAAATATCAGGCATATATGTAAAGGTATTGGTTACACACACTGCTCACTTATCAATGTGATTAGTTTCCAAAAACCTAGTCATTATGTGAAAATCAGTGTTATGTCATTTTCCATTTATGGAGGAAAACCACATCAGATCTCAAAATGGAAGATGACTGCATCATTACCTGACTCACAAATGACAGCATTCCATAACTCCCAAATTACATTATTACATAACTGCCAAACCCCTGAGAACCAAGGCCCAGCAAAGTTGACACGTAACCTTAACCATCACAACCAGTATTATGCTTGCCTTATAACCTTGGCATTTGTTACTGCAGGTGTATGTCATTAATGCACAAAACAGTCAGATCATAGATTCTTTTATTATTGTTTAAAAAGATTGAAAAAGCTAATTGTTCAGTCATAAGAGAATGACTGTGCACCTGAGAGGCATCCCATAGACTATGATGAATAGTTATTTGGAATTGATTTGAAGAGAACTAATAACAATGTTCCATGGGAGAAAAATGGGGTTTTCTGCTCCCATAAAGATTTACAGCCTCGGAAACCCTGTGCAGGGTCGCTAGGAGTCAGAACTGACTCCACGGCACATAACAACAACAACAACAAATAACAATGTTGGAGTCCTGGTGTGGTGCTGTGGGGTAATGCACTAGACTGCACAGTCGGTTTGAACTGCAAGGTTGACAGTTCAAGCTTACCAGGCGCTCCTCAGAAACCCTATACAAGGTCTCTATGAATTGGAACTAACTCGACGGCACTTAACAACACTCATGACATTAACAACATAGTTATTAACAATAATGGAGTAGACCTAAGTGTACTGACTTGGGAACTTATCAGGTTTTAACATTAAGGTAAAAAAGTAAGCTGTATACCAATGAGTCCTGGTATGGCGCTATGGATTAATGCTCTGGACTGCACAATTGGTTTGAACCATAAGGTCAACAGTTCAAGCTCACCAGTCGCTCCTGGGAAACTCTGTACAGGGTTGCTATGGGTCAGAAGCGACTGGACGGAACTTAACAACAACATACCAGAGTGTGTAAAATGACTCCATCTTTGTTATGTTCATAAACACTTGTGTGAGAAAGTTATAAGTACCCCTTAACTGTAGCTTGGACATAATTATGTGTTTTACAAAGGGCCGCCCCTGCAAGATTTACAATAAGAAGAGAAAGATAAGAAGGATGATTGCGATATGATAGAACATACGATAAGGGTAATAAAAGAGGTATCATAAAGAGATCTGGCACTCAGCAAGAGGACTAGCCTTGTAAGTTAGGTTGGGAAAGATGAAGAGAAACCATAAAAGGTTTAGTTTATTTGGAGGCAGTTGATCTTTCAGAACTTGAAGGTTGGATGTCATTTTGGTAGTCAGCCTGGAAGGAAGGGGGCCAGAGAATAGAATTAGCAAGTGTTGGAGCTGGGGTACCCAGTATGTGAGGAAAGGGATAGTAAGGGGTGATTTAGTCTACATGTTTTGAAAGCTCCAAGAATGCTGGGCTGAGGAGTTGAGGCTTAAGATAAATTATGGAAGGAGGTGGGCAGGCTCCTGAAGAGCTTCAGTCCAGAAAAAAAAAACAAAAAAAACAAAAAAACACAACCCATAGTGAGATAAATGAATGCGCCCAGCAGCCCTGTGCCAAAGAAACGGAGGAGGAAAGAATGAATTTGGCAAGGGAGTGACATGGAACTGCTCCCAGAGGCCTTCTCTGTATGCCAGGTCTTTGTTTCCTCATTTGTGAAAGCCAATTTTTATTCCTCTCCTGGTGGTGAGAATCAAGTGAACAAATGTGTGTGTGACTTTGGGTGGGGCTGACTGCCAGCACAGGTCTACACCCCTACAGAGAATTGTGACCATTACTATGAGGAGGTGTAAGATGGACCAGAGGTAAGTGAAGCATTCAGGTTGACCCAGGGTGATGAGAGGCACACTGTGGGAACACATGCCGTAGTCATGCGGGCAAAGAGAGACAAAAAAGTAATGCAGCATGCAAAATCCAGAAACAACAATGAAAACCCACTTTGATCTTCCACATGGGCAAAATTAAATGATTCCAACTCAGGTTGGAATCAGACACTGGGATACGCCATTGGTGCTCCGTCAGGACTGAAAATGTATATACCTTTTGCAGTATCACTGCTGGGAATTACTCTTGCTTGTGTATGCACACAGATATGGGAAAGATAGATGCAAAGGCTGTTTTTTGTAGCATTGTTTAGCCTAATTAAAAACCCCAAACTGGAAATTACCTGTCTGTCAAAGGAGGAATACTAAGTAAATGAACATTGTTGACATACTATGGGTGATCATGCAGTGATTTAAAACAGTTCTATACAGTGATGAAATAATATCCAAAGTCTGTTGTTGTTGTTATGTGCCATGGAGTCGGTTCCGACTCATAGCGACCCTGTACAGGGTTTCCAAGGCTGCAAATCTTTATGAGAGCAGAAAGTCTCATCTTTCTCCCGTGAAACAGCTGGTAGTTTCTATCTGCTGACCTTGTGGCTCGCAGCCCAATTTGTAACCACTACGCCACCAGAGCTCCTGTATCCAAAGTCTATTGTAAGGTAAAAAAGTTAATTGTAGAGTAGTGTAAATAATATGTCACCATTTGTGTAAACAAACTGTGTGCATGTGTGTGTGCTTGCATGTAGGATCTACCCAGCAACAAAAATAAATTGGAATTTTGTATTTCAGTTTTAAAAAATGAGCTAGATGTATATACTGATTTAGAAAGTTTTCTGAAATGCTTTAGTGAAAAGATATGAAATGAAACAGCATGTATAATGTTATATTTTTGCATCAATAATATGCTTTTATTTTTTATATCTTGGAAGGACCTTAGAAACAGATGTTGTTGTTGTTGTGAAGTGCTGTCAAGTCGGCTCCAACTCATACTGACCATGTATAGGGTTTCTGAATAGTGGCTGATGTATTTGACCTGCCGACCTTGCAGTTCAAACTGACCTTGAGGTCCAGTGCAATGGCGTTTAACCCAGATGACTATGGACTGGTACGTGGCTCTGTGAGGAGGGAAAGACAGGACACGTTTCCTGTCATTTAGTACACACGTGTTCTGTTTGACTTCTTACTATGAGTACCATTGTTTCATTGTGAGATGATCCCAACTTATGGAGACTCCTCACACCATGCCATCATGGCAACCCCAGGCAAAATGCTGACTGATCCTAGATTAGCCCCATTATCCATTAGGGATTGGACTGTTGTGATCCATATGAAACATGGAGTTTCGTTGATAGATGTTCAGGTGTAGATCCCTAGGTAGTTTTTCTTAGTCCAGATTAGTCTGGAAGCTCCACTGAAACCAGTTTAACTTCATAGCAACATGAAAGCCTCCACTGTCAGATGGTGCTGACTACACATGAGGTGCATGGGCCAGGCAGGAATGAAACATGGATGAGAATCCTATCATCGTACCATCGCTGGCCCCAACTATGTCTTCATTAGTTGCTGTTGAGCTGTGCAGAGTAGAACTACCCTATAGGGTTTTCAAACCTGTGACCCTTCAAAAGCAGATTTCCAGGCTTTCTTTTGTGGTTTCAACCACCAGTCTTTCTCCTAGTAGCTGAGCTATTAAACATTCATACCACCTCAGTATGAACAAGAATTGATGCTTTTGAATTATGGTGTTGAAGGAGAATATTGAAAATGCCATGGGCTGTCAAAAGAACCAACTGATCTGTGTTGGAAGAAGTGCAGCCAGAGTGCTCCTTGGAGGCCTGGATGGTCAAACTTTGTCTCTTATACTTCAGACATATTGTCAGGAGGGACCAGTCACTGGAGAAGAATATCATGTTTGGTAAAGTGAAGGGTTAGAGAAAAAGAAGAAGACCCCCAGAGAGATGGATTGGCAAAGTGGCAGCATCAATGGGCTCAAGCGTGGCAACAACTGTGAGGTTGACCCAGGACCGGGCACTGTTTTGCTCTGTTGTGCATAGGGTTGCTATGAGTCAGTACCAACTCGATGGTTCCTAACAACAACAAGAGCAACAACCCAGGGAATACTATTAAAGTGGTGGTGGTGGTGGTTACGTGCCGTGGAGTCAGTCCCGACTCATAGCCACCCTGTATAAGGTTTCTCAGGCTGTAAATCTTTATGGGAGCAGAAAGCCTCATCTTTCTCATGCGGAACAGCTGGTAGTTTCAAATTGCTGACCTTGAGGTTAGCAACCCGACTTGTAACCACCACGCTACCAGTTTGAAAAGGAAATCATGTCCCACAGAATTCTAGAATATACTGCCATTGCCCAAGAGGTCCTTATCTGACTCTTCTTTTCTGGTAGGGGAACTGAGATGCAATTAACACACAAGTTAACCAACTTGATACTAACTCTGTGTCTATTGAGGCCAAGAATGGGGGTGGGGGGGAACATGTAACAGGTAACAGAAAGAAGCAAAAGTACAAATTGTTAGACTTTTTTAGCAACCACTTTGGAAGGGGAAGAGGAAGGATGTAAAAAGAAATCAGGAAATGAAAATAAAGGCAAAACTTGAGCAAATGAGGAAGCTATTGCTAGAGAAGAGCCTGAGCTTGCGGAAGCAGTTTCTGGGCCTATTTTCTGTCCTGAGTGTTATTCGAATCTCTGCTGAGGTAGCCTTTTTTGACAGTCCAGTGGATTAATAGGGCTATAAATCATTCTGTCTGAGTTTGAGTGCCATTAAAGATTACCTAACTCAGTGGTTTAAACCTGCTTCTGGAGAAAGAGCAAGGGGGCTGTGGTGGGGGAAGGGAATAGCAGAAGGTCTCCAGTCCCACCTCAACCAGTGCTCCCCCACTTCCAGCTGCTTTCTAGATTCCACTTCTGCATAAAATTATCTTGATGCAAATCAGGCGAGCCAGAAAACACCCACTGATTGTTCAACTCCCTGATAGCGTGGATAGGAAAACAGGTGTGCTATGAGGAAGGAATGTGAGAGTAGAAGGGCTGGGTCTAGAACTAACCTAGGGCCTTTGACTCTCGATCTCTTTTACAGCTTTTAATTCATACATTTTAGTTGGGACAGCAAAGATGAGGAAAAGATCTGGAGGCAAGGTTAAATTTCAATGACATAACTTAAAAGGAAAAAGCATTCAACTCATAATGAGGCAGAACAAAAGTCAATCTGAAATAGACAAGAGAGGAAAATTGTGCTAATAAATCTTCAAGGATGAATAGAACCATAAAATGTAGACTTAAAGAGCTAAAATCCAAAAACAAAGCCTTCTGCTGTCAATTTGATTTCGATTCCAACTCACAGTGTCTCTATAAGGCAGAGCAGAACTGTATAAGATTTCCTACTCTTTAAATCTTTATGGAAGCAGACTGCCACATCTTTTTCCTATTAGTGGCTAGAGGGTTCGAACTGCCTATCTTTTGGTTAGCATCAGAGCTCTGTAGCCACTATGCCACCAGAGCTCCTGAAAGAACTGAAAAGCAGGTATTAAATACTAATATTTGCTGATGTTACCCCCAAATATGTGTTGATTGTCTACTGTGGGCCAGACACTGTTTTTAGGTTCTGAATATTCACCCTACTGGACAACTCTCACGTGTTCTTCGATGTTGTTGTATAAATTTCTCATCACTTTGAAGCCACTGAACCAACCCCCTACTCCAAACAACGTCTTCTTCATCACATCACGGTCACTTGCTGTATAAGCAGCTTTTAAATAATTGAAAAAGCTTCAAGTTGAACCTTTCCTTGCCCTAACCACCTGCTGCCATTGAGTAGATTCTAACTCATAGCGAGCCTTCAGGACAGGGTACAACTACCCCGTTTGGGTTTCCAAGGCTATAAATCTTTATGGGAGCAGATAGCCTCATCTTTCTTCTGTGGAGCAGCTGATGGTTCAAACTGCTAATCTTGTGCTTAGTAGCTCAATTCATAACCCACTAAACTCAGGACTCCTTTTTTGCACTAAAGTAAGGTTAAATAAGAATTGTATGTACCTGCTCTGACTAACCACAAATTTAACTTGGAGACAAACTTAGGAATAGATCTCATTCATAACCTGAGAACTCTAATGTTGATACAGTGATGAGTAATAAATCAGACACAATCCCTGCTCTTGATGGGCTGGCAGTCTGGTATATAGTTTGTCAGTGTGCACAAAACAAGAGCATGGACGGACTTATGCAAGGGCTCATTTAATGTACTCTTAAGGAGCTCTGGTAGTGTAGTGGTTATGAATAGGGCTGCTAATCTCACGGTCAGCAGTTCAAAACTACCAATTGTTCTGTGCAAGAAAGATGAGGCTTTCTGCTCCCATAAAGATTTACAGCCTCAGAAACCCTGTATAGGGTTGCTATGAGTTGGAACCGACTCCACGGCACATAAAAACAACAACAATATGCGGCTTTTACGCAGTACCCATTATTTGCAATGTCCACCAAAGCCTGGTGTGCCCTGGTTGGCATTAAAAAAAAAACCAAAAAAAAATTATCCTCAGCTCTGTGAAGTCAGCCTGTTTTCCTGAAGCAGGAGGCTGCTGAGGGGGGCACACCTAAGGCAATGTTACTGGTTATAGGAAAGTAGAGGTGGTGAGACTGGGTAAACAGAACAATGAGAGGAGCAAAGCAAAGCGTTGCTAAGAGGAAAGGGAAAGAGGAAGAACAGTTGCTCCTGCCCCAGGCGTGGAGCTGACATGCTGATGCACTGAGTGGGTGACGGAGCCAGTCAACTGAGCAATAGCTAAAAGGGGACAGCGTAGACCCTCAGACCCTGAGAACCCTAGAGCAAGGCTGTCATGCCTCCTTCAGTGTACAGAAAAGGAGCCTGAGGTAAAAAGATTGGAAGAAACTTGTTCAATGTCATGCTGAAAGTAGTGCTGGAATTAGAACCCAGCACTTTTTTCCATTGCTCCAGCCTACCGTGGATAGGGGCATTACCATGGTTAAGTACAGGAAGTTTTAGAATCAGTTCTACCTAATTCTGCCACTTGTTGGCTATGTGATTTTGGGCAAGTTTCTCTCTTAACCTCAATCTCTTCATCTGTAAAATGGGGATAGTAATTGTAATTGTGATTCCTTCCCTCTAATGTGTCCTGGTAGCGTAGTGGTTACAAATCGGGCTGCGATCCTCAAGGTCAGCAGTTCGAAACTACCAGCTGTTCCATGGGAGAAAGATGAGGCTTTCTGCTCCCGAAAAGATTTACAGCCTCGGAAACCCTGTACAGGGTCGCTATGAGTCGGAACCGACTCCACGGCACATAAAAACAATAACAACAACATGTCCCTACCATTCCGTCATCAAAAGGTGGTTTAATCTTCTACCTTCTTGAGTCTGGTCTGAATATTGCTTTATCCAAAGAATACAATGGAAAGGGCACAGGACCAGCTCTGGGTTTAGCCTTACAGAGTCCTGCCACTTATGTGTCTCTTGAAATGCCTGCTCTGGGAGAAGACCTCCACCATGTAAGAAATACCGCTCCCCAGAGACCTCCATGCCATAGGAAGCTGAAAGCAGCCACATGATAGAGAAGAACATTGAGAGAGATGCCTGAGCAGGCCATCCCCTCCCCTCCCCCACTCTCCCAGCCATTCAGGCTCAGGCCCTGTCCAGTGACTAGTCCAGCCCCAGCCTTCAGATGACTTCATCCCAGACACCAGCTAACTGTAAAGGCATGATAAGCCCCAGGCAAAATTCACCCAGCTGAACCTTTTCCAGAACCAAGAGACAAAACCAGAAAGTTATATTTTTAGCCACAGAGTTTTTGGGTGGTTTGTTACATAGCAACAGATAAGGGGAACCCTGGCACACACCTCGTGAGGTTTTTGTGTGGATTCATGAGACAATTATTTAGAACAGGGTGTGGTCCATAATGAAACTGAATAAACGGTAGCTTTTCATTTTAGTGAACTAAAACCCAAACAAATGAATTCCAAACAAATCCATCAGTTCTCTTAGAAAGAGTAGGTCTGTGGTCAACCCTATGAATGCATTTACAGACCACACAGGACAGACCTTTTCCTCATCCATGGGATAGCCCTGCAGGCCTTTAAAGATGTCCCCCCCCCCACACCCTTCATACCCGGCTCCAGCCATACTGGCCTTCTCAGCTTTGCCCGTATTTGCACATGCTGTTCCCAGTGCCTAGAAGCCTTTCCTTTCTCACTGTTTACCTCATTTGTGCTTACTCATCTCCAGCTCTTCATTTAATCATCATTTCCTCTGCTGTCTAGCCACACCCTCTGGAACATGCTCCCAGAACACCTAGTCCGTCTCCTTCCCAGTACTTTACCATCGTTTTGCACCTTTACATTTATTTATGAGATTCCTTGATTAATATCTTTCTTCCCAAATAGATTCCTCCAGGGCAAGGACGGCATGGGTTTAATTTGCTCTTGCTTATCATCACTACACCCCCCACACCTAACACCAGCTGGCACCTCTGCCACATGTAAATACTCAATAAATAGTCTTTGCAAGCAAACAAGTTTGTTTCCCAGCAGCCCTTTCTTCTTAAGACTAAACATCCCTAGTCCCTTCAAGATATGGTTATGTGCCATGGAGTCAGTTCTGACTCATAGTGACCCTGTACAGGGTTTCTGAGGCTGTAAATCTTTACAGGAGCAGAAAGCCTCATCTTTCTCCCACAGCTGGTAGTTTCGAACTGCTGACCCTGAACTTAGTAGCCCTATTCGTAATTGCTACACTACCAGAGCTCCTTAAGGTATAGGGCTTTGTTTTGAATCAGTTCCTCTTCCTTCTCTGGACCGTTGGTTGAAGCTGCTCAGCCACATTCCCTTCCCTCATGGTCACCTTCAGAGATCTGCCTATAAGCCCCACCACCATCAGTGACTTGTTTAGTGCTTTTGCTATTTTGGGAGGAGGTTCCTTCAATACCATGCAGTTCCACCTCTACAATTGTCTCTTATCAAGCAAGGCACTTCCTTCCTCAAACTTAACCAGTGGCTCACCAGGGCTCTGGGCAAATCTGCCACACTGGCATACCTCTTTAACTTGCGGCCATCTTCCCACATCAACCCACACCCGCTCCTCTCCAGCATCCCTGTTTACTGCCCCAGTTGATCTTCTTTCACTTGATATATTCTATTTCCACCACTTCCACTTCTCCTCATCACAGTCTGTTCTTCATACCAGCTCCCTGAGGACTTTTCTAATTAAACATCTGCTCCCAATCTCTGCCTAAAGCCCTCAGTGAACCGTCCCTTTCCCACTTCGCTTTTAGCAAAAGTTGCAAATTGGCAGCCACAGGCTACATCTGGCCTGCAGATGTCATAGGTTTGGACTGCAAAACGAAAAATGCAAAAAAAAGGTTAGGCTCTAACATTGAAATATTAGAAATTTTCACATAAAATTCTGTATGCCCAGTCACTGAATAACATCAGTGATCCAGTCATCCTGGGAAATGGAAATAAAGGGTTGGCATTGAGGAGGAGCTGCTTTCTTGGGACACATGACCTTTAATTTGCCATAGTCTCCACTACTCCCTTGGGGTACGCCCTAGGGATATACTGCCATGATCACTGCACCTGCATTTGGCTCATTCTGACAGTTCTGTGTGCTTATGTACCTTACTGGCTAATGTCAACTCTTGAATTGTAACTGCTACTTGTCCTGGTGTGACACCTTAGTATACACATTTGACCTCAAGGTCAGTTTGAACTGCAAAGTCAGCAGTTCAAACTCACCAGCTGCTCCTTGGAGACCCTATACACAGGATGGCTATGAGTTGGAACCCAGTCGACACCACTTAAGAACAAAAACTCGGCCTTTAAGAATTCTCTAATTTCTGAGAATTCTAACAAGAAGAAGTAAAGAAATAAAACAATAATAATAACATTTTTATCAGTTAGTCCCTCATAGTCAAATAGCATTTTCAGTTCACAAGGCATTATTATATTTTGTGTGTGGGTGGCTGAAATGATGGCTAATTTTAATTTTCTTCTTTGTGCTTTTTCACTACCAAACTTTCTACAATATACATGCTTTCCTTTTGTAAAACTAGGATTTCAGTAAATGACAACCTTACAGATTGTAACCATGTATATAGAATGTTGAATACTGAGCTCGATCTTATATATTTACTCACACTACTGGCTTTGATATCTAATAGCCAATTCTTATCACATGATATTACCATTAATTGATAAATTAAAATGCACCTAAATTACTTCCTCTCCCCCTCACCCCCAAAATTGTTTTATTGAGGTATAACACATATTTTGTTGTTATTATGTGCCATTGAGTCAGTTCCAACTCGTAGTGTTGTATAGCATGTCCAAGAAGTGACTGGGGGGTTTGGACCTTTTGGTTAGTGTTTATCCTAAATCACCACACAAGGATTGCATGACATAATTGTTGTTGATAAGTATCGTCGAGTCGTTTCTAACTCATAATGACCCTGTATAGGGTTTCCAAGGAGTGGCTGGTGAGTTTGAACTGCCAACCTTGTGGTTCAAACAAACCTTGTGATTCAGTGCATTATCCTACAGTACCACACCAGGGCTAAGTGCAAAAACTCCACGACACATATGTTGTTGTAATTAGGTGCCATAGTACTGACTCATAGTGACTCTATGCACAACAGAACAAAACACTGCCCGGTACTGAGCCAACCTCACATTTGTTGCCATCCTTGACCCCATTGATGCAGCCATTTTTCCAATATATCTCGCTGAAGTCTTCCTCTTTTTCTCTGATGCTCCACCTTACAAAACATGATATTCTTCTCCAGTGACTGGTCCCTCCTGACAATATGTCCGAAGTATGAGAGATGAAGTTTGGCCATCCTGGCCTCCAAGGAGCACTCTGGATGCACTTCTTCCAACACAGATCTGTTGGTTCTTTTGGCAGGTCATGGCACTTTCAATATTCTCCTCCAACACCATAACTCAAAAGCATCAATTCTTTTACGGTCTTCCTTATTCACTGTACAGCTTTACATGCATATGAGGTTATTGAAAATACCATGGCTTGGGTCAGGCACGCTTTAGTCCTCAAGCTGACATCTTTGCTCTTCAACACTTTAAAAAGGCCTTGTGCAGCAGATTTGCCTAATGCAAAATGTCATTTGATTTCTTGGTTGCTGCTTCCATGAGTGTTGATGGTTGATCCAAGAAGAATGAAGTCCTTGACAACTTTCATCTTTTCTCCATTTATAAGAGTGTTTTTTATTGGTCCAGTGGTAAGGATTTTTTTGTTTTCTCTACATTGAGATGCAATCCATACCAAAGGCTGTGCTCTTTGATTTTCACCAATATTTTAAGTCCTCTTCACTTTCAGCAAGCAAGGTTGTATCATCTACATATCACAGGTTGTTAATGAGTTTTCCTTCAATACTGATGCCACATTTTTCTTCATATAACCCAGCTTCTTGGATTATTTGCTCAGCATACA
>NW_006408575.1:1217655-1222433 GCF_000296735.1 Chrysochloris asiatica | reverse complement strand
GCACCTTGGACTTCTTCCTTCAGTATCATTGGCTCTTGATCATATGCTACCTCTTGAAATGGTTGAACATCAACCATTTCCTTTTGGTACAGTGACTCATCATATAGATAAGTGCAAAAACTCATGTGTACTTATATTTGTATATATTTATAAATACATTTTATTGCATAATGATTTTAATACACTGATACAGTTTTATAAATAGCATCCCAGTTGAGAAAGCACTTCTCATGATCTTGAGAGTCAGCTGAATTGCAGATGAGGAAACTGAGGGTGAAAAGAAGCAAAAATAAATGCCTTGCTTAAGGTCTGCCACCTACTATGTACCAGCGGAGACTTGAATCCAGTCTCCCTTCTCCCATCAGGGCCGGGAGAGGCAGAGAGGAAATGCCAGGAAAAGATGACTGGGGAAAATATTGCCGATTGGAATCAGACACAGCAAATGTAAGGCCTATGTGTATAAAAAATTCATGTTCTTTTCACTTGCCTCCTCCTAACTTGTTCCTCTGTTCCCTTGCCCCGCTCCTAGTTTGGTTACTTGTGTAGTAACTGCTCACAGTCCACAGTGTTTCAGTTTGGAGGTAGTTTAGCAAGAGAATCACCATGTTGGAGAATTACAGCCCTGACTTCCTTCTTCACCTTCTTTGGAGCATGTAAACAGTAGCTGCAGAATTGGAAAGAGGAAATGTCATATTCACTTGATGGTTAAAACCTGTGATGGGATTGGCTTGGGTGAGAACATCATTCAGAAATCCCCAACAACTCCCTGGTACTTCTCCTGTCAAAACCCAGTCCATACTTGGGAAAGCCCTGAGAGATTGTCTAGCTCCTTCACCTGCTATGGTTGGGCAATCTAAAGCTGGGGAGAGGCCAGTTGCTGGCCCAAGGCTATTGTCAACCTGTGTAGAGACAAGGCTAGAAACCATTGTCAGGGCTCTTTTTAGTTCTATGAAATATACACACATGTTGTTTGAGGTTCTTTGCTTGTATTGGTTATGTATGTATTGCCACAAAACTTCAATATCACCTTTGTATTTTTTCTCTGTGATCCACTCAATGAGCTTGCAAAGGATATTTCTGGAGTTCCCTGTGCCTCTCTGAATGGGAGACGTTGAATTGATGGGAAAATGAAAGGCGGGAAAAGGAAGAGGTCACTCTTTTCCTGATTCCAGCTTATAACATAACAATGTTCCTCAAGCAGCAGAGGACACTTGCAGCTCTGTCTCCAGCTTCTTTCACTGCCCCTAGTACAAGCAGACACCATGGAATTTATCCAACATACACAAGTAAAACTTTGCTGAAAATAATTCAAAAACATTTGCAGCAGTACATGCACAGGGACCTGCCAATTGTTTCAGCTGGATTCAAAAGAAGCAATATGGCGCTCTGGTAGTGTAGTGGTTATGAGTCAGACTGCTAATCTCACAGTCAGCAATTTGAAACTACCAGCTGTTCCACGGGAGAAGGGTGATACTTTCTGCTCCAGGAAAGATTTACAGCCTCAGAAACCCTGTACAGGGTCATTATGAGTCAGATCCGACTCCACAGCACATAACTACCACCACTATTGTTACTGATGTCATATGGATATTGACTGAAAGCAGAGAATACAGGAAAATGTTTGTCGTTGTTGTTTTTATTAAGTACCACCAAGTCAGTTCCTACTTACAGTGACCCTCTTTAGGGTTTCTGAGGCTTTAAATCTTTGTAGAAGTAGAAAGCCTTATCTTTCTCTCTTAGAGCAGCTTGTTGTTGTTGTTGCTAAGTGCCGTTGAGTTGGTTCCGACCCATAGTGACCCTGTACAGGGTTTCCGAGGGTGTAAATCCTTACGGGAGTAGAAAGCCTCATCTTTCTCCCACGAAGCGGCTGGTAGTTTCGAACCACTGACCTTAAGGTTCGCAGCCCGACTGACAACCTTGTGGTTTGCTGTCCAGTGCTGTATTGACTATGCAAATGCACTACATTGTGTGGATCATAGCAAACTATAGATAACATTGGGAAGAATGGGAATTCCAGAGCACTTAATTATGCTCAGGTGGAACCTGTACATTGAACAAGAGGCAGCTTTTAAAACAAAACAAGGGGATGTTTCATGGTATAAAATCAGGAAAGGTGTGTGTCAGGGTTGTATCCTTTGACCCTATTTATTCATTCTTATGGTGAGCAAATGTGGGAAGCTGTACTATATGGAGAAGGACTATATAAATGTGGCCTAAAGATCAGGGGAAGGCTCATTAACAACCTGAGATATGCCGATAACACAATCTTGGTTGCTGAAAACTGAGGACTTGAAGCACTTGCTAATGAAGATCAAAGAATACAGCCTCCACTACAGATTATAACTCAATATAAAGAAAAACAAAATCCTCACAACTGGATCAATAAACAGCATAATGATAAACAAAGAAAAAATGTGAAGATTTCCAGGATCGCAATTTACTTGGATCCACAGACAATGATCATGGAAGCAGTAGTCAAGAATTCAAATGACCAATCTGCTGTAAAAGACCTTCCTAAAGTGTTAAAGATCAAAGATGTCAGTTTGAAGACTAAGGCGTGCCTACCCAAGCCATGGTATTTTCCTATGCATGTGAAAACCAAACAATGAATAAGGAAGACCTTACAAGAATTGATGCATTTGAATTATGGTGTTGGAGAAGAATATTAAAAGTACCATGCACTGCCAGAAGAACAAACAAAGCTGTTTTGGAAGAAGTACAGTCAGGATGCTTCTTAGAAACAAGGATGGTGAGACTTCAGCTCATGTACTTTGGACATGTTATCAGGAAGAAACAGTCCCTGGAAAACCACATCAGTTTTGGTAAAGCACTGGGTCATTGAAAAAGAAGAAGCTCCTTAATGAAATGGATTAAAATAGTGGATGCAACAGTGGGTTCATACATAACAACAACTGTTAGGATGCCAAAGGTCTGGGCAGTGTTTTGTTCAGTTGTATATGGGGTTGCTGGATTCCTGGTATGACACTGTAGGATAAGTACTGGCCTGCTAACCACAAGATGGGTGGTTCAAACCCACATCTGTTCTTCAGAAACCCTATACAGGGTTGCTATGAGTTGGAACTGACTTGACGACACATAACTACAACAAAAACATGGGGTCGCTATGAGTCAGAGCCAACCTAACCACAATAACAACAGTACCAACTAACAACAATAAAAACAGTACCAGCTGTGTGTGTTCTCCAATTCAGAGGTTTAAGCTGCAGCTACATGGCTCCTCCCCACTTTAAGATGTAAGCATCAGCAATGCACATGAACTCCTAGTTTCTAGAACACTTTCTTGTCTCCTTGATTACCTCAGTCCTAAGGGTGGTAGCTGTAATTTTTGCAGTTACTAGCATCTGGGTTTCCTCAACTTTCCAGTTTTTGCTCACCCATTTTCAACAACTGTGTAATAACTTATTTGTATTAAGTATATTTTATTTTAAATAACTGGCATGGTTTCTATTCTTCAAAGTGATAAAAATTGTTAGAGATGTAAGTAAGTAAACCTGAGAAAGGTCCCTAACCTAAAATATTGGCCTGATAAGATAGATGTTAGAAAAGATTTCTTTAAGAATGTAGTATCTAAACTGATACTTGAGGGACAAATAGGTGTTTTCCAAACAAATTGGTTGGTATGCTGGAAAAGATACTATGGGAGAGAAGATAAGACAACCTTTCAAGGCCTAGCCATGAAGGACATACTAAGACATGTTAGTATTAGTGCACATTCACGACGCATCATTTTGTTTAAGGGCCATATAGGTATTAATGCATTTAATTTTTAAGATAACTAAAGGTAAGTACTCATTTTATTTTATTTTGACAAATAAATACAAAGCGTATAAAAGCTAAGATGATTTAAGGGGTTACCAATTTAATCACAGCAACCCCATGTGTTTCAGTATAGAATTCCATTCCATAGGGTTCTCATGGCTCTGGCCTTTTACAAGCAGAGCACCTTTCTTCCCAGGTGCCTTTGGGAGGGCTCAAACTACCAACTTTCGGTTATTAATCAAACACTTAACTTGATGGTAGCTAGGATTTTGGTTTGTTTGTTTTTGGTTTGTTGGTTTTGTTTTCACTCAGTTCATTAAATGATGTTGTGAGGCTGGATTTTGAAACTAGGCAGAGAATGAACCACTAAATAGCACCATCACACTGTGAAAGATTAGCGAGGATATAATTGAAAATGCTTTCAAAGTAGGGTTTATAGTGGGATAATTTCAGACAACAAAATTTACTCCTTTTAGATGGACTGTTCTATGAATTTTGACAGACATCTATAACCCCATTGCGAGTTCAGACACTCCACCACCACTGGAATATTTGAAGTGGAGAAGTGACTTGATGAAATTTTATTTAAGGACTGTCATCTAGACTATAGTATGGAGAATGGATTGGAAGGGTGCAAGAATGAAGACATGGAGAAAAGATGGTGGTATCTTGGGCTAGAAAAGTAACTATGGACAGGGAGAGTAGTGAACAGATGCGAGTACTATTTAAGAGGTAGAATTGACAAACCTTACAAACTGTATCATCTTGAGGCTTTGAACAGATAACCTGGGGTTAAATACAATATGAATAATCCCAAGATCTTCTGAGAATTTTTTGTTTTGTTAATGTTTTATTGTGAATTATGTGATAGTTTACATGGAAGAACATTAGTTTTACATTCATCCTATCATATGTCATTTCATTGCCATGGTTACAATCCCCTCCATGCATTATGAACCAACCACAGGGTATACCCTGCAAGCCTGCCCCTCCTCCCC
>NW_006408575.1:1211970-1213690 GCF_000296735.1 Chrysochloris asiatica | reverse complement strand
TTGATGGCACCTAACAACAACAATACTTATTGCTTCTCTCTTTGTCTAACCTGTTCTGGCCAGTAATCATTTAATTAGATTTAGGACAATTAGTAGTTGCAATAGAAACTGAGCAGATTGTATAATTTTGAGCCTACTGAATAAAACTAAAACCAAAAATCATGAAATTGAGTTAATAGTGAAAGATTTACTGACAAAAGAGAGCTTTAAAAATGTGTTCATATGCATCTGAGTTTAATTTGAGTCATTTCCAATAGTCATTTGCCAGCTGGTGGACACTCTTAAGAAATCTGTGTCTTTAGCACTGATTCCACACAGTTTTTATGAGCTTATTTTTTAATGTATTCCTTCTCATCATTCAGTGCTTTGCTCAAAAATTCTTCCCTCAAAGAGGCCTTTCCTGACCTCCTTTTATAAAATGGTCACCATTGTACCCTAGTCACACTCAGTGTCGCATTCTGATTTATTTTCTTCATGGGATTTTTCTCTTTCCAAAACTCTTAATGTTTATTCTGTATTCCCATCCCAGTGTACCTAAAATTCAAGCTCCATGAAGGCAGGAACTTTGTTTATTTTGGCAAAAGTTATATTCTCGATCTGAAATAGAGCCTGCCATTCAGTAAATATTTGTGAAATGAATGAACAAATGAAGCTAAGTCTTCTAAGAAGCCATGGTAGCACAATGATTAAGTACTGCGCTGCTAATCAAAAGATCAGTGGATCAAACCCACTAGTCAGTCTGCAGAAGAAAGATGTGGCAGACTGTTTTCTATAAAGTCACAGTCTTGGAAATCTCATGGGGCAGTTCTACTCTGTTGTTAAGGATCGCTATGAATAGGAATTTACTTGGTTACATACAACAATATGACCCACTATTCAAAAAATTTCTACATCTACAATCTAGCCCAAATTCTTCACTTTGAAGACAAAGAAGTGAGACCTAGAAAGGCAAAGAAAAGTTTGTAAGATCCTAGACAGTTGGTTAGTGGCTGTACCCAAATAGAACGTAAGTTCCCTGACTATCAGCATAGACCTGTATTCATGTCTTTATGTTGTCTCCAAAGCTGGTCGAATTCAACATAGCAGGGTGGGTTAAGAACATGGACTTCAGAAACCATCAGACCTGGGCTTTAAATCTGAATTTTATCATTGGAGCAGGTTGCAATCCTGTTTCCTTACCTATAAAACAGGGATAAAATGATACCGACCTAATAGCTTTGCTATGAGCCTTAAATGAGTAAGTCAGTTGAAGCATTCTACAGGGGGCGCGCTACATGTGAAGTACAGTTATTCTTTCATGAGCACTACCAGTGTCTTTAAAGAGCCCTGGCAATGTAGCATGTTATGAACTGAGCTGTTAACCCTAAGGTCAGCAGTTTAAATCTATCAATCACTCCATGGGAGAAAAATGAACCTTTCCGCTCCCATAAAGATTTACAGCCTCAGAAACCCCATACAGAGTTGATATAAGTTAGAATTGATTGGACAGTACAAAACCAGTGTCGTTCATATCTTTTCTTACTTTTGGTAGGTTAAAATAACATTATTTCACTTTTAAGATATGGATGACAGCAAAACACTAGGAATATGTTAATATAGGATGGAAAATAAAAAAAGGCTTCCCCTATGAGATAGAGACACACACATGGAAGGAACCAATCTTTTACTTCATTTGTAAAAGGGGTATATTCTATGGTTTAAAATCAAGAAATGTGTGTGT
>NW_006408575.1:1208229-1211539 GCF_000296735.1 Chrysochloris asiatica | reverse complement strand
GTGCACCTGATGTAAACCATGGTATCATCTTCAATAAGGAAATCGTGCTTCTTGGTAAAGTCGAAGGCCAGTGAAAAAGCAGAAGACCTTCAGTGAGATGGATTAACACAGTAGCTACAACAATTGGCTTAAACATAGGGCTGATTGTGAGAATGGTACAAGACCAGGCAGTGTTTTGTTCTATTGTACATAGGGTCGCTATGAGTCAGAACTTACTCGACGGCACCTAACAACAGAGGGAAGGATTGAAATCCATACTGCCTAGGTCTGCTATCCTATGATTCATCTCCTGAAAATAGAGTGAGGTTAAGACGGCTCATATTTGGTATGAGTGAGAAGCAGAAAGAAGGTAACCTGGTATATCAACCTCTTCTTTCTCTCTTAACATTAGCAGGTTGTTTTAAAATGAACTGAATAGTCAACGAATTCTTGCTATGTGCCAGGCTCTGTGATAGGAGCCTACGAGACTCTGAGGCACAAAGCACCCCTGGGCCAAATGTTCTGTGAGAACCCTTCCAACCTCAAATAACAACCCTGAGCCTTCCCCACAGAGAGGCCAGAATATGTTCTTTTGGCCCCTGGCTTCCCATGGAATTAAGCTGACGGCTCCTGAATAAGCTCATGAACAGAGCCAAGATTCCTTCTGTGTTTCTGGCAGCTACCTCCCATTATGGGCTCATGTTAAGCTTGTGGTCAATTAAAAGACCCAGATTTTTTCCCCATTAGTTGACAAGCCAGTTCATCCCATCCGGTACATGAATAGCTGATTTTAGGAATTCAAGTTTAGAACTTTACATGAATACCTAAGTGACTAAGATTTAAGTGGTATGATGTGTCTATAAGATAAGAGCTGACTTGTTAAATACAAGGTTGGCAGTTCAAGTCCACCAACAACTTCTTGGGAGAAAGATGAGGCTTTCTGCTTCCACAAAGATTTACAGCCTTGGAAACCTTATACCGAGTAACTATGAGTTAGTTGGAATCAACTCAAAGGCACTTAATAACAACAGCAGTTGTAATCCTGAGAATTTATGTTATCAGGAACTTTAAGTTCATAAACAATTCCTTTAGTTGTCATTTCTCCCTGACAATGGAAGGGCTAGTCTGTCCAGGTGATCAATCCTATGGGTTATAGGCATGGACAAGCCACTTGTCTGAAGCTCTTTGAGAATAAGGAGCTCTGGTAGCATAGTGGTTACGAATCAGGCTGCGAGCCTCAAGGTCAGCAGTTCAAAACCACCAGCGGGTCTGCAGGAGAAAGATGAGGCGGTCTGCTCCTTTAAAGATTTACAGCCTCGGAAACCCTGGGTAGGGTCGCTATGAGTCGGAACTGACTCCACAGCACATAACAACAACAAATCCCATTTATGAAGGAGCTCTGGTAGTGTAGTGGTTACAAATCGGGCTGAGAACTGCAAGGTCAGCAGCTCGAAACTACCAGCTGCTCCACGGGAGAAAGATTAGGCTTTCTGCTCCCGTAAAGATTTACAGCCTCGGAACCTGTTGGACTATGGGTCCGACCTGACTCGACGGCACTTAACAGCAACAATCCCATTAATGCAGTCTTATTGATGAGGTCTCCTTGGTCCATGCACTGAGAGTCCTAAGACAGCACTGGAATTAAGATAAAGTCAGTGAGACTCTCTTCTTAGGTTCAGAAAATGAATTCAAGAATATCTATGATGAGTAAGCCATCAACATTTTAATAAAAGACAGAATCTGACAGGATGAAACAAATGAGGTGAAGCAAAGGATAAAAGGTCAGACTTTGTTTTTATACAAAATTTTGATATTGTGTTCCTTATGGATGTTTTGCATTCACTTTGTTTAAAATAGTATTTATCATGTTTGTTTTTAGTTGCTGTTGAGTTGGACCTTATCATGCATAACAGAATGAAATACTGCCTGGTCCTGGGTCTTCTTCATGATTGTTGGTATATTTCAGTGCATTCTTTTTGTGTAGAAGCAAGTGCCTCACTGTCACCATGCCAGGCCCTGACTTTTGGTATGAATTACTGTGGGGCAGAGTGGAATATAGGACCAACTACTCTGGTGTGGTGCTGTAGGATAGGCACTGGGCTGCGAACCACAAGTTCGGCAGTTCAAACACACCGGCAATGCCTTGGAAACCCTATGTAGGTTTGCTATGAGTCAGAACTGACTTGATGGTGCTTAACAACAACCACATATAATTGGGAGTCAGAATATCTGGGCTCTCAGCCCAGCTCTATTGTTAATTATCTGCATCATTGAGTAAATTGCTTCCCTTTCCAGGGCCTCAGTTTTTCCAAATGAAAAATTATGTAGATAAACTCCATACTTTTAAGGTGCAAATCAATTAAAAGATTGTGTGATACTAGTGAAAACAATTAGACTGGAGAGCTGACATCTGATATTCTTAGTCTGTGTGACCTTGGGAAAGTCACTTCCCAATCATAAATAAGCAGGTTTCATTATCTACTCTTGCGGAGGTTGTTATATGCTATGGAGTCAGTTCTGGCTCATAGTAATCCTTTATAGAGTTTCCAAAGATCAACTGGTGGGTTTGAACTGTGACCTTGTGGTTCACAGTTCAGTCCTTATCCTACAGCACCACACAGGGGTCCATTATCTACTCTGTTGTTGTTGCTAAGGGCCATTGAGTCAGTTCCAACTCAGAGAGTTTCTATATAGGGTTTCCAAGGCGCAGCTGGTGAGATTGAACTACCAACCTTGTGGTTCAAACCTACTTTATAGTCTGGCACAATAACCCACAGCACCAAACTAGGACTCCATTATCTACCCTGTTGTTGTTGTTAAGTGCCATCAAGTCAATTCCGACCCATAGTGACCCTGTATACGTTTCCAAGGAACGGCTAGTTAGCTTGAACCTCCGACCTTGCAGTCCAAACAACTTTGCAGTCTAACACATTAGCCCATAGTGCCATACCAGGACTTCATTATCTACTCTCTCGTAGTTGTTGTTAGGTGCCACCAACTTGTAGCGACCGTATACACAACAGAACTAAACACTGCCTGATCCTGGGCCAATCTCACTATTGTTGCCACGCTTGAGCCCATTGATGCTGCCACTGTGCCAAACTATCTCAATGGGGTCTTCCTCTTATTCTCTGACCCTCCACCCAACCAAACATGAGATCCTTCTCCAGCAACTGTTCCCTCCTGACAATATGTCTGAGTATGAGAGATGAAGTTTGGCCATCCTGAACTTCAAGGAGCACTCTGGCTGAACTTCTTCCAACACAAATCTGTTTGTTCTCTTGGCAGCGCATGGCACTTTCAAAATTCTCCTCCAACACCATAACTCAAA
>NW_006408575.1:1204261-1206702 GCF_000296735.1 Chrysochloris asiatica | reverse complement strand
ATAGATAGTACTGGAAGCCAGATGACAGTTATAAGTAACCAGATTTTAACAAAGGAACTTACTCAAGAGCAAAGTTAGTAGTTTGGCAATATGTCAGATATCAGGAACCCATCTTTACTGGGAAAAATAATTAATTCAGTGACAAACAGGTAATATCTGGTTCTTGTTTAATTTTGAAACACCCTCTTTAGAAACTTGAGCTCATATATTTTGCTGTTGAAGAGGAACATGTGGATCAGGGTACAGATATTTTTTATTGTGATGGGGAAAGAGCGCTCATAGAAATTTGATGCTATTCTATATACTCTTGAGAAAGATTCAGAACTGCTTTGGAATTCTTTTTTTTTTTTAACCTGTAAAATGAGGTCAACCAGGCCTGTTCTTGGGGTTGCTATGGAAATCAAACAATGTGTGAATTTAAGTAAAAGTGCAGTAAAACTTAAGAGTTCACATTTGTTATGAAATCTCATTCAAAGTAACTAGAGGAGGATTTAAGAATGTGTATCAAAGACCTTAAAGATGACTTGGGAATTCAGGTTCCAAGTAGTGGTGTAGTCGTGGGCTGTCAAATCCATTCTGAGTCATAGTATCCCTCTATAGGGTTTCCAAGGCTGTAAATCTTTATGGGAGCAGAAAGTCTCATCTTTTTCCCATGGGTGGCAGTTATGTATAGACTTCTGACCTTGCTGTTAATAACCCAGATCTTAATCCATAAGACCGCCAGAGCTCTTTTCCAGGTAGTAACCTTGGGGAATTAATTAAAAAGAGTGGTCAAAGATGTAGTTGTTGACATATTCATAGTAGCATTTTTTTTTAAATAATAAAAACAAATTTTAAAAATATCATAAAAATTCAATAATGTGGGTTGGTTGAATATATTATATTACACTCATTAGGTGGAATATCATGCAGATATTATAGATAAATTTATAGAAGTATATTTATTGATGTGGATCAGAACATATAATTTAGGGAAAATTACAAAATACTATATAAGATATAAGCTGATTTTGAACATCTATGTATGTCTGGTTATCCCTGGATAGTGGTTTATGAAGCTTTCTTTTCTTCTTTTTGCATTTTCTGATCTTTCTAAAATGAACAATCATAATATTTTAAAATCTGTCAAAACCATATGTAAACATATTCTAAAAACTCTTCTTTTGAGAATAGTAGTGATATCATGTTGAAATCAAGTAAATGTAAAATTTTTATGTTTTTTTATGAAATGGCATTTTTTAAAATCTTAGCTTGGGAGATCATTTTTATTTTACTAATTTTCTGACTCTATGTTCCTTTGTTGAGTCCTTTGCGTTACTCATTCATTGGTCTATTCACTCACTCATTTGTTACTCTTGCAAACATTTATTGAACACTTACTGTATCCCAGATATTGGACTCAATACTGCAGTGTAGGAATGTGGGTGCCAAGTGAATGCTTGACCCCTTTGTTCTATTCCTGCTCAATTTCCCCAACATCGTCAGTGGCAAACTTCAACTTATCTCCAGAACTCTGAGCCTTGGGTTATCCATTCCACTTCACACCTATTTTTTGTCATAGTTGTTGTTGATGACCACCTCCAGCTGTCTGATAGCCTTTTCTCCCATCTCAATTTCCTGAATTTATTCCTTCCTCTTAATTGCACAGCTTTGGTACAAGCCCTGTGTTGTTGTTGTTAGGTGCCATAGAGTCGCTGCTGACTCATAGCAACCCTATGCACAACAGAACAAAATATTGCCCGGTCCTGGGCCAACTTCACAATTGTTGCTACGTTTGAGCCCACTGATGCTGCCACTGTGTCAATCCATCTCGCTGGGGGTCTTCCTTTTTTCTCTGACCCTCCATTTTACCAAACATAATATCCTTCTCCAGTGACTGGTCCCTATAGATAATATGTCCAAAATATGAGAAATGAAGTCTGGTCATCCTGACTTCCAAGGAGCACTCTGGCTGTACTTCTTCCAACACAGATCTATTTGTTCTTTTGGCAGCCCATGGTACTTTCAATATTCTCCTCCAGTACCATAACTCAAATGCATCAATTCTTCTAGGGTCTTCTTTAACCATTGCCAACTTTCACTTACATATGAGGTTATTGCAAATATTAATGGGTCAGGCATACCTTAGTACTCGAACTGACATCTTTGTTCTTCAACACTTGTTCTTGTTGTTGTTAAGTGCCGTTGAGTTGATTCCGACCCATAGTGACCCTGTATAGAGTTCCCAAGGAGCAGCTGGTGAGCTTGAACCACCGACCTTGCAGTTCAAATGACTTTGCAGTCTGATGCTTTAGCCCACAGCACCACACCAGAACTCCTCCTCAACACTAGACACTATTCCAAATCATCTCATTCATCCATTGTCATGTTTTCCTTGCTTGTGTATCCCTATAGATAACATTTTTAATATGGAAACCTAACAATTTTTACATCATATGTAA
>NW_006408575.1:1189186-1203871 GCF_000296735.1 Chrysochloris asiatica | reverse complement strand
AAGTGACCTTCTCTTGTTTTTATTTGGTATGAACTTTATTAAAGTCTAGTAAGTTTACACTGACCTCATATTAACCCAATATGCCCAATACCTAGCTTCAAGGTCTATTACTCATTACATCCTTGTTGTAATCTCTGAATAGGCCTTAGCTGGTTTTAAGCTGAAGTCCTACATGGGGGTTTCCCAATGACTGTTTCATGTGAAGAGACTCCTGAGGTCAAATAAGGTGGGGAAACTGGCCATCTTGAAGACTCCAGATACATTTCCACACCCTGACAATTCTGAAAAGTTCCCCAGTAAAGAGGTCTGGTTACTCTTGCTAAATAGAGCATTCCCCACACTGACTTGACCCTTTATTGTGTCATATTGATCAACACACCTTGAACCTAGTGTTAGCAGAATATGCTTTGGGGAATGCTAACTTACACAACTTACTTACTTCTACCTACATCATCCCACATGTTTTTACTAACACCAAGATTGACTTCCTCCTTCCTGTGAACTAAACTGTTTTTGTTCTGATCCATTTTCACTCCTTTAACATAGACTGTAATAAATATTGAGTTGATTATTTATTGCATTCATTGATTGAACTGGTAAATGAAAATGTGCTCAGCTCTGACATTTATTTCTGGTGTGATAATGGGTAACTAAGTTACTTTCTCAACTCTCAGTTTGCTCATCATCAAAATGGAGATGATAATATACTTACTGTGTACAATTATTGAAGATAAAATGACTAAATGCATGGAAGATGTTTGGTATAGTGGTAACTGTTCCTGTTGTTAGGTGCCATCCAGTTGTTTCTGACTCATAGTGACCTTATGTACAACAGAACAAAACACTGTCAGTCCTGCACCAGCTTCACAACCATTGCTGCTGAAGACCGTTGCTGCTGCCACTGTGCCAATACATCTCATTGGGGGTCTTCCTCTTTTATGGTGACCCTCCACTTTACCAAGCATGATGTCTTTCTCCAGGGACTTGTCTCTCCTGATAGTACGGCTGAAGTACGAGATGAATTCTAAGGAGCATTCTGATTGTACTTAGTCCTATATGGATTTATTTGTTCTGACAGTCCATGGTAATTTTTTTATTCTTCTCCAACACCATAACTCAAATGCATTAATTCTTCTAGGGTCTTCCTTATTCATTTTCCAACTTTCACATGCATATTGAGGCTATTGAAAATGCTATGGCTTGGGTCAGGTATATCTTAATCCTCAAACTGACATCTTTGTTTGTATTAGTGGTAATTACTATCCTTTTATTATTTTTCCAGCACTAATTATATGGCCAAACACATAGCAAGTACTAAGTGAATACTATCTAATACAATTCTTAACTCAGATATCTCCTTTTCCAATTTACATTGCCTAAAGCTGGCAGACCAATTTTTTAATAATAAGTCAGTACAGGTTTTCTGAGGATCTTCTCTGTATTTGTTACCCAAGCATTGTAAAGGGATTTCTAGACATATGGGATATGGAGTTGAGATGCTAGTAAGTCATATACAATTTAAAACTGGGCAGACAGTGAGGACTGAAAATGGAGTGAAAATGATGGGAGACACACCGGCATGAGCTGTTCTTTGAAGACAAAGTATTACCTGCTGTGCAAAGAGCGGAAAGGGTTTTCCAAGGGTGGATAACACAAGAAGCAAAGAGAGAAGTCTGGGAAAGGAAGAGGTGTGTGATGAGGAAGGACAAGGACTGATAGTGAAAAGAACAGTGGGGGTGGGAGGTGGCAAGGGAGATACAGCCCAGGAGGCAGGATGGACCTGGATTTAGGGGATTAAACAGGAGCACTGTTGACTCAGAATGTGAAACAGTGAGTCTAACCTGTACTGTTTAATGGACTTCTCTGTGGTCTTCCTGACTCTTTCCTTGCTTCCCTCTGATCTGCCCTCCACAGGGAATTCACAGTGACTTCTAGGATACAAGTTAGACCAGTGACTGTCACACTTTGCTTTCAAGACTCATAATAACATCATTTGGGTATATATATCTCTATGTAAATGAAGTAACTTAAAAAAAAAATTAGTTAATCCCACTGAGTTTATTTCAATGTAAAATGAATGTCTAGGACAAAGTAATACTAAACCCTAGGATTCCCAAAGCTATTATCTTAGGGAAGCCAACTACCACATCTTTCTACCAGAGAGAAGCTGGTAGGTTCGAACCCCTGATCTTTGGTCAGCACCTGAATGTATAAACCACTGTACCATTCCCTTACTACATTAATTATACTCATTTACCTGTATTCTATTTCATTTCGATTCCTTTGCATTCTTTCATTTAAAATATCTCACAGTGGTCCACTAAGCTTATTTCATGGTCCACTCCCATTGCTGTCAAGCTGAATTGATTCTGACTCATGGCAATTTCACAGGACAGAGTAGAAGTAACTTATAGCATTTTCCAGATTGTAAATGTTCACAGATGAAGATTGCCACATCTTTCCCCCTGTAACAGCCGTTGGGTTCGAACCACTGGCTTTTTGGTTTGTACCTCATTGCTTAATCACTGTACCTCCAGGGCTCCTGTCAAGACCCATTAATGGTTCTTCAGCCCCAACCTGAACAATACAGAATTAGATCACTCCCTACTTAGAATCTCAATGAGATTTTCATTATACTTAGACTAAAACCCAGGCTCCCTATAATGGTCTGCAGATCCCAGCTGTCCTAGAGCTGCCACTCTTCCTCCATCACTGCTCTCCAGCCACCCTGTACTTCCTGTTCCTTGAGCACATCTTCTTCATTTTTGTGTCAGGGCCTTGGCACTCCCTGTGCCTTTTGCTCAGAAATATTTCTCAGTACCAATTCCTTTATGCCATTCAAATTTCAGGGCAAGTGCCATTCCTCAAAGACCTTCCTTGACTAAGGGTTCAAATCAAGAGCCCCCCCCCCCCTCCATTCTTCCTGTCAATTTCTATAGTATTACCTTGTTGGGGGAGATATTTTGTTTTCTTTCTTTTTTAAGATTTTGCCTCTATCTGAAGTTATCTTTTTTACTGTTAATCTTCTGTTCCTCTGACTAGAATGATAGTGGGGTCCTGATCATCTTTTTTATCCCTGTCTCCCCAGTACTCAAAGTAGTGCCAGGCACATGCATGAGCTTAGAATGAGAGGTTGATGAAGATGTTGAAGGCTGATTGGAGCTGGAAAACCCTGGAATCAGATGCCGAGCTCCAGAGATGACCTCAGCAATCAGGCCTGGGGATATGCTGAGAGCAAACCTAGGGTGAAGGAACTCTTTTAGGAGATATTTTAGGAAAGAATCCATGGGCCTTGGTGACTGTGAAGGCTGAGGTAAAGACAAAGTACAAGGAACATCTAGACAGGTCATCAGGTTTACAGTCTAGGTGACTGGGGGCAGGGGTGCCTGTATCAAAGAAGGGAAGTGTAGGAGAAGGGGAGGGTGGAGCAGTGGGAGGAAGTAGATGACTCTGGGGAAAGGAAGAATAACTATGGGATAAGGTTCCTTGGGGAAGTCGGAAGTGATGAGTAAGTGGAAGATTTGCTTAAGAAAAAGAGATGTTCCCCAGAGATTGTAGGTGGGGTGGGAGCTGGGCAGTACCTATGGTTGCATCTGATGTGCATAATAGTTGCACTTGGATAATAGATAGCATGTAACATGTCCTTAACACTGTCTCTTTTAATCTCCTCGGTGGTTCTATGAGACCCATCCCTTTTCATTACCTCCACTTTACTAGTGAAGGAGGAGATGGAGAATTTGAAACTTATAGAAGCCATGCTGCTTGGGGTCACAGAGTCCCTAAGGGCAGAACTTGGATTTAGACTTGGAGAGTTGGATTTTTATGCTGTTGCCCATGGACTGGGCAGGCTACAATGTACATGGGAGAGAAGCTGGAACCACTCTTTCCAGTTGATTCATGGAATAAGTCATAGGCTTGAAGAAAAACTGGGAAGTGGGGCTGGGGAGAAACAAGAAGGAAGGGTGTTGCAGGGTCAGTTGAGGATAGGAAAGAAGTCCAGAAAAAGCACGGTGGGAAAATATGTTAGTGAGATAAAAGCGAAAGAAATGAGAGGTCCTCTTCAGAGTGAAATGAGGAGATGTTTACAGGGAGCAGAGAAAGTCCTGGGATAGGAGCTCTGGGGACAAGCAAGAAAGCTTAAGACCTCTTACATCCATTGTTGTTGTTGTTAAGTGCCATTAAGTCGGTTCTGACTCATAGTGACTTTGTATAGGCTTTCCACAGAGTGGCTCATGAGTTTGAACTGCTGACCTACAGTACAGCACATTATCCTGCAGCACCATACCACTTACATCCATTAGGGCAGCCTTTTAGAGTCTTGGGAAAGAGTTTTCTCCACCTCCTTTTCTAGGCTGTACATTGCTATTGAGTGGTTACAAATGGGGTTGCTAACCTCAAGGTTGGCAGTTTGAAACTTTCAGCCATTCCATATGAGAAAGATGAGGATTTCTGCTCCTATAAAGTTTTACAGCCTCAGAAAGCTGGGGATATGCTGAATCAGAACTGACTTTACAGCACACCACCACTACCACCACCACTGAATGGATAAAACTATATTGTGATAGCTGCTAAAGGCATAGTAAAGGGTAGCTCTCAATGAATGTGAGGCAATTATGTGAGAAGGAGTGTGTCAGACAGTCACACTGAACCAACGTCTGCTCTCTATTAGTAGGTGTCAAAGGCCAGGGACTCCTTCTACCTTTGTTTCAATGTATAACTGTATAACACCTGCTTGTGGAAAATGCTGCTAGAATTAGATCAATATATCATCTCTACTACATAGGGTTTCATTCTTCTTGGATCAACTATCAACACTTACTGAAGCATCAGTCAAGAAATCAAATGATGTATTGCATTAGGCAAATCTGCTGCACAAGACCTTTTTAAAGTGTTGAAGAGCAAAGATGTCAGCTTGAGGACTAAGGTGTGCCTGACCCAAGCCATGATATTGTCAATAACCTCATATGCGTATGTTATTTTCAATAACCTCAAAGCTGGATAATGAATAAGGAAGCTCATAGAAGAATTGATGCTTTTGAGTTATGGTGTTGGAGGAGAATATTGAAAGTGCCATGAGCTGCCAAAAGAACCAACAGATCTGTGTTGGAAGAAGTGCAGCCAGAGTGCTCCTTGGAGGCCAGGATGGCCAAACTTCATCTCTCATACTTCAGGCATATTGTCAGGAAGGACCAGTTGCTGAAGAAGGATCTCATGTTTGGTAAGGTGGAGGGTCAGAGAAAAAGAGGAAGACCCCCAGCAAGATGGATTGGGGTCAATGGGGTCAAGCTTGGCAACAATTGTGAGGTTGGCCCAGGACCATGCAGTGTTTCATTCTGTTGTGCATGGGATCGCTATGAGTCCGTACTAACTTGATGGCACCTAACAACAATAACTACATAGGGTTGCTCCAACTTACCCAACATGTCTATGCTATACTGAGAAATATACTAATAGTACTAGAGGTGGGAAAAGCAATGGTGAATCAGTGGTACAATTCTTACCTTTCATGCAGGCAACTCAAGGTTAATTTTTGGTCAGTACACCTGTCAGTAGAAGCTTATATGTTGCTATGAAGCTGAACAACAGAGCTTCTAGACTAAGACAGAATAAGGAAGCTTAGAGAGCTGCTTTAAAAAGTAGTTAAGTACCGTCAAGTCAGTTTCAACTTATAGTGACCCTGTAGGATTTCTGAGAGTCACTGGTGGGCTGGAACTGCTGATCTTGTGGTTAACAGTCCAGTGTTTATGGGTGACAGTGGTTCCATCCTATTGGACATGGTGTTGCTGTGAGTTGGCAACCAACTCAACAGCTAACAATTAGTTCGAAGACAGTTGTGTACTGATTTTTATACCTGAATAAAACCCACAGACAAGAAATCAATTCTGACTCATAAAAATCGTGTAAGGCAGAGTAGTACAACACCCTAGGGCTTCCAAGGCAATAAATATTATGGAAGTACACAGTCCTATCTTTCTTCTGTGGAGCAACTAGTAGGTTTGAACCACTGACCGTTTTTGGCTAGCGTAGTGGTGGTGGTTGTGTGCCAAGGAGTGAGTTCCGACTCGTAGCAATACTGTATAATGTATAGGATTTCCAAGGTTGTAAATCTTTATGGGAGCAGCCCAATGCTTAACCACTGTGCCTTTGTTATTATTGTTAAGTACTGTCAAGGGTTTCTTAGGAGCAGCTGGTGAGTTTGAGCCACCTGCCTTGTGGTTCAAACCGAACTTATGGTTTAGTACTTATCCTACAGCACCATACCAGAACGCCACTGTGCCTTTTGTTACTACTGTTATGTGCCATCAAGTTGCTTCCAACCCATAGCCACCCTGTATAGGGTTTCCGAGGTGAGCTTGAACCACCAACCCTACGGTTCAAAGCAACTTTGCCATTCAGAATATTAACCCACAGCACCACACCAGGACTCCTTTGTTGTTGTTGTTATGTGCTGTGGAGTCAGTTGCGACTCATAGCGACCCTGTACAGGGTTTCCAAGGCTGTAAATCTTTACGGGAGCAGAAAGCCTCATCTTTCTCCTATGGAACAGCTGGTAGTTTTGAACTGCTGACCTTGCGGTTCGCAGCCCAATTCGTAACCACTATGCTACCAGAGCTCCTTTAGGGCTCCTTATTTCATGCCTGACATTGATGTATTCTACAATTTTGCATAAGGTGCAAAAGTCTAATCACTGTGTAGCTATATCTCTATTATTACTGCCTATGAGCTAAGTAGTGATTTCACACTGGACTCGGTTGATTGAATTAGCTTTGGCTTATCTTTTTGTCATCTCTGTCTTTCTCTGTGACCTTACCTGCTTTTCATTTAGCAGCTTTTCACCTACATTTTTGTCAATTCATTGTTAAGCCAAATCTATCAGGTTGTTAGGTACCATCTAGTTTGTACCAACTCATAGCGACCCTATGCACAACAGAACGAAACACTGCCCGGTCCTGGGCCAACCTCACAATTGTTGCCATGCTTGATTCCATTGATGCTGCCACTTTGCCAATCCTTCTCACTGGAGGTCTTCCTCTTTTTCTCTGACCCTCCACCTTTCCAAACATAATACCCCTCTCCAGGAACTGGTCTGTCAGCGACTGATTTTATTACCTCAGTGTTTTCAATCAGGACTCTAAAGGTCACTCACAGGATTTGGTTTCCTCAAGATCACCTGGATCTTTCATCTCCAAATTCTCTTATTTATTTATTTATTTATTTATTTATTTATTTATTTATTTTATGTAACAAATGCTCTGACAGTCTCACATAGAACCGTGCATTGGCAAAATAACAGAGTGGCTGTACATTAACCAAGAGACTCATACAGTGGTGGTGTGTGGGTTTGGGAGGCAAAAAAGGAGGACAGAGGAAATCCAACAGACTTGGGTTTGGGTTTTAGCTCTGCCCACTCACTTGAATATTTTAATTAACCCGTCAGAAGGACTCCTTTTCTAGCTACTCATCATCTCAGATCCTGAACTTTTGAAGAAGTGGAATAATCCTCTTTACCTATAGGAAGGTTGTGAAGGTTAAAAGGGATAGGTGTTGATTTTAGTTTAATAGATATTGAATTAGGAACTCCTTTGGTTTTTGCTCCATGCAATCTATTACCAATCCACAAAACACTTATTTATCTTTAAAGCAAAGAATGCCCTCTCTTGTACACTTGCTCATCAATTTGGTAAAACCTCTCAAAGTTTTGAGGAGTTTAGTCTAGTGGTTAGATAGCAGGGAATGAGTCACCACATCTGATTCCAAAGTGAGTCACTTTGTAGTGTTTTGTATTAGTAAGAGTCAGGGTTTAGGAAGACGGGACACCCATTGGCAGGGAGGGTGGGGTCATGGAGGGGGTGGAAAATGAGTTCCACTTTCTGTGGTGAACAGCTTTTAAAAAGATCTAGTAGTGTTTCCATGGATAGATTATTTCAGTTTATCATTGCTCCTGATGTTTACCTGTTCCCAGCTCCTTTCTTTGTAATCATTGAAGAACCTGCTCTTGGAAATGTCATCCATATTTTCTGAGTGAGCCTGGCCAGGTTTAATTCCTCTCTAGATCTCATTTTTCTTATGTTTAATGATGGGATTGTGTCTGGTGTCTCTGAAGTTCATTATACTTTCAAAGACATGTTTGGATGGTAGCTGGAGACCCAGGTGTGTTCTTGCTGGGCCAAGGAGAAGGAATGATCTGTGCATCACACCCGCCTTTTCCTGGATCCTGACACATCATCCTGTAATTTCTGACTGGTTTGGAAGTCACTTATGCCAACTGGTTGTTTTCCATCCCGCTCACAGCTCTGCCATCCTCCTGATGCTAGGGAGATTGAGCATTTTCAAGAATATTGAATATCCCCAGGGCTCACTTGCTTCTTCAAGGCCCTAGGTGACAGTTCAGAAGCCAGAGGGCTGCTCTCAACTTCAAACAAAACCATTTGTCAGGAGTCACTTCCCATTTATGGCTGGTTGTTGTGGCTACCAAACAGACTGACATACATGGAATTGTATTTTTCCCTCTCTCTCCCTCTCTCATGTTTTTAATAGAGAGGTGGGGCTATTGTGGGATTAGCTTAGAGCTATGAGTCACTGGGTACAGGGCATGTTTCTATTTGTCTTAACATTTTATTATTATTCTAGAAGTATCTAAGGCTTCGTGGATCCTAGAGTGCTAACTGTAGCATCTCTCTTCCTTCAGGTGGCCTCCATGACCCATACATGTCATATTAAGCATCATGACACTAGCTAGGGAGCCATTCAGCAATGGAACCCAGAATTCTGCCTCTCCAGGCAGTTTTCAGGTTTTTGTAATGGTTGCAATGAATGGAGAGTTTTCAGAAAGGGGCAGATGGAGAGAACCTTGTATTGGAAGTCAGAGGTTTAAGTTCAACTGTTGTTGCTGGGTGTCATTGATTTGATTCTGATTTATAATGATCCCATAAGTAGAATTGCCTCATAGGGTTTTTGTGAATGTAATCTTTATAGAAGTAGGTCTTTCTCTCATGAATTGCTGAGTAGACTTGAACCATCAATCTTACTGTTAGCAACCAAGTACTTGATTTGATCCCTTTTAAAGAACATGAGGATTATGGCAGGTATAGGAAATAAAGTTTACCTAGTTTTCCAGAGCCAGTGAATTGGTAGTAGTTGTCTCATGTGGTATGGTGAGAATCGTGAGACATCATTGGGTCCTGGAAACAAAGACCCTCTGAGAAAGAAACAGCATTGGAGCTCTGTGAGGAAGTGTATTGGGCTTGATTAGAGCCTTGGGCTCTTGAAGAAGAGGAAAGTATCTGCCATTCTTGCACTAGATGACCTTCAAAGTCCCATCAATCTTCAAACATGTTGTGGTTAGAAAGTAAAGAAAAAATAAGCAACTTGCCCTAGTCTCTTACCAATTTAATTTTCTCAGTGAAATGAGTGCCACTAGAGCATCTAATTTTCAAACACAGCTACATCACTGGTAAATTGAATGTCTTTTGGGCTTTCTTTACATGCAACATATATGTTTGCTGTTGTTGTTCAATGCCGTAGGGTCGATTCCAACTCATGGGCACATTGTGTAAGGTTTCCAAGGAAATGCCGGTGAGTTTGAATCTCTGGCTTTGTGGTTCAAACAGATCTTTTTGTCTAGTGTTTTATCCCACAGAGCCGCATATATTAGGTCTAGTTAAAAGTTCCAAGTAAGAACTTTAAGAATCCCAAATGATCATAAAAAAGATATACTCTGCAATTTTCAAGGGGGGCTGCAAACTGCAAGGTCAGCAGTTCGAAACTACCAGCTGTTTCGCGGGAGAAACATGAGGCTTTCTGCTCCTATAAAGATTTACAGCCTCGGAAACCCTGTACAGGGTCGCTATGAGTCGCTCGGAACTGACTCCGTGGCACATAACCTGGTGTGTCACTGT
This sequence comes from Chrysochloris asiatica, assembly GCF_000296735.1. Classification (NCBI taxonomy): domain Eukaryota; kingdom Metazoa; phylum Chordata; class Mammalia; order Afrosoricida; family Chrysochloridae; genus Chrysochloris; species Chrysochloris asiatica. The sequence goes on along the minus strand of NW_006408575.1, from coordinate 1,193,972 downwards.
AGGATCAACACTGGACTTCAAGCCACAAGGTCTGTAGTTCAAACCCACTAGTTGCTCCTTGGAAATCCTATACAGGGTTACTATGACTTAGAACCCACTTGACAACACTTAACAACAATGACGACGAAGACAAATATAGGATGGATGAACAATGTGTGTATTTTTTTTTTTAAGAACATACACTTAAACTTCCTTTTTATTGCTTTCATAATATGTTGTTGGTGGTGTTATGTGCCATGAAGTCGGTTCCGACTCATAGCGACCCTGTACAGGGTTTCCAAGGCTGTAAATCTTTACGGGAGCAGAACGCCTCATCTTTCTCCTGTGGAACAGCTGGTAGTTTCGAACTGCTGACCTTGCGGTTCACAGCCCGATTCGTAACCACTATGCTACCAGAGCTCCTTTACCTACACAAAACAATCCCTTTCGCCCCTTCCAGATATTTGCTCTTGTCTGGGGCATGTATTTAAAAGGGCTAAGAAATAATGCTAGCCATAAATTGTAGCAATTCTTTAGAAGTGTAAATGATATTTGGAAATAGGCAGAAGGAACAGGCTTCTCCAAAAGATGTGGGAGTCTTTGTTTAACGCAAGCTCCAATAAACCAACAGAAGTTTGGGACTGCTAAAAAGCTGATCTAATCTTCATTTAAATTAGGAGTATAATGAATATTACATTTCCCTATAGCCTGGACCTGACATATTCAGGTCCACACATGGACAATGGTATTTAGCTATGAGCATCACATTATCAGGATGGTGAGGTGTTTGGAACTGTGTGAAATAAGCACAACTGGGAGGTTAGGGAGTTTCACCCTCGAGAAAAGGAGATTGGGGGAGTCCCAGGTGATATCGGAGTACCCTCTGGATGACTTTGACCTCTGTTGTCGATGATCAGTTCCATTCCTCCTTTGTCTATACTGATACAAGTTAGGTTCCTGGGAAAACAGACTCTAAAATGGAGATTAGCTTGAGTACTTTTAGAACAAAGGTTGTGAGGCAGTGAAGGAAGCAGGATCAGGAGGGAGTGAAAAGGTGGACTGCACTGAACTTAGAACAAGGGCCTCAGGAGATACCATAGGAAGCTCAGGAGCTGGGATAATCCTTCCAAGAGGTTCTGGATCAAAGCACAGGAGCCAGGTATTTCAGACTAGTTCTGGCGTGGTGCTGTAGGATAAGCGCTGAAATGCTAACCGCAAGATCGGTGATTCAAACCCACCAGACGCTCCTCAGAAAACCTATACAGGGTCACTTTGAGTCATAGCTGACTCAAGGGCACTAAACAACAACAGCATCAGTCAAGAAGAAGCCCTGGTAGTGCAGTGGTTAAGCGCTCCACTCTCAACCAAAAGGTTGGTAATTTGAACCCATCAGCCATTGTGTGGGAGAAAGAGGTGACCTTCAGTTCCTGTAAAGATTTACAGCTTTGGAAACCCTATGGAGCAGTTCTACTCAGTCCTATAGAGTTACTCATGAGTTGAAATTGGCTCGATTTCCAATTGATTTGGCACACAACAGCAATATTAACCAATCATTGGATGGGCTGGTTGGATTCTGAGATGGCATAACCATAGAGACAACTTCTTTTGTTCAGCGGCGGGACTCCCGAGGGTGCCTTCAGCAGGCAACACTCCTGCTGTCTGTGGGAGGAGATGTGAGTGCATCCTGACCTGATGGCATAGCTCGTGGCACATTCACAGCATCCATTATGAAGAGGTGGAAGGAAGGGTTTACAATGACTCTAGACATTTGTCAATGTAACTCTATGACATCAAAGATAAAGGATTTTCTATCTCAGCCTTCACTTAAAAAAATCCTGGGGAAGTACTCTGAGTGGAATGTCTTGGTTACAAACACTGGTCAGATATTGAGGAATTATGATTGACTGAACTTGAATATTTTTGGTCACTGTGAATGGAGCTGACTAGCAGAAGAAAAAAGTGAAAGTACCATTCTGAAGGGAGACAGTCACCCCTCTTTTGTGTACCTCATTTTTCCTTGACAAGAGACAGATCACTGGTTCTGTGTAGAACAAGAGGGAAAAAAAGTTATTTTAGTTCTATGAAAAGTACATTCTCTTTCAGAATTAAAACTGTCTTCTGTGTGAAGGATGCTTCTATAATGAGGAGTATTCCAGCAAAGACCATGTGTCTCTCTTTCCAGTACTCTGCAGAGAACTTGTCTGAATTCAGATTCCATTAGAAGTAAATAAGAAGCTTTAAAACTTTACCAATCACGGAGCTTCATTACTAGGCATATTGATTTAGTAGGTCCTGGCAGAAGATAAGAACTATGTATGATCTGAAAACTCTCTATTTGATTCTCAAATTGGAAAAGCAACTATATGAAGCAGATGTAAGCAAATCTGAGTTAGTTAAATTGTTTGTGTGTTTGGAGGCCCAGAATATGCAGATAGAGGAATTACATTTACTTATCCATCCTTTTGCCCTTTCCAAAATATGGTTCTTTAATTACCTAGGAAACAAAATTTGGAATCCTCTGGACTAGATTTCAGAATATTTTCTTGCCCTATAAACTCATTGGTACCATGGATATTCCAGACAAAATGAAGTAATATGTTGTTCATTGTTCTTCTGAACTGGAATATATTTAATGTAAGAAATTTATTAACCTTGTCTTTCATTTATAAATTCCCCATTAGGTCAGCATAAGGGTATATGGTTAATTTGGGTCCATGAGTAAAGAAGGAAAAGCAAGTTTGGGTATAACTGTAGTTATGACAGTTCTCTTCTGAGTCCACAAAGGAGATAATTTGGGAGTAATCAAAGCTTCTTCTTGTTTTTTTAAAGTGCCTACTTGTAAAATATTACCAGAGAAACAAAATGGATTTTTTAAAGCTATTGTTAACCTTTGCCTCTGATTTCTTCCTAACATTATTAATTTACAGAGATTTTACTTAGCTCTAATCATGGGCTGCGAACCTCAGGGACAGCAGTTCGAAACTACCAGCTGTTCTGCGGGAGAAAGATGAGGTTTTCTGCTCCCATAAAGATTTACAGCCTTGGAAACCCTGTACAGCGTCTCTATGAGTCGGAACCAACTCCATGGCATGAACAACAACAAAATCATGGGGTTTATTTTGTCTTTTTCTTTTGTCCCTAATATTTTTTATATCTTTATGGACTGTGTAATCATCTCTATTAGCATCACATGATATTCTATTGCTTTAATGTACCATGATTGACTTTATCTAAAACTCACTTGAGCTATTTGGGTGGTTTCCATGTTATCACGATGAATTGCATTGCCATATGCCATATGGTACAAGTCCTCATCTACCTGCCCCACCTCTAGAATCCACGTCTCCAAAGTTCCTTCCCTGGACTACAGTCTTCTCTTTGAGGCCTTCAGTTTCCTCATTGTCCTACCTGTCTGCTTTTTCTATTACAACCATACACCTGATTTTTCTATTACGTCACTATTATGTTGTAAGGTTTTCCACTTTAGCAGAGAGAGAGAGAGAACTCAAGACATGTCTGCTGTTATCATAATGGTTGGAGTTCTGCTGTGGCACTGTGGGTTAATGCGCTGGACTGCAAATTTGGTTTGAACTGCAAGGTTGGTGCCTAAGCTCACCAGCTGCTCCTTGGAAACCCTATACAGGATCACTGTGGGTTGGAACCAAGTCAACGGCACTTAACAACAAAAACATAATGGTTGCAATCATAAGCCTGATTACTCTTGAATTCTGGGTCAACATCTTACTCATTTTTATCCAACCCACTACTCGGGGTGATTCAATATGGAAAGTATTAACAATATCATTGATATCACATGCTATTAAAATTGTGCTGAAGATAATTGAAAAATGATTACAGCAGTCCATCTATAGGGAGCTGTCAGAAATTCAAGCTGAATTCAGATGAGGATGTGGAATGAGGAATATTGCTGATGTAAGATGGATATTAGTTGAAAGAAGAGAACACAAAAAAATATGTTTACTTGTGTTTTATGACTTTGCAAAGGCATTCGACTGTAAGGATCATAACACATTATGAATGACATTGTAAAAATCTAAAATTCTAGAACATTTTATTGTGCTCATATGAAACCTGTACATTGTCTGAGAAGCAGTGCTTTAAACAGAACAACGGACACTGAATGGTTCAAATGAAGAAAGATGTGTGTCAAGATTGTATCCTTTTACTGTGTTTATTCCATTTGTGTGCTGAGAAGAAAGATAAAGCATCAGGAATAGAGGAAGACTCATTAACAAACTGTGATATGCAGATGACATAAAATCTTATTGCTGAAAGTAAATACAACTGAAGCACTTACTGATGAAGGTCAAAGATTACACCTCAGCATAAAGAAAACAAAATCCTCACAGCTGGACCAATAAGCATTTCTCCATAATGATAAACAGAGAAAAGATTGAAGTTGTCAAAGATTTCATTTTACTTGAATCCACAATCTATAAATAATACCCGTACAAGTAGCAGTAAAGAAATTAAATGATGTATTGTAGTTGGAAAATTGGTTCAAAAGACCTCTTTAGTAAAATAGACTCAATGACACTTAACAACAACAACAAATGAAGCTTTTCCACTGTGTCTTTCCACAGATGTATTCATTTTCATTTCTGTGTATTCCATCTAATGAGGTCCATATGTATTTTTCCTGTTGGTTTTATTGCTAAGGTTAAAAAATTGTGACTATTATAAACAAGTCTTAGAACTTTTAGCTGATTTTTTTCTAAATATACAAATTGTTGATTTCTGTATGAATAGTTGATGTCAAATATCTTATTGATTTTTTTTTTATTAT
>NW_006408575.1:1187502-1189061 GCF_000296735.1 Chrysochloris asiatica | reverse complement strand
ATTTTTTCTCTTGTGTAATTGCATTGGTTGGTATCTCTGTATACTGTCAAGTGCCTAATGGCATTAAAAATTGCTTTGGGGTTATTTTTTGTAATTTCTTCCTATCTTTAATTTTTGTTTGTACTTTCTTTTGGTTCAACTTTGATAATGGCTTAATAACTGCACTGCTTGTTCTTTCAGTCAATAGTTTTGTCTTGTTTACATACTATTATCTTCTCTTTCTTAGATGTGTTTGTTTTCAGTTTCTATGTTTATTTACTTTGCTTTATTTTCCAAAGCTTTCCAATACTCATATTTCAGAAATTTTTAATGAGCCCGAATATAGTGAATATGTTGACTAAAATTGCAGATCTTTACTCATTTTGTCAAAACTCACTCTCTTATTGTTGTAAATAGGTGAGTTATATTTCACTGATGACTGATTAGTTATTTCATCTGTAGTCTGAGAGTCTCACCTCCTAAACTGTTATTTAGGAAATGCTCTGGTAGCATAGTGGTTATGAATTGGGCTGTGAACTGCAAGGTCAGCAGTTCGAAACTACCAGCTGTTCTGCGGGAGAAAAATGAGGCTTTCTGCTCCTGTAAAGATTTACAGCCTCAGAAACCCTGTACAGGGTCGCTATGAGTCGGAACCTACTCCACGGCACATAACTACGACCATATTGATATGATTATGTTTGCTGGAAGGTGTCTGCATTACAGACTTCCCTGTAGGGCCTGAAACACTTTAATGGTGATTAGTTTATATTTACTTACACAACCCCTCTACCTGGGATTTCTCATGACTCAATTGTTAATATATCACTTGTAACTTTTCTGCAAACCACACAGAGACCTCAGATACCCTGAGGAGGAACTTTGCTCTCTGTGCAACTTAACAACCTCTCCTCCAACCTGGTGGCCATCCACAAAATCTGTGTTTACGTGGACAGACAGTACCCTCTTTCTTTCTTTCTTTTTTTTTTTTTTGCAGTAATTCTTCCTTGTAGCCTGTGCTGCAAAACAGATAATCAAAAAGCAGGTTTAATTTTCTCATGAATATAGAGGTACCATTTGTTCTTTGTAGGTTACCAATGATACAACATCAGTCAACGATAAGATCAACAGAAGGTTTGAAAAACAAAGATATATCTATCAACTATCATTAAAATTTAAAGCTTGTGCATCAAGTTTATTCCAGAAACTAGAAAAACAGTTATCAATATGTTACATACACTGATTATTGCAAAGGGGCAGACTATGCTATAAATACCATTCAGAGCACATGAAACTTGTTAAGCTGACACTCAGTGATGATAATTTTCCTTCTTTGGCATAGAAGAAACAAAGGGAGCTTTAGGACTAAGTTGATTTGTGTTTGAATCTTTGCTTCGTTACTTCTAGTTAGCTCACTTGAAAGGGGCATATATTCTCTTCTGAAACTTAGTTTCCTCTTCTGTAACATTCATATAGAATCTATGGCAAAAGGTATACTATAAAGCCCAGTTCAATATTCCACCAGGACTCCACCACTGTATTGTTGTTGTTGTTGTTGTTGTTATGTGCTGTGGAGTCAGTTG
>NW_006408575.1:1182816-1185791 GCF_000296735.1 Chrysochloris asiatica | reverse complement strand
CCAATTCGTAACCATTATGCTACCAGAGCTCCTTTATTAGGGCTCATTAATTAAACATAAGTGTTATCTGGAAGGAAACATTGCTAGTTTTCAAAAATAATCTTATTGAGAAAAAAAGATATTTTTTGAATCTCAGCATTATATTTATTTACAAAATCAAGACAACTGCAGCACACTTTTTATATGGACCATTTAATGAAAGCACCAATCAATTGTTGGTTTGTTATATTGTGGTATCTTGTGTGTTTCTGTGATGCTGGAAGCTATGCCACTGTATTTTAAATACCACCAGGGTCACCAGTATTCAATTGTCAGTTTGTTGTACTCTGGTGGTTTGTGTGTTGCTGTGATTCTGGAAGCTATGACATTGGTGTTTAATTCCAGCAAGGTCATCCATGGTATACAGGTTTCAGATAAGCTTCCAGACTAAGACAGACTATTGGAAAGGTGCAAGCAGACTACTTCTAAATGTTTAGCCATTGAAAACCTTGATGATTTAACCAGAACACTGTCAGATATAGTACTGGAAGCCCTATAGGTTGGAAGGCACTCAAAATACGACAGACGAAGAGAGCTGCCTCCTCAAAATAGAGCTGATCATTATGACACTGCTGAAGTAAAGTTTTTAGGACATTCATTTGCTAAAAGGGCACAACTCAAAATGAGGAGTTATAGTTGTAATCATTGATTAATAATCAGAACATGGAATGGATGAAGTATAAATTTAGGAATATTATAAGTTGTCAAAAATTAAATGGTTGTGACAATTGCAATTGGTAATGATAACAATTACTCACTATTGAGTCATAAGAATATTATCTCCATCTCCTTTCACCAGACCCACAAAGAAAAGATGAAAACTATTCAGTGGAGGTTCTACCTTCCCCCACACTCTGAAACTTTTGAAAACTTGTTTTCCCTTTTGAAAACTTGTTAGCCAGCCACTTCATGACTTTATAGTCCTCCCACCCCCAGCTCCACTTTAGGTATCCAATGTCTAATTTGCCCATTCCCTATCAACCCTGTGTACACAGGAGATATGTTTGAATCTTTGATGTGAATACTCCTTCCTTACTACATCTGTAAGTATAGGTCAAATTCATCAAATTGTAGCACTTTACTCTTGCTTCCTTTATTAAATTTCTTTATCTTCTTCTATTAGAGGACTGATCATCAAGCCACTGAAGCTAGGTCAAAAAGGTACTATCTGCAAGTTTGGGCTTTCATATGCATCTCCCCTCACCTCATATCAGCTGGGCGCTTCACTCTCGACTCTAGACTTCTGTGACTAGGTCCTTATCCATGGGCTCAGGATTTCTCAGGTCTCACCACACTTCGGACCAACAAGCCCTTCCTCTTCTCTCTCTCATCTCCAGGTCAAAGTTTTGTAACATAAAGGGAGGAGTGGTTAATCTTACAGTCCAGGAACAGAGGACCCTAAGACCATCAAGGGAGAAGAACACAAACGGAATGTGGGACCCTATTCAGAGAAGCAGTGACAGGAGGCATGGAAGCAGAGGTGATGACATGTAGAGATAGAGCAGCTGAGGACTCTAGACTCATGGAAATGAAAGGCTGTGTGCTAGTGGCCAGGAAGTAGGTTTGCAGAATGTAACCTTGGGTTGTTTGAATGATTATATATTCCTGAATGTTTTTGTGTACATAAAAACAACAACAACAACAAAAGAGTAACTAGAAGCAAATACTGTTGAATAGTTATGCATGGAGGGGATAGTAATCATTACAATGATATGAAATACAGTAGAATAAGTGCAAAACTGATGTTCTCCCATGTAAACTATCACAGCATGCACCAAAAAAAAACTTTGAAAAAAAAAGAAAAAAAGAATGAAATGGAACCATCTGGTAATGTAGTGGTTACAAGTCAGGCTACTAATCTCAAGATCAAAACTACCAGCAGTTCTGCAGGAGAAAGATGAGGCTTTCTCTTCTGCAAAGATTTACAGACTCAGAAACCCTATACAGAGTTGCTATGAGTTGTAACGAACTCTATGGCACATAACCACTACCAGGTATTAGTGAGCTGAAATGGACTGGAATTGGCCATTTTGAATATGACAGTCATATGTTTTACTAAGCCAGGAATGAAACTGAAGATGGATGGTGCTGCATTCATTATCAAAAAGAACATTTCATGATCTATTTTGAAGTATAATGCTGTTTGTGATATTCCTATGTGTACAAGGAAGATCAATTAATACCACTATTATTCAAATTTATGCACCAACCACTAAATCCAGTAATAATGAATTGAAGAATTTTACCAACTTCTTTAGTCTGAAATTGATCAAACATGTAGTCAAGATGTATTGCGAATTACTGGTGATAGCAAATTACTGGAAGGGGAAGGTTGGACAGAAAGAGGAAAAACAATAGTTGGAAAATATAGCCTCAGTTATAGAAATGATGCTGTAAATCACATGATAGAATTTTCAAGATCAATCACTTCTTCATTGCAAAAACACTTTTTAATAACAAAAAAGATACCTATACACGTGATAACTATCCCTCACTCCTCTGGCAGTTTACTTTACTGTAGTGGCTTGCATGTTGCTGGGATTCTGGAAGCTGTGCCACCAGTATTTTCAATACCAGCAGGGTCATCCATGATGGACAGGTTTAAGCTGAACTTCCAGACAAACTAGAAAGGTGAGGTGGACTACTTCTGAATGTTTAGCCACTAAAAACATTATGAATAGCAGTAGAACACTGTCAGATAGCACCAGAATATTGAATCTTGAAACATTTGAGTAGCACTAAAATATTGTCATATATAGTACCAAGAGATGAGCCACTCAGGTTGAAAGGCACTCAAAATATAAACGGGGAAGAGATGCCTCCTCAAAATAGAGTTGACGGTAATGACACAAATGGAATAAAGTTTTCAGGACTTTTATTTGCTGATGGGGCAGAACTCAAAATGAGGAGAAAGAGTTGTAAACATCCATTAATAG
>NW_006408575.1:1179927-1181791 GCF_000296735.1 Chrysochloris asiatica | reverse complement strand
AGAAAATTTCAAAGGTCAGCTCAAGAAGACAAAGTCAAGTATTACAATGAAAGGTGCAAAAATCTGAAGTTAAAAAAAACAAAAGAGAAGAACACATTCAGCATTTCTCAAGCTGAAAGACAGAAAAACATGTCAAGCCTCAACTTGTAATATTGAAGGATTCAATGGGGAAAGAAAATGGAGTCATGGCATGGTGTTGTTGGTTAATGCACTGGATTGCCAAGTCAGTTTGAACTGCAAGGTTGGTGGTTCAAGTGCACCAGCTGCTCCTCAGAAACCCTATGCAGAGTCACTATGGGATGGAACTGACTTGATGGCACTCAATAACAACAATGGACAAAATATTGAATGATGCAAAAAGCATCAAAAGAAGATGGAAAGAATGCACAGACACTGTACCAACAAACAATGGTCAATGTTCACCCACTTAAAGAGGTAACGTATGATCAAGAGACAATGATACTGAAGGAAGTAGTCCAAAGTGCACTTGATATATTGGTAAAGAACATGGCTCCAGAAATTGATGGAATACAAATTGCAATCTTTCAATAAACAGATGCAGCATTGGACATACTCAGGACTCTATGTCAAGAAACACAGAGGGGAGACCCAACGAAATGCAGAAATCATTAGAAAATATCATCCAAGTAGAATTTTGCTAAAGATATTCAAAATCGACTACAACAGTACAATTGCTCAGGAGGAACCAGTAGAAAAGAGGCAGTTCTTTGAATAGAACAAGGGGATACTGAATGATTTTAAACCAGGAAATATTTGTGCTGGGGCTACATTCTCTCATCATACTGTTTCAATCAGTATGCTGAACACATAATCTAAGAAACTGGATTTTATGAAGAAGAAAGTGGCATCCCAATTGGAGGAAAACTCTAACAACCTGCAACATGCAGATGATAGAATTATGCTTGCTAGAAGTAAAAAGGACTTAAAATACTGATGAAAATCAAAGACTTTAACCTTCAGATGGATTGCACCTCAATGTAAAGGGGAAAAAAAAATCTATACAATCGTACCAATAAAGAACATCATGATAAATGGAGAAAAGATTGAAGTTTTCAAAGACTTCATTTTCTAGGATGCACAATCAAAACTCATGGAAGCAGCAATTTAAAAATCAAAGGATGTATTGCATTAGGCATATCTGCTGCACTAGAGTTTCTTAAAGTGTTCAAAATCAATGATATCAGTTTGAGGACTAAGGTTCTCCTGACCCAAGTATGGTACTACAAGTCACCTCATGTGCATGAAAAGTTGGAAAATTATTAAAGAAGACCATAGAAGAATTGGTGCATTTGAGTTATGATGTTGGAGAAGAATAAAAAGTGCCATAGAATGCCAGAAGAACAAACAAATCTGTGTTGGAAGAAGTAAAGCCAGAATACACCTTAGAAGCCAGGATGGCAAGACTGTGTCTCTCATACTTCTGACATATTATCAGGAGGGACCACTCCTGGAGAATTACATCATGCTTGGTAAAGTGAAGGGTCAGAGCAAAAGAATAAGACCTCCAACAAGATAGATTGGCACAAAATATGGGTAGGACTGATAGTGGTTAGGGTGGAGATGTAGTGAGGTTTGCCATTAGCAATACCACAGAATACCAGGCAAAGCAGATTCACGGCAGAGCTCCAAAACTTGGAACCACATAGGTAGGAATATTTTAAAAGTTTGAAGGCTTATAGCTAGTAGAACTTGTAGCAAAAGTTAAAAATTGTGTACTTTTGAATCTGCTGGGCTCTGTAGCCCAGAGCTGACAATTTGGGTGAGGCCAAAGAGTAAGACCACGGAAAAATGCCACGGGAACCTCGGAGCAAAGGTGGACAATACACTTTGTGGGTTTTGCTTT
>NW_006408575.1:1162605-1164331 GCF_000296735.1 Chrysochloris asiatica | reverse complement strand
CATACTAAAAAATAAAAACGTATGTGCATCAAAAACTTCACCAGAAGAGTAAAAAGGGAACCCACAGAATGAGAAAAAATCTTTTGCATTGACACATCAGACAAGAGACTCATTTCTAAACTATATAGGAAACTACAACACCTCTACAAGAAAAAGACAAATAATCCCCCCCAAAAATGGACACAGGACATGAACAGATACTTCACCAAGGAACAGATCCAGGCAGCCAACAAACATATGAAGAAATGTTCACAATTGCCAGCCATTAGAGAGATACAAATCAAAACAACAATGATATATCATCTCAGATCAGCAATAACAGCAAAGATCAAAAAAGTAGAGGACAATAAATGCTGACAGGCATGTGGAGAAACTGGGATGCTCCTGCATTGCTTGTGGGATTGCAAAAAGGTCCAATCTCTCTGGAAAGCAATATAGTTCTTCCTCAGAAGGTTGGAAATAGAAATACCTTATGATCCAGCAATTCCTATACTTGATATTTACCCATAAGAAAAAATGAGCCATAACACGAGTAGATATATACACACCAATGTTCATAGAAGCACTATTTGCAATAGCAAAAAGATGGAGACAGCCTAAGTGTCCATCAACTGAAGAATGGATAAACAAACTGTAGTACATACACACAATGGAATATTATGCAACCTTGCAGAATAACAAGGATGCTGCAAGCCACTGCATAACATGGATGAACCTTGAGGAGATTATGTTGAGTGAAATTAGTTAGTCACGAAAGGAGAAATACTGCATAGGACCACTACTGTAAAAGACTTAAAAAAAGAACCCATACTAAAGTAGGGTCAGGATTCTTTGCTGGTTACCGGAATATGGAGCACAAGGTAGGGAATAGACACAGGATAGTTTGGGTGCTAGGGAGGGGGACAATACACAAGAAGGGGGAGGGGAATGGAAGAACAAAGCATACAGGAAAACAATTAGGCAAGGTTTGCATGGACTAAATGGGACATAGATAAATAATGATGTATGCACAACCTTGGAACAACAGGGCTCTGGGATACAGGGATTGAGATATGGTTGGAATGAGGAATAGGAGGGAAACAACGTTAAGATTCTTGGTTGTCTTTTGAATCTTGGTTTCTCTGGCATACCATTATAAAATAGATACTTGAGAGGGAGAAAAGAATAGCCAGAAATATCACCATTGTAAGTCTGTCATCTGCCTACAACTGATTAGAATACCTAAAATAGGGCTACAATGTGCCCAGTGAAGGGGGCTTCCTGCAGAGCCTTTGCATTACCTAAGATCATAGGTGGACTCCTGAACTGCATCCAGAATCTTCTGAGGTGGAAAATTTCCACTTGAAATAACAAGCAGACCAGCCTGGAGCGGCTAGAAGAACAGAAGATACTTCTTGAAAGAAAGACCAACAGGAAAAATACAAAACAATATAAGCAGTCTGACTGATTACTACAAGAACAAGCAAGTTGCTCGCCCAGGAGACATCAAGGCAAGTGGTCAGGTCCCCTCAGAACAAACCCCCTTTCAAGACTAAGACCCAATGGGAATACACACTCTGTTTGGTGACCACATCCGTCACGGATAAGGGGAAGTGAGGACAAAAGAGCAATGAAGCTGCGAGGTAAGCCCTACAAAGTTCAATAGACTATTATGGACCCGGGTGGGCACCTGGTTGGCCAGCAGTGTGGCAAGACCTGGGGACTCTTGGGCCCAGAGTCAGTGACA
>NW_006408575.1:1159484-1161855 GCF_000296735.1 Chrysochloris asiatica | reverse complement strand
ATGACCAGGGAGCAGACTTGCAGGGTATACACTTTGGTTGGTTGATGATGCATGGAAGGGATTGTAACCATGGCAATGAAACGATATAAGATAGGATGAATGTAAAGCTAATGTTTTCCCATGTAAACTAGCAAATAATTCAAAATAAAACATTATAAAAAAAGATAGATTGGCACAGTGGCAGCAGCAATAGGCTCAAGTTTAATAACAATTGTGAGGATGGCACAGAATTGGGCAGTGTTTTATTCTGTTGTGTATAGGGTCATTATGTGTCAGAACCATATTGATGGAACCTGGCAACACTGACTGCATGAATCAAGGAGCATGTGAAATAAGGACAATTCTTGACAGATGGAGGCGAGGAGCTTGGCAATGTGCCAAAACCTGGGATAGTGTGTGGAACATGTGGAAACACACTGAAAAAATATCCCAAAGCAAGAGAGTTTGCTCCTGCTTCCCGAGCAGTAGCTTGAGAAGGTTCAGAGCTTCATATTGGCATGATCAATTGCCTCACTGTTAATGAGACAGAACAGGTGTAGAAAAGCAATGTCTAAGGTAGGAGCTTGGGTGGCAGGGTTGGAAGGGTGATCTTGACACAGCCTCATTGAATGCTATTAACTCCAGCATGGTGAGACTCTACCAAGTTCCTAAGGGAGCTGTGGAAGAGCTTATAGGGTTGTTAGATTAGAAAGACTAACATTGGGTAAAGGGGATTTTAGATTGCACATAATCAGAGTCAAAGACAGAATCATTGGACTTCTGTGGTGGTAAGACACATCCAGCTGATACCAGTGGAGAGTATCCAATGGAAGGCAAAGAAGTTCCTGGGGTTCTTGAGTCCATTTCATGGATATGACACTCTTCACTCCCCAACCCCAAGACTGTTTCCTTCTTGCCCTGCTGCCATTTCAGGGCAGAAGGACATTGGAGAATACTGAGTGGGAAAAAAGGGTCCTGAACGAGAATTTGAATTATACATTGTTTCTGCTTATACCTTGGGGACAAAAGACCTAAGTTTTAAACCAACATTAACTACATTTCTTCAGCACCACCACCCCCTTTGGATGGAGGAGAAAGGAGACTCAGAAAGAAAATTGCATTCTCTTAGAAAATAAATACCCATTTCTGTCCATGTGGTTTGTTGGGTGTACTTTTTATACTGGATCCAAAAGAAGCCTTCATTCTCCTTCATTTCCTTTAAGTTGAACAACAGAAAGAGGCATTCCAAATCCTTCCTTAAGTTACCACATAAAAACCAACCTAAAATAAACCCACTGCCCTTGAGATGATTCCAACTCATAACAACGCTATAGGGTTTCCAAGTCTGTAAATCTTTACAGAAGCAGATGACCACATCATTCTCTTGCAAAGTGGTTGGTGGGTTTGAGCTGCCAATCTTTTGGTTAACAGGCAACCACTTTAACCACTATGACACTTGTTGTTGTCAAGTGTCGCCGAGTCAATTCCTACCCATAGTGACCCTGTATAGGGTTTCCGAGGAGCAGCTGGTGAGCTTGAACCACCGACCTTGCAGTTCAAATGCTTTGCAGTCTGGTGCATTAACCCGCAGCACCACACCTTAATTACCACATATTTACCACATAGCACCATTTATTATGAATGTCTGCTTACCTGCCAGTCACCCCACTAAACTGAAGCAATCTAAGGCCAGGACTTTATGCTGTTCACTCTCCCATGTTTAAAAAGGACTTGGCACATAACAGGTGCTCAGTAAATATTTGTAGGACCATTTAATTCCACTGGATTTATTGCTGACACATGAGATGTGTCCTTTCAAAAATAGCTGGCAGGAATCTTTTTCACAACCAGACTGTACATAAATGCTTCTACAAACAAATACATAAAAGAGAAAAGGTAGCATTAAACATGAACAAGAGGTCCTTATGAAGAAGGATGAATTAAATGTAAGACAGTGACCATCTTGTTTAGGCAAAGAAGTTCCTAGAAACCATGGTGCTTTTATCAGAATGGGTTGTACATTTCCAGGTTAAACTTAAAATAACATTGCAAACTGTAATAATCAGATATCACCTTATACCTGATTCTAGAATGGCCTAGACTGTTGATGCCAACAGTGTAAGGTAATCGATTCTTAAAATTCAAGAAGTTTTTTTTTTTTTTTTAACTGAGTGTTTCCCCAAACACAATATGCAGGACTAAAGGTGGAAATATGAGTCAATTTTAGAGGTATACAAATGTTGTTGTGCTAATTCCCCTTTAAGTCAATTCTCCATCATAATGGTCCTACATGACAGAGTAAAACTCCTTATAGGATTTCCTAGGCTGAAATCTTTACAGAAGTAGGTAGTAAAATCTTCTCTCCAACAGAGCTGCTGGGTAGGTTTTTTTT
>NW_006408575.1:1138926-1155309 GCF_000296735.1 Chrysochloris asiatica | reverse complement strand
ATAATAGTGGTATTAACTGGGCTTCCCTGTAGGTGCATGGATATTATCCTATCACAGACAGCATTGTACCTCATGACTGATCTGGATATGTTCTTTTTGAAAATGAATGCAACACCATTCTTCAATTTGTCATTTCCAGCATAGTAAACCATTTGACCATCAGATTCAAAATGCCAGTACCAGTCCATTTCAACTCACTAATGCCTAAGATATTGATATTTATGCATTCCATTTCATTTTTGACAACTTCCAATTTTCCCAGATTCATAATTTGTACATTCCATGTTCTGATTATCAATTGATGTTTACAGCTGTTTCTCTTCATTTTGAGTTGTGCCCCATCAGCAAATGAAAGTGTCACGGGCTTTACTCCATTTGTATCATCACGGTCAACTCTACTTTGAGGAGGCAGCTCTTCCCCAGTCACATTTTGAGTGCCTTTCAACCTAAAGGCCTCATTTTCCGGCACCACATCTGACAGTGTTTCTGTGTTATTCATAGGTTTTCAGTGACTAAATATTTGGATGAAGTTCGTCACTTCTTCCTAGTCTGTCTTTGTCTGGAAGCTCATCTGAAACCTGTCCACCATAGATGACCGTACTTGTATTTAAAATACCGGTGGCATAGTTTTCAGAATCACAGCAACTTACAAGCCACCACAGTATGACAAACTGACAGACGAGTGGTGGGTGCTTTAGGTGAGGTTAAAGGAGCTATTTGAGTGTAAAAAGTGAGTTGATTTGAAGAATAATGTTAAGTAAATAACAGTCCAAGTCACACACCATTATGGCAGAAAGAATGAAGGGAGTGCTTAAATAATTAAGGTTTGGGATGTTGTTGTTGTTAAGAGCCATTGAGTCATAGTGGCCAACTCACAGTGACCCCAAATAGGGTTTCTGAGGAGCAGCTTGTGGGTTTGAACTGCTGACCTTTTGGTTAACAGTCGAGTACTTATCCTATAGCGTCATACCAGGACTCCCAAAAGTTTGGGATACTCAGCATTAACTCAATTTTGAAAATTGCATTTGTTTCCTAGTTTGCATATTTTAGTGGTGGGCCTCCAGTGGTGGGCCTCCTGGATCTAGATCCAGTGGATTATATTGAGGTGTTGATTATCCACTTCTCATCAGGAGATGCTTTTTCCTTTTTCCTACTGGAGCTAACTGGGGGGGGGGCGGCAAACTAGTTGCCCAGCCAGTAAAATGATCAACTGTTACCCTACAACTTAGGAGCCTTGAGTTGTAGTCTACGGAACTTAGGAAAAGTTCTTCTCTTTAATGTCTGCATCGCACTGAACCAGTAGTTTCTATATCAATTCCTTACAACTAGGGTTTCCCTAGGACACTTTCAATGCATGACTGTTGTCATAGCATAATTACAAATATGGTCCCCTTTTACTCTCAAAAGTGTCCCAGTTTTAACTATAAATTACAAGACTTCTCAAAACATCATAGAGCTGGAGCGAACACTGCGTCCTCGCTCCAGTGGTATTGAAATTGGAGTTGCTGGTTGGTTCTGAGCGAGGCGCAGACCTGACCATGGGACCTGAAGCCAGATTCCTTTGAAGCTCCCTGGGATGTCGGTATCCTTCTTACCAGACTGGCTGCAAAGCAGGGCAGAAGTGAATCAAGAGACTATCCAGAGGCTCCTGGAGGAAAATGACCAGCTGATTCGCTGTATCGTGGAGTATCAGAACAAAGACCCAGCAAAGGAGTGCAACCAGTACCAGCATGTGTTACACAGAAATCTCATTTATTTGGCTGCTATTGCAGATGTCAGACCAATCAGTGCTGCACAATCAGGGGAATCATCTTCCAGTTGACTGTTGTGGGAAGCAATTGACTATAACCCACCTCCTACAAAATGGAGACAGGATTACTACCAACTCAGCCGCTCCCAACATGAATGAAAAGTGTGTGAAGAAAGTTACCAAGTTAATGTTATCCTCAACACTCATATTTAATTAACTACATCCTTCAGTGGGTAAAGTGTTGGACTATTAACTGAAAGTTCAATGGTTCAAGCCCACTAGCAGCTTCGCAAGAGAAAGATACGGCACTCTACTACCATACAGATTTACAGCCTAGGAAACCCTAGGAAGCAGCTTTCGTTCTGTTCTATATGACTGTTGGGAGTCCAAATCGACTCGACAATGGTGGTGCATTTTTCAGCGTGAGCCAGGGTATCCTCTTCCCTGAAGTGGGAGAGTGCACTTTCAAGCCTATCATTTTAGTTTCAACCTAAATAGGAAACTGGGTAGGTATTAGACAAGTAGCAGGGGTTGGGGAGAGTCTTCACAGACCCTGCCAAATGGACCAATAACTGTGTTCCCTCTTCTGCCAGTCATGGTACCTATGACTGTTTTTTTCAGATTACTTTGGAATAAAGCTTTTCTTTTCATCAAAACAAAACAAAACATCATAGAGTTGGGATTAGGAAATAGACAAGCACTTCTTAGGAGCCACCCACATTCTTCTTGGATCAACTATCAACACTCGTGGAAGCAGCAGTCAAGAGATTAGACGATGTATTGCATTAGGCAAATCTGCTGCACAGGAACTTTTTAAAGTGTTGAAGAGCAGAGATGTCAGCTTGAGGACTAAGGTGCACCTGACCCAGCCATGATATTGTCAATAACCTCATATGGATGCGAAAGATGGACAATGAATAAGGAAGATCGTAGAAGAATTGATGCCACTGAGTTGTGGTGTTGGAGGAGAATACTAAAAGTGCCATGGACAGCCAAAAGAACCAATAGATCTGTTTTGGACTAAGTGCAGCCAGAGTGCTCCTTGGAGGCTAGGATGGCTAACCTTCGTCTCTCATACTTTGGACATATTGTCAGGAGGGAACAGTTGCTGGAGAAGGATGTCATGCTGGGTAAGATGGAGGGTCAGAGAAAAAAAGGAAGACCCCCAATGAGAAGGATCAGCCAGGTGGCATCATTGATGGTGTCAAGTGTGGCAGCAGTAATGAGGTTGGCCCAGGATCGGACATTGTTTCTTTCTGCTGTGTATGGGGTCGCTATGAGTCGGTTCGGACTCGGTGGCACCTGACAACAACAACAACAACCCACATTTTACCTACACATAGATACATATGTTAGGGTTCTATAAGGTCTCAATTGGGAAAGGAAATTGAACTAAATGAACTATGTGAAAAATCTTTTCTATCTTCAGGTTGGACAGCTTGACATTAAATTGATTCGGTCCCTGTAGGGTTTTCTTCTAAGGTCTTTGTGTGAAAGTGCTTTGATTTTACATCACTGTTTGCAAAGTCCCAGGAAGCAGGGAGTTAATTTTCCACAATAGCAGAACATTAGTATACTGATTACACTTTCCTAACCTCAGCCAGCCATTGTCCTCAGCCTCAATAGACTGAAGACTTCTGCAAGATAGCAGCTTTTCTTGTATCAGAGTTAGACTAAGAATTGAGATAACCCTATTCTTATGATTTTGGGGAATAGACCTTGGTATGAATTGAATTGTATCTTCTCAAAATATGTGTTGAAATGCTAATACAAGCCCTGGTAGTGTAATGGATTAAGAGTTGGGCTGCTAACAGCAAGGCCAGCAGATTGAATCTACGAGCCATTCTGCTGGAGAAAGATGAGGCTTTTTGCTCCTGTAAAGATTTACAGCCTTGGAAACCCTATACAGGTTCACTATGAGTTGGAATTGACTCCACGGCACACAACCATTATACCCGTAAATGGAGTCCTGGTGTGGCACTTTAGGACAAGCACTGGACTGCAAGATCAATTTGAATCGCAAGGTTTGAACCCACCAGCTGCTCCTCCGAAGCCTAATCCAAGGTCTCTGAGTTGGTGCCAGATCGATGGCACTTAACAACAACAATAACAATATCTGTAAATGAGTTAAGTGTTGGGGCTGCTACCTGCAAGATCAAGAGCTGCTCTGGGATAGAAAGATGAGGTTGTCTTCTTCCCTAAAGATTGACAGTCTTGGAACCTCTAAGGAGCAATTCCACTCTGTCCTAAGGGTGGCTCTGAGTTGGAATGAACTCAAGGACCTTGGCAGTGGTATACCTATAAATAAGACCTTGTTTGGAACTAGAAGTTTTCTTTTGGCATTTAATGAGGCCATGCAAGAGTAAGGTGGAACCTAAACCTAATTGCTTCTGAGCTATAAAAACAGCAGAATAAAGACTCAGACTCACACAAAAGAGGAAGAGGAAGTCAGATGATGGAAATAGATGCTTGTATAATCCCAGAAACGTGGAGGGTCACTGGCAGTTATTAGAAGCTAAAATAGAATGATTACTTGAAGTGTGCACTTCTACCCTCCTGAACTGTGAGAAAATAAATGCTTGTTCTTTAAAGCCACCCCCTTATGGTATTTCTGTTACAGCAGTTGTAGGTAGCTTAGACAGAACCTCTGCTCCAGTATTTGTCATTAACTTTAAAAATCATTATGTAACTCTGTATTTCACAAGCCACAGAGAGTCAAAAAAGAGGATCATCATAGTAACCACAAAACTGGCCCCACAATTCCTCCCCTTGAATCTAAAGAAAACATAGCTTAGACTCAAGCTCAGACTCTGCTTGTAATTGATTCAAATTCTAATGACTTTGGATTTGAGCTAATTATGTAAAATACAATGTATTACATACATAAACTAGTCCCTTTATTTATTGTTCAAATAATGAATGCATGATATAATATAGGAATCCTGGCGTGGCACTTTCGGATAAGAACTGGACTGTTAACCTCAAGGTCAGCAGTTCAAACTCATGAGCTGCTCCTCAGAAATCCTTTGGAGGTTCGCTATGAGCCAGAACTGACTCGGTGGCACTTAACGACAACATATTTAGGTATATGGATCACAATGATCTGATTTGGAAAAAAAGTGGTACTTTTTCATTGGAAACGTTTATAATGAAAAATACACCTCAACTTCAACCTAGAGCCCCGCTACCTGAAGAAACCACCTTCAACCGTTTTTTGTGTGCCCTCTCAGACACTTTTCATGTCCATATGCTAATGTTGTTAAGTTGTTAAGTGCCATTGAGTTGATTTTGACTCATAAAAAGATTTACAGGGTTTCTGTGACTGTAAATCTTTGCAGGATAAGAGAGTCTCATCTTTCTCCTATAGTGTGGCTAGTAGGCTCTAACTGTCGACTTTATTGTTCATAGTCCAGTGCTTATCATACAGAGCCACCATGCTCTCCATATACTGATATGTACATTTAAACATAATGTGTTTGAATTTGTTTCATGACTTTAATGTAATAAATGTCTGAGTTCCCAAACATGAGGTTGACTGTAAGTGAAATCTGTCATGGATAAAGGATTTGCCTACTTTGTTGTTAGCTGCCATCTTGTTAACACTACACTCAAGACAACTCCATGCAAAATGCAGTGAGAAGCTACCCAGTCTCACACTATCCCCATGATAGGTTATAGATCAGACTGCTGTGCTCCACAGCGTTTTCATTGGTTTTCCAGGCCTTTTTTCTATGTCAGTCTTAGTATGGAAGCCCCACTGAGACCTATTTAGCAATATACAAGCTGCCCTGAGATGGGTGAGGCTGTACATGAGGTGCAATTGAACCCGGATCTCACTCTTGAAAGATGAGAATTCTACCACTGAAACCCCAGTGCCTCATTATGCCTTCCTTAGGGTGGTGTAAGACTGTTGGGCTCTTACAGGATATGAGAATTAAGAAAGGCTGAGGCTTGATCATCATCGACCCTCCTCTTGTTCTGGTACAGGATGCTACTGGACACCACAGGTCCTCCGGATGGACTCAGTGGTGGCTGTCTTACTCTTTTTTTGTACTGATCTCAACGTTGGCTACAGGGACCCTCTCTGTTACTCTCTAGAGAACATGCTTAGAGCCCATGATTCATAGGCATGTCAGTAGTTCACAAAGTGTTCTGTAAAACTTGTGAAACCCTTCAATACTACTTAATCTTAGGGAAACTGTCATGTGGGTGGGGCTATTTCCTCACTTTAATTTTCTGTCATTTCTGGGAATACCTAGAGGAATCCCCAAAATGCCTAAAAAGGCTTGAGTGGAGTTTGTCATCTCCTCACTCAGTAACTTTTGATTTGGGCCCCGAAGCCAAAAACTATAGAATAAGACAATTCTATAGAATAATATAGATATAGGTAGAGGGTCAGAGAAAAAGAGGAAGACCCTCAACACGATGGATCGGTCAAGTGGCAGTATCGATGGACTCAAGAGTGGCAACAATATTGAGGGTGGCCCAGGATCGAGCAGTATTTTGTTCTGCTGTGCATAGTGTCACTATGAGTCAGTACCACCTCAATGGCACCTAACAACAACAACAACAACATAGAATAAGAGTGTCTGAAAGCTCTATCTGTAGGAATAGAAATATATGCTGGAAGCAAAGAACACAAAAACAAAAAGATAGTTCTTGTACTCAAGTAGCTCACTGCCTAAAGTGGAAGAAAGACAATTGAAAGACTTTAAACAAAGTATGTTAAGCATTAGCATAAAAGTATGCACAGGATGCCATAAGACACAAAAGAGATCTTTAAGTCAGATTAGAAGGGTGGCATCCTGCAAGGGTTCATGGAAGAAACAATACATACTTGTATATGAAAAAACTTAAGATCTTATTTTAAAAGGATGCAGCATTGAATCATGTGAAGTATCCAGACACTAGAATTAGACAAACCTGAGCTAGATTCCTGGCTCTGCCGTTTTCTAGTTATGTGACACTGGACAATTGACAATCCCTATACAACAAAACAAAACAAAACATAACAAAAGAGAGCCTGTTTCTGTGGAGTTGATTCTGACTCATGTTTACCCTGTGTGTGTCGGAGCAGATTTGTGCTTCGTGGGGTTTTAAAAGACTGATTTTGCAGAAGTAGATCATCAGAATTTCTTCCAAAGGCCCCACTGGACAGACAGGAACTTCCCAGTTAGCAGCAGAATACACTAATTGTTTGTGCTGCTCAAGGACTCCATCATCTATAAAGAGATGATGAAACTAATGTCCATTCCTAGGGCTATTTTGAGAATTAAATAAGCACATACCCCTCTTAGCCCAATGTCTAGGACATATGCACTGTTCAATAAATATTTATCATTACTGTTACTGTTATTATCCTTTCACTCATTAGTTAGTGTTTGAATCTGTATAAACACATGTAAAACACTTGGTCCTCTACATTTTCAGAAATACTACGTCAGAGGAGATTCTGGAGTGGAGGTCACAGGCACACTTGGGTGCTCGAGGAACATTCCAGTAGTTGCCAGAAAGAGGCCATGAGGGACCCTGGATGAAGCCAACCAATCAGGATTTTTATCTGGAATCCTCCCTGTAATTTGGAAATGAAGCTGGAAGCCAAGGTGGAAGTGGGTGGGAATGATTTGGGCTTTCAGCATCACTAGCCACATCAAATCTCTTCCCAGCCCAAGTACATGGTAGTTTCAACAATGAGGCAGCCTTCAAAACCACCTTCTCTGGATTATCTTCTTCATCTTCATGAAAACACAAACAAAATGGAAGGAAGGAAAAGGCACAATGGGCAAAATGTTATGAAACATTTATCTTTTATAGTTCTTGGCAGCAAGCAAGTGTTTATGTTTCACAAGGGTGGGAAGAGGAGACACAGCTATTTAGACATTTAAAATACCATTAGATTATAGGATGAAAGCTTTGTGGAGGACTGACATGACAAATTCACTTACCCATTTTATTGGTACAGAAAAGTGAGACCCAGAGTCTGAGATGAGGAAAACAGAAATTGATTATCTGACAGATTGCTGTCAGATTTCTGGCAAAAGACTGAGTAAAGACCAATAGGTGGTAATGATAGGAGGCAGAATTCAGTTCAATAAAGTAACTAACCTTCCAGATTGCTCTGAGATAAAAATGGGTTATATTAGCAGAATGGGCCTTTACCTAATTAGAGTGTTTCAAAAATAGGATTGAAGTTCATGAAGAGAGAAGAGCAATGGGGGTCTTAATGATACTCTAAAATTCGGTACTAACTCATAACGGCCTTATGCACAGTAGAATGAAACACTGCCCGATCCTGGGCCAACCACACAATTGTTTTCACGCTGGAGCCCATCGATTCTGCTGCTTGGCCAATCCATCTTGTTGGGGTCTTCCTCTTTTAGCTGACCCTTACCTTACCAAATATGATATCCTTCTTCAGCGACTGGTCTTTCCTGACAATATGTCTGAAGTATGAGAGATGAAGTTTGGCCATCTTGGCCTCCAAAAAGCACTCTGGCTGCACTTCATCCAAAACGGATCTATTGGTCCTTTTGGCAGCCCATGGCACTTTCAATATTCTCCTCCAACACCATAACTCAAAAGCATCAATTCTTCTACGGTCTTTCTTATTCACTGTCCAGCTTTCACATGCATATAAACTTATTGAAATACCATAGCTTGTGTCAGATACACCTTAGTCTTCAAACTGACATCTTTACTCTTCAACACTAAAAAGGTCTTGTGTAGCAGATCTGCCTAATGCAAAATGTCACTTGATTTCTTGACTGTTGCTTCCCTGAGTGTTGATAGTTGATCCAAGAAGAATGAAGTCCTTGACCACTTCAATCTTTTCTCCGTTGATAAGAATGTTGTTTATTGGTCTAGTGGTGAGGATTTTTGTTTTCTTTACATTGAGATGCAATCCATACTGAAGGTTGTGCGCTTTGATCTTCATCAGTAAATATTTTAAGTCTTCTTCACTTTCAGCAAGCAAGGTTGTATCATCTGCATATCGCAGGTTGTTAATGAGTCTTCCTCCAACACTGATGCCACATTTTTCTTCATATAACACAGCTTCTCAGATTATTTGTTCAGCATACAGGTTGAATAAGTATGGTGAAAGATTACAACCTTGTTGCACAACTTTCTTAATTTTAAACCATTCAATGGTCTCATGTTCTGTTCCAACAACTACTTCTTGGTCTAGGCACAGATTCCTCATGAGCACAATTAAGTGTTCCAGAATACTCATACTTCACAGTGTTGTCCACAGCTTGTCATGATCCCCACAGTCAAAAGCCTTTGAATAGTCAATAAAGCACAGGTAAACATCTTTCTGATATTCTCTGCTTTCAGCCAAGATCCATCAGACATCAGCAATGATATCTCTTATTCCACAGTCTCTACTGAATCTGGCTTGAACCTCTGGAAGTTTTCTGTCAATGTATGCATGTAGCCATTTCTGTATTACTTTTAGTAAAACTTTACTCGCATGAGATATCAAAGATATTGTCCAATGATTTCCACATTCTGTTGGGTCACCTAGCTTCTTATCACTTTACCAGTGTCTGTAACTAACCTATGTTTTGAAGGGGAAGGTGACAAAACATCTGGAGTTCAAACACTAACATCACCACTTATTATTTGTGTCCTCCTCTGTAAAAACAGGCAGTTGTGTTGACTCAGTAAAATAATGTATATGAAAGTGCTTTGTTAACTTGCAGTTAGGATTAATAATATTTAAAGATGTGAAATAGCAGTGAGATACAAAACAACACAGATAAAGCCTCTGCATGCTGGAACTATTTATGAAATAATGATTTTCTGTCACTGAACATTTTGAGCATAACTAGAATCCAAAACGATCTATTTATGTCATAAGTGTGCAAATCTGAGATAATCACGGTGCTGGCCAGATGAGTTGTCCCTAGCTAGTAGGATGCTGGCTGAATAAAACACCTTAAAAGAGACCATTACTCTTTCAATTGGCCTGAGGATGTTAAGAAATCAAACGATATATTGCGCTGCAGAAATCTGCTGCAAAGTGTTAAACAGCAAAAATACTACTTTGAAAATTAAACTGCACCCGACTGAAGCCATGGTATTTTCAGTCACCTCATAATACATTCAAAAGCTGGACAATGAATAAGGAAGACCAGAGAAGAATTGATGTATTTGGATTATGGTGATGGTGAAGAACATTGACTACGTCATGGACTGCTAGAAAAATGAACTAATTTGTCTAGGAAGATGCTTCTTAAAAATTAGGACGATGAGAATTTGTCGCACATATTTTGTACATGGTATTAGGAGAGACTAGTCCCTGGAGAAGGACATCATGCTTGGTAAAAGTAGAAAGTCAATGAAAAAGAAAAAACCCCACAACAAGAAGGATTAACATAGTAACTGCAACAGTGGGTTCAGACATAGGAATGATTGTGAGGTTGGTGTGGGACCAGGCAGTGTTTCCTTCTGTCATACATAGGATCCCTATGTGTCAGAACTGACTAGATGGACAACATCAACAACAGAATGTCCAAGGTTAATAAATGAGGGAAGCTGCCTAAAACTTAAGTTGGTCATGATATTTTCAATAATCTTATACGCATGTGAAAGTTGATAATGAAAAAGGAAGGCTGAAGAAGAACTGAGACATTCAAATTGTGGCATTGCCAAAGAATATTGGATATACCATGGATTACCAGACAAATGGGGGTAAAAAAGCAATCTGTCTTAGAAGACATACAGCCAAACTTCTCCTTAGAAGTGAGGATAGCAAGACTTCTTGCTTACTTTGGACATGCCTTAAGGAGGCATGCTTGGTAAAGCAGAGAGTTTGAGTTAGTAAAAAAAAGAAAGATCCACAGTGTGATGATTGACAAAGTGGCTGCTACACTGAGCTCAAATGGGGAGAGTGCAGAACTGGGCACCATTTTATTCTGATATACATGAGATTGTACATAAGCTCACTGAATGGCATCTAACAACAATAGTAACACATTTGGGAAGAAGAATCTTATCTCCACCAAGAAAGCACTATAGAATAAGCACTGGACTTCAGTGGTTCAATCCCACCAGCCACTCCTTGGAAACCCTATACAGGGTCCCTATGAGTCAGAACTGAATGATGGCAGTTGGCGCTGAACAATGCTATCTTGGCCAAGATGCTTCAACTCTTTGAAAGGTGGTGTGGTGATGATGGTGTGCCGTGGAGTCAGTGCCGACTCACATCGACCCTGCATAAGGTTTCTGAGGCTGTAAATCTTTACAGCAGCAAAAAGCCTCATCTTTCTCCTGCAGAACCACTAGTAGTTTAGAAATAGCTGATCTTGAGGTTAGCAGCCTGATTTGTAACTACTACACCACCAGAGCTCCTTGAAAGGTGGTGTATGTATCCATAAATATAACATTTTTAGAACAGTATTTGGCATATATAAGGGTTAAATAAATCTAAGTAGTCATTGTTTTTGTTGCTATTTATTTTATTATTAGAAGATGGTGCCCAGAATGAAGATTTGTTCAGAGCCACACATTGAATTGTGTACTATGAATATGACATGAGTTTTTTGTTTTTGTTTTTCTTGTAGGCTAGTTCTAGCTTCATGAAAACTCATTTGCTTTTCAGTTAGCAATTTATGTTCATAAGTTCAGTCTGCAAAAGCCATTAAACTGCTAATTAAATCCCCCATCTCCTAGCTGAATTTCTAACAGCTTTCACTTATTCAGTGAAGCCTGTGAGAGTCAGGACTGCTTAGTTTTTCTGGATCTCACAAGTTTTCCACCTTTGACAGGGTGCAATTTTATTATTTCCTATTGCCTGTTTGTAGGATAATGAACTGGACTGCAAGGTCGGTTTGGACCTTAAGGTTGGCTGTTCAAACTCACCAGCTGCTTCTCGGGAATCCTTTACAGGATTGCTATGAGTTGAGTTTCCCTTTTCTAGTGGATTTCTATCTTACAGAGCTGCCAGCATTCACAGGCTTTACTGTATATCCAAAATCCTAATCAAACTTGTCATCTCATTTCCTGCCACTTCCATGAAACCTTCGAGTATGTGGCTTAGTGAAAAACTGATCATCCCTTAGTTAGAAACAGTAATCTTAAAACAACTTCAAGAACTTTGCAAGATTTGTCACTTCCCTTATGTAGATTTGCATTTCCCCGTTTATAAAATGAGAAGGATGAAAGAAGCAAGAAGCAATGATTGCATACAGACTGGGTGCTGGGTGATGTGCTAGACAACAGAGCTAAATGATAAAACACACCATTTCTTCACCCTTGAAGATTTTATAGTTTGCTGCAAGAGACAGGCAGGTAAACAAGTAGTTAGATGTGAAGTTATGATGAGTTGCAAAAGATCTTTTTACCTAACATAGGTTCTTAACATTTTGCATTCTTAAAATGCAAAAATATATTCTTAATCGATGTTTGAATAAATAGGTGGAATAATGTACCAAAAGCATTGTTGTTGTTAAGTTTCATCAAGTTAGTTCTAACTCATAGTGACCCTGTATAGGGTTTCCAAGGAACAGCTGGTGGGTTTGAACCGCCAACCTTGTGATTTGTAGTCCAGTGCTGATCCTACAGCACCACACCAGGAGTCTGCCAGTAGGGAGTTAGAAAAAGTGATACTTAAGTCTTCTTAACAGGAGAAGACTTAAATATCACTTTTTCCTGTAAAGTATTCTTAGCAAGCAAAGAGGAGTCGTGGGTAGTGCTGTAGGATAAGCACTTGACTGCAAGGTTAGTTCTTCAAATCTACCAGCCGCTCTTCTGAAACTCTGTATAGGTTTGCTATGAGTTGTAACCAACTTGATGGCACTTAACAACAAGGAGGGGAAAAAAAAGAGAAAAGGAAAGAAAGTTAAACAGCATGGGCTCCAAAGAATTAAGGAATGGAATGGTATGCCTCAGAGTGGGTTCTGACTTCTCGGGAGTAGAATGCCTCATCTTTCTCCTGCAGAATGGCTAGTAGTTTCCAACTTCTGACTGAGATTAGCAGTGAGAATCATAACCAGTATGCTACCAGAGCTCCTGAGGAAGAATAAGAGTGGTTATTTCTGGCAAAAATCCTATGTTCTAGAGAAATTTTAAGGAGAATGGTGATAGCAGGGGGAAAAGTATAGGGAAGTGAATTTGAAACTGATCTCCCCTATAAAATTATTAGCAATGTGGGGACAAAGATCTCAATCACTATTTTAGCACAAAAAATATTTGCTGAAAGAGTATAGGAAAATCAGATAAAATGTGGATACTACCTTTTGCCTTGACAACTTCAGCAATCTCCTAACTCTCGTTCACACCCACCCTATTATCCACACAGTGGCCAAGGACTTCTTTCTAAAACAAAAGTGCAATCTTTTCCCTCCTTCTTTAAAGCATTTCAATATCGTCTCATAACTCAGGTGATCAAGACTGAAACATTTAGCATGGCTCACAATCCCCATATGGTCTGGCTTCTGGGTCCCTATCTATCCTTCTCTTTTGCTGCCCTCCCCTCACTCTCATCATGACAACCAGGCTGGTCTTGCATGCCTTCCATACACCATGTATTATGTTTTCACATTTCTGGTGTCTGTACATGAAAAACTTCCCCAGGCCTCTTTCACCATTTAATTTCTACTTCTCTTTAGATCTAAGATAAGATACCCCTTCCTTAGAGAACCCTTCCCTTTTATTCTAATAATTTGTTGTTATTGTTGCTAAGTATCATGAGGCTTTCTGCTCCCATAAAGATTTACAGCCTTGGGAACCCTGTGCAGGGTCGCTATGAGTTGGCACCGACTCCACAGCATATACCAACAACAGAAACAATGATGAAAGGCCAGAATTTGAGGTTTGAATTTAGACAAATTAACTACCTTTTAAAATTAAAAATCCATATTCAACAAAGGACCATAACAGAATCTCTACAATGTATCACAATGTTCTTGACATAATCCAAAATTATTAGACATACAAAGAAGCCAGAAACTATGAACCATAGTTAAAAGAAAATGCAATTAGAGACAACTGACTTTGAGGTAATTCGAAGGTTAGAATTAGCAGGTAAGAATTTTAAAGCAACTATTAAGTTATATTCAGGTGCTGAAAAGAAAACAATGTTTATAAAAACTATAAATAAAGGCTCTCAGAAGATAAATATAAACTATTTAAATTTTGAAATTCTAGATAAAGATACAACAGAAAAAAATTTAAATCCTTTGTTGTTGTTGTTAAGTGCCTTTGAGTCGGTTCCGACCCATAGCGACCCTGTGCAGGGTTTGCGAGGGTGTAAATCCTTACGGGAGTAGAAAGCCTCATCTTTCTCCCACGGAGCG
This sequence comes from Chrysochloris asiatica, assembly GCF_000296735.1. NCBI lineage: Eukaryota > Metazoa > Chordata > Mammalia > Afrosoricida > Chrysochloridae > Chrysochloris > Chrysochloris asiatica. The sequence continues at coordinate 1,141,260 of NW_006408575.1, read as the reverse complement.
GCTGGTAGTTTCGAACCGCTGACCTTAAGGTTCACAGCCCGATGAACTTAATAGCAGATGAGAGATAATAGCAGAAAGAGTCAGTGAATTTGTAGATAGATCAATAGAAGTAATTCATTCTGAAGAAGAGAGAGACTGGTGACTTTAACAAAAGTCCCATAGCAAAAAGATGACCAAATATATACTTGGAATCCAAGAAGGAAAGGAGAGAGAGAATGAAAGAGAAAAAAAAAAAAACAGTGTTTGAAACAGTCAGTTTACAGATTCAAGAAGAGCAATAAACCCCAAGTAAGAGAATTGCAATTAAAGACAAACCTAGGAACATTTTCATCAAACTGATGAAAAGTAAAGACGAAGTTTTGAAAGCAGCCAAGAAAAATTGTGTTTTCACTAGGGGTTGTTGTTGTTAAGTGGCGTCAAGTTGGTTCCAATTCATAATGACCCTGTATAGGGTTTACAAGGAGCGGCTGGTGGGTTTTGAACAGCCGATCTTTCAGTTCAAACTGAATTTTTGGTCCAGTGCTTTATCCTACAGAGCCACACTAGGATGACCTCTTTTCATCTGAGAAAGAAAAAAAAATGAAAATGCTAGAAGAGACTGGAACTACATCTTTAAAAGACTGAAAATAGAAGAAGGATATAAGGAAGGGAGGGAGAAAGATAGAAAGAATGAATAAACTTGTCAACTCAGAATGTTACATCCATTAAAGGTATCCCTCAAGGATGAAGGTGAAATAAAGATGTGTTCAAATAAAAGAAAATTAGAAAATAGATCCAACAGCAGACCTACACTAGAAGAAAAGTGAAAACAACTTTTCCAGACTAAAGAATAATCATGCCAGATGGAAATGTGGCTCAAAGAAATGAAGAACAACAGAAAATTTAAACATGTACATAAATAATTTTAAAACTGTATTTTTCCTTCTTAATTTGGTTGAAATACATGTGCCACAATAGGATAAGCACTGGACTGCTAACTACAAGGTCAGTGGTTCAAACCCACCAGCTTCTGCTTGGAAACCCTATACAGGGTTGCTATGAGTCGGAAATGAAACATTTAACAACAACAACACATTTAAAACAAATATTGTCACTTTGTATTGTAGGGTATAAAATGTTCATATATTTAAGAAAATATAGCAACTACAGCATAAAACCCCAGTGCTGGGAGTTAAAGAATTCACAAGATTCCTATGTTCTTTCATTTAATATAAAATGGTGCAATAATAACTCCAAGGAGACAGAAATGTTAAGGATGTAAGCTGTAATTCCTTACAGTTACCAGTGTAATAACAATAATATTAATAGCTGTAGCAGCAATAACAACAACCATAATGATGATGCAAAGAGATCAAGCTGAAAACCCAATTATGAAATAAAATGGCATTCTTAATAACATTAAACTAAGCTGAGCAAAAGCAAGAAAAGAAAAACAGATGAACAAAAAATTGATGGAACAAACAGAAAATCAATAGTAAAAGCATAGGCATCAGTCATCATCAGAACATGGGCTCTGCTCGTGATTTATCTGAAGCACTTGAATGAATGAGTGATCAAGTGAAATAATGAATGTTTGCACTGTGGCTTCTTCATATCCTCAGGTGTCTTCTAAAAAGTGTCCTTGTGGTAAAAAAATATTTTATATTTGTTGCTGTTACACATGCCAGAAAGTTTTCAACATTTTGTGTTTGTAATTTTTTTCTCCTTTTTTTGTAATTCCCTGAAATATGTGGAAAGACTTGGGCTAAAAGTTGAATTAGATAATTCTTCATGTTGAAATTTACAAATCAAGTTTGTCAAGAAAATAACTTCTGTTTCACTACATGCAAAGCTGGTCAGATGTGTATAGAGTGTTACGCAAGGAGGCCTCCCAGGATTTGGGGTGAGCAATGTCTTTTGCTGTGGGCCATACTCTTGAAATAGCGCTAATAATGATTTTGGTCACAAGATCAATTTTGAATTCTAGAGAATTCCAGTTTAGGGGAAAGTAGAAAGTCTTCAACCAAATTCAAAGTTTTCATGGCATGAGAATGAAAGACAGGGAACACTGATCTATAAATTTTTCTGATTTGATATTTAAATGCTAATGTTTGACAACTGTTTTTAGTCTCCCAAAAGCCTCTTCTTTTGAAGACAAGCCCTAAATGATAGGATACAGTTTTTCCATCAAAAGGGAAGGTAAACCAAAGGACTTAATAATTAAGCAGTTATTTTACTGAATATTGATTTTTTTTTTCTTAGCTGAAATATACTGATGGAACACAACTCAAAATAAGGAGAAGCAGCTACAAGCATCCATTAATAATCTGAAAATGGAATGTACAAAGTATCAAT
>NW_006408575.1:1136254-1137221 GCF_000296735.1 Chrysochloris asiatica | reverse complement strand
GATTCTTTTGATTCAATAGTAAGTAATTGTTATCATGACTAATTGTGATTTCACAACTGTAATGGTAAAAGTTTTATAACATAATGGGGGGAGTAGTTAATTTTACATTCCATGAACAGAGTACCCTTGGACCATCAAGAGAGAAGAGCATGAGTGAAATGTGGGACCCTAACCAGAGAAGCAATGACACCAGAGATGGAGGCAGAGGTGATAGAGCAGCTGAGGACTGTAGACTCATGGAAAGAGAAAGGCAGCCAGGAGGCTGGCTTGAAGAATGTTCCCTTTGGTTGTTTAATTGATTATATATTCCTGAGAGTTTTTGTGTACATTGTTTTTAAAAAGCAAACAAAGCCACCACATAACATGGGTGAACCTTGAAGACATTGTGCTGAGTGAAATTAGTCAGTCACTGAAGGAGAAATACTGCATGAGACCATTATTGTAAAAGCCTAAGCAAAGATACCCACACTAAAAGGAAGAAAAATGAAAAAAGGAAAAACTCTTTGTTGGTTACTGGGGATGGTGGGGTGGTGGTGGTGAGGGAGGAGATGGAGGGTTCAGGTGTTGGGGTGGGCAATACCAAGAAGGGAGAGGGGGGCAGGAGAACAAGGTAGATAGGAGAACACTTAAGCAGACTTGCATGGACTAAATGGGACAGAGTTAATAATGATGAAAGCTCAACCCTGGAACAAAAGAGCTCTGGGATACAGGGATTGAGGCTTAGTCTGGATAAGTAAAAGAGGGGAAACATTGTTAAAATGCTTAACTGTCTTTTACATATTTGTTTCCCTTGCCTACTATTGTAAAATGGACACTTGAGTAACATAGAACTGAGTATAGGAAAAGATGATTACAGAAAACTTGTAAACCTGTCTTCAGCCTATGTTGTTGTTAAGTGCCATCGAGTCGGGTCCGACCCATAGCGACCCTATACAGGGTTTCCGAGGGTGTAAATCTTTACGGGAGT
>NW_006408575.1:1113720-1114916 GCF_000296735.1 Chrysochloris asiatica | reverse complement strand
ACTGCTGCTTCCATGAGTGTTGATAGTTGATCCAAGAAGAATGAAATCCTTACAACTTCCATTTTTTCTCCATTGATAAGAATGTTGTTTATTGGTCCAGTGATGAGGATTTTTGTTTTCTTTACATGAAATGCAATCCATACTGAAGGCTGTTCTCTTTGATCTTCATCAGCAAATATTTTAAGTCCTCTTGACTTTCAGCAAACAAGGTTGTATCATCTGCATATCGCAGCTTGTTAATGAGTCTTCCTTGAATCCTAATGCCATGTTTTTCTTCATATGACACAGCTACTCAGATTATTTGCTCAGCATACAGGTTGAATAATTATGGTGAAAGAATACATCCCTGTCACACACCTTTCTTAATTTTAAGTCATTCAATATTCACATATTCTTTGAACATCTGCTTCTGGGTCCATGTACACATTGTTCGTGAGCACAATTAAGAGTTGAGGAATACTCACACTTTGCAATCTTGTCCACAGTTTGTGATGATCCACACAATCAAAAGTCTTTGCATAGTCAATAAAGCACATGTAAACATTTTTCTGGTATGCTGTGCTTTTAGCCAAGATCCATCAGACAGCAGCAATGATATCCCTCATTCCATGGCCTCGTGTTAATCTGGTTTGAACCTCTGGAAATTATCTGTCAGTGTATGCTTGCAGCCATTTCTATATTACTTTTAGTCAAACTTTACTTGCATGGGATATAAAATATATTGTCCGATGGTTTCTGCATTCCATTGAGTCACCTCTCTTTGGAATGAGCACAAATACGGATCTCTTCCAATCAGTCGGCCAGATAGTTGTCTTCCAAATTTCTTGGCATCGATGAATGAGTGCCTCTTGTGCTGCCTCACTTTCTTGAAAGATTTCAATTTATAATCCATCAATTCTTGGAGCCTTGTTCTTTTCCAATTCCTTTAATGCACCTTGGACTTCTTCCTTCATTATCATTGGCTCTTGATCATATGCTACTTCTTGAAATGGTTGAACATCAACTATTTCCTTTTGGTCCAGTGACTCTGCGTATTCCTTCCATCTTCTTTGATGTGTTCTACATCATTCAATAATTTGCCCAGAGAATCCTTCAATAACGAAAATTGAGGCTTGAATTTTTTTGTTAAGTTTCCCCAGCTTGAAAAATGCTAAGCATTTTTTTTCCCTTTTGGTTTTCTGACTCCAGATCTTTGC
>NW_006408575.1:1096471-1112862 GCF_000296735.1 Chrysochloris asiatica | reverse complement strand
TCAATCTTTAGTTTTTAATGTATTAAATCTATTCTTCAGATGATCTCTAAATTCCAATGGGATATATTCATGGTCATATTTTGGCTCTTGTGGACTTCTTTTCATTTTCTTCAGCTTCCCTTTGAATTTTCATATGAGCAATTGATGGTCTGTTCCACAATATGCTCTGGCCTTGTTTTAATGGTGATATGGAGCTTTTCCATCTTCTCTTTCCATAGATGTAGTCAATTTGATTTCTGTGTATTCCATCTGTTTTGCTCCATGCATATAATCTTATGCTGTTTAAAGAAGGTATTTAAATGAAATCATTGATTTTGCAGAATTCTATCATGCAATCTCCAGCATAATTTCTATCACCAAGGCCACATTTTCTAGCTACTGATCCTCTCTCTTTGTTTCCATCCTTTGCATTCCAATCACCAGTAATGATCAATACATCTTAATTGCATGTTTGATCAATTTCAGAATGAAGAAGTTGGTAGAATTCTTCTGTTTCATCCTCACTGGCTTTAGTGTTTGGTGCATAAATTGGAATAATCATGGTATTAACTGGTCTTCTCTGTAGCTGCATGGATAGTATCCTATCACAGACAGCATTGTACCTCATGACTGATCTTGCTATGTTCTTTTTGATAATAAATGTAACACCATTCCTCTTCAATTTGTCATTCCTAGCATAGTAAACCATGTGTTTGTCAGATTCAAAATGACCAATACCAGTCCATTTTCAGCTCAGTAATGCCTAAGATACCAATGTTTATGTGTTCCATTTCATTTTTGACAATTTCCAATTTACCTAGATTCATACTTTGTACGTTCCATATTCTTAATGTATGTTTACACTTATTTCTCTCCATTTTTAGTTGTGCCCCATCAGCAGATGAAGATCCCATGGGCTTTACTCCATTCGCATCATCACAGTCAACTCTACTTTGAGGAGTCAGCTCTTCCCCAGTCACATTTTGAGTGCCTTCCAACAGTGTTTCTCTGTTATTCATAAGGTTTTCAGTGACTTCATCTGGAAGCTCATCTGAAAGTAGTCCAACATGGATGACCCTACTGGTATTTAAAATACCTGCTGCTTAGACTCTAGAATCATAGCAACTCACAAGCCACCACAGTACGACAAACTGACAGACGAGTGGTGGTTGTTGTTGATAGGTACTATCAAGTCAGTTCTGACTCACAGAGACCATACGTAAAACAGAATGAAATGATGCCAGATACTGAATCATATTTACAATCACTGTTATAATTGAGTCCATTGTTCAGCCAATGTGTCAATTCATCTCACTGAGGGTCTTCCTCATTTTGAGTGAGCCTGTACTTTATCAAACATGATGTTCTCCAGGGATTGGTCCCTCTTAATAACTTGTCCAAAGTAAGTGAGATGAAGTCTCACCATCCTCAATTCTAAGTAGCTTTCTGACTGGATGTACTTATTCCAAGACAGATTTGTTCATTCTTCCTATTTTTGACATAATCCAAAGGCATCACTTCTTCAATCTTCACATGCATACAAGGCAATAAAAAATGACATGACTTTTGTCAGTCCCACCTTAGTCTTCAAAGTAACTAACATGCCTTTGTTAACATTGCCAAAAGATACTTTGCAGAAGATTTGTCCAGTGCAATATGCTGTTTGATTTCTTGACTCTTGTTTCCACGAACGTTGATTGTTGATCAAGGAAAATGAAATCCTTGGCTACTTTATTTATTTATTTATTTTTTCTGCATTTATCACAATGCTATTTATTCGTCCAGTGGTGATCATTTTTGTTTTCTTTATAGTGAGGGATAGTTAATATTGAAGGCTGTACTGTTTGACCTTTATCAGTAAATGCCTCAAGTCCTCTTCACTGTCAGCAAGCAAAGTTGTATCATCTGTAGGTTGTTAGTGTGTCTTCCTGCAATCCTGATGTTGTGTTCACCTTCATATAGTCCAGTTTCTCAGATCACTTGCTCAGCATGCTGACTGAATAAATATGATAGAAAGATAAAAATTGATGCACATGCAGTTCTATTTTAATGACTTCCTCCTGGCTTATGTACTAGTTCTACATGAACATTTAAGTGTTGTAGAATCCCCCAAAAGATTACAGTGTAGGAAATCATATGAGGCAGCCCTACTCTGTCATATGGGATCACTATCGTTCAGAATTGACCTGATGGCACCCAACAACAATACTCCCAAGAGCTTCAGTCCTCCCATCACGTGTTTTCTTGTAGTATTGTTGAAAACTTTTGTTCCATGAGTTCTGTGATGTCATTGGGTCCTCTCTTGAGGTGAACATCACATTATGCATTTGTTGTTGCTGATAAGTACTGTCTATTAGGTTCCAACCCATAGCCTCCCTGTATAGGGTTTCTGAGGAGTATCTTGTGAGCTTGAACCACAGACTTTGCAGTTCAAATGACTTTGCAGTCTGGAGCAATAACCCACAGCACCACATCAGGACTCCACTAGATAGTTTCTATTATTCTTTTCATTAGTTCATGACAACTAAGTGGTATTATTATTGTTAAGTGACGTTGAGTCAGTTCCAACTCATAGCAACCCTTTATAAGGTTTCTGAGGAATAGTTGGTGAGTTTGAACTGCTGACTTTGTGGTTCAAACCAACCTTGCAGTCCAGTGCTTTATAACACAGTGCCACACCAGGACTCCTAAATGATATTACTTGGGTCCAGTTTAGTTGAAGATAGATAAGTAGATAACTGCCATTGATTCAACTCTGACTTATGACAACCTTATACACAACACGAGAACGTATTGTCTAATCCTACATCATCCTGATATTCAAGTCCATCATTGTGGCAAATGCCAATTCATCTCACTGAGGGTCTTCTTCACCCTTGCTGGCCATCTATTTCACCAAGTATAATGTTCCTCTTCAGCAGTTTAGCCATCCTGATGATATGTCCAAAGAAAACAAGTCAGAGAGTTTTTGTATGTGTATGTGTTCCAGAAATTTTTCATTAGGCTATTTTTGGAAGTAGTTCAGCAGACCTGTCTCCTAGCCTGTCTTAGTGTGGTGTTTACACTGCAACCCTCCCACCATAGTCAACCCTAATGGCATTAGAAATACTGGTGGCATAATTTCCAACCTTACAACACACAATCTGACATAATACAAACTTACTGAATTTGATTCACATACAAATAAAATTTCATGGAAAAAGTCCATTGTCTTTTAATTCCATTTTTCCATGAATTTTTTGAAATGCCTTCTTATAGGTACTGATATATTAGTAATATATATACATATGATCATGTAAAATATGGTAATATAGCAATGTGGTGCTATAGGGTAAACACTGGACTGCTAATCCCAGGCTGGGAGTTCAGACCCACCAGTCACTCCTTGGAATCTCCATACAGGGTCTCTGTGAGTTGGAAACGGCTCAATGTCACTTAACAACAGGTGAATCAAAATACATTTTTTAGCAAAAATGCTGATGATAAAATTCAAATGCAATATTATAACACTATAATAGGATGTTCAACAATTTGTTAATACTGAGGCTCCATTGAGAAGCACAAGTGTTGCTGGAAGACAGATTTTCTGTACCTACCACCTTTTTCAAGGAAGCCACCCTTTCTAATCCACTACTGCCTACATACTGGTGTCCTGCATTTTACTACCCATGGGCCTTTCTCCACCCGCACCCTCTATCCCCCATTCTGGCCACTGTGGGTTGAGTCAGGTAGGTAGGGTTCATTTGAGCCAATAGTATAGACTTCTCAAACTGATCCAAACAAAACCCACTCAGTCCCTTGTGATCTATTGGGTTGTCATTGGTTGATTTTCAGGAACTAGATCATCAGGGCTTCCTTTCCAGGCTATCTTAGTACAGAAACTCCACTGAAACATGTGCAGCATCATAGCTATACACATGCCTCTGTGACAGACAGATGGTGGTTGTGCACAGCCAGGAATCTAACATAGATCTCCTTAATAAAAAAGAAGAGAGCTACCATAAACTGATGTCCTTGAGTGCTGTTGAGTCAGTTCCAACCCATAGCAACACTTTATAGGTTTCCAAGGAGTGGCTGATGAACTCTAACAGCTGACCTTGCAGTTCAAACCCATAAGACTCTACCACTCAACTGTTGTTATTGTTGTTGTTACGTGCTGTGGAGTCTATTTCGACTCATAGCGACCCTATACAGGGTTTCCGAGGCTGTAAATCTTTACGGGAGCAGAAAGCCTCATCTTTCTCCTGCAAAACAGCTGGTAGTTTCGAACTGCTGACCTTGCAGTTCGCAGTGCAATTCGTAACCACTATGCTACCAGAGCTCCTTACCACTCAACTAGCATTGCTCAATTCTGGTAGCTTTTTAATCAATTGCTGCCAAGTTGATTCTGACTCAGGATAACCCACATGTGTCATAATTAAACTGTGACCATAGAGTTTTCAGTGGCTGAATTTTCATAAATAGATCATAGGCCTTTCTTTTGAAGGTGAACTTGAACCTCCAATCTTTCCATTAGCAGCTGAGCCTGTTAATCATCCTCTCCTCTATATTGACTTCATTTCCAGAAATCCCATTAAGGTAACACAAAAAGTGGACATATTGTTCAATCATCCAACAAAACTCTTATTGCATCTCATTAGCTCTAACCGAGTCGACAAGCCCATTGTGAAGAGGTTTCTGGGTTCTAAAGAAGGTGAAAGGAGCCCTGGTGGCACAGTGGTTAAATGTTTAGCTGTTACCAAGAGATTGGTGGTTTGAACCCACTAGCCACTCCTTAGGAGTAAGGTGTGGCAATCTGCTTCTCTAAAGATTACAACCTTGGAAACCATATGGGGCAGTTCTACTCTGTTCTGTAGAGTTGCTATGAGTTAGAATTAATTTGACAGCAACGGGTTTAAAGAATCTGATGTTTGATTCACTTACCATATCCTTACTTAGAGTGATGAATAGTGTTGTCAATCTTCCAGAGTACATGGACTGAGAACAGGGGAGGGTGTTTCCCAAAGAAGATCTAGAAGAAGGCTAAAGGAACATTTGGCAGCAACAACGTCATTTATCGCCTACACATTCCTTCTCTGGGCCTAAATATCTTTTTTAAACTGCTATCATAATCCTGTCCTGCTCAATACTCTGAGACTCAAATGAGCCGGTGTATGTAAACATGTTTCCAACTGCACAGTGCATGTAATTTCCACTTCTCAATCACAGAAGCACATAGTAAAAACAAGCTGAATGGGCAGTCCTCACTACTGAGCAGCAACGTCATGGTTGTTTTTTTGTTTTGTTTTTTGGATCAGTTCCTCTTGCAAGATTCAAGGATACCTCCCTCATTTTATTTTGGGTAGCACGAAGAGTTCACAAAATGCTCATTTTAATGACCATTGGTACAATTTCATGGAGTCAGTCATTGTAATGGTACGAAGGTTTTCCCATTATTCAAAGTCATCTTTCACTTTACTGGCTTAAAGGGCACTCAAAACCAACTTGCGTTTTTATTGGACTCAAGACTGGGAAAAGATGGCTGTAGTTCAAAAGTGGAGGGGACAGAAAAACCCAACAACTTCCGCATGTTAAAGATTTGCATGATTTTGAAATGTAATGATGCAACTAATCACAAAACACTGCATTCTTGGAATGTCTGCGTTAGAACATCTCAGTTTGAAACAAGGGCTGTTAGGGTAGATTGGTGTTTAGATAAGCAAGCTCTCAGGAGGGATTGTCTATGGTGAATGGGGCAGTGGATTTGAAGTCCAGAAAAATACCTCATATGACAACAAAAATAGTGAAACAACAGGGCCTGCTCCCTGGGTTTCTTTGATGTGAAAACTGAGACCTGGTATGCTTGAAGGGAACTGAACACAAAAGTGCATATGGAGAAATTCTGATAGGATTTTGAGTTTTCATTTGGAAAAATGTAGTTGAGTTTCCTGGATGTTTATACTTGTACTGATTAGTAATTCCATCCAAATAAATTTCATATATACTTTTGGGGACATTTTTAATATAACCATTGTCATGATAAGAGCTCTGGAATTTTATTAGGTAATAAAGGTGGCTGGGAAATACATCAATTTCCATATAATTTGCAGACCATTCCTGAAGTCTTTTTGAATGCATAACAAAATGGTGCCTGCTTCAAATGGACCAAATACAAATGTATCTCCTCTAGCTGATGCAAGAGCTCTGTCAAGGCCCTTGAGTGGCACTGTTATATCCCCTTTAAGGAAATACTGTGTCTTGACTCAGGAATCCTGTGTATACATTCAAAGGGTAAAAGCCTGACAATTTGTAATCATTGTTTGGCATTTGGGAAATAAGGAGGACAAAAGAGTTCTATTTATTGGCTTAGCCAATATGTGAGGGACACCTGTTTAGAGCAGAAGCTATTAAGGAAGTACTTGAATAAAAATTTACTAAAAAGCCATTTTTCTTAACTGTAGGTACATGATTCCCTACCTAAGAAATTTCAACTTAGGATGTCTGGGGGAAGACTAGACATGTGTCACTTAAACATGCTCTCTTGAAAATGCTGACTTCATCAGTGGTTTACCTAAGTAACCTGTTGGGCTCACTGAATACCTCCCTTTCCTTTCTAATTGGGTTCATTGGGGTCCCCAGTATTTTTGAGATCCTTGAATCCCTCCTTGGAGTCCTGGTGTGACACTGCACAATAAGCCACTAGACCACAAGTTTGTTGTGAACTGCAAAGTCAGTAGGTTCAAATACACCAGCCTCTCCTCAGAAGCCCTATACACAGGGTCGTTGTGAGACAAAACCAACTTGATGGTAACATCAACAATCCCTCCTTGGAGTTCTGCTGTGGCACTGTAGGATAAACACGGGACTGCTAACTGTAAGGTCAGAGGTTCAAACCCACCAGTCACCCCTACATAGTGTCACTATGAGTCAGAACCTATAACAACAATCCTTGCTTATAGCCTTGCTAATTAGCCATCTCTCCTTCCTTTGTTTTCCTGTAGAATTCTGCCTTGTTCACACACACTTATCATTGTGGTCTCTATTGTAGATATTTACAAACATGCCTCACCTCCCAACACATAAGCCTCTAAAATGACTATACTGGGGTACTTGAATTGCATCTCACCTGTAGACACATTTTACTTGGTTCACAGACTGTTTAAAACATTTTTTATTTACTCAACAGATTTTAAAATTCGGAGACAACCCCAACTCTCCCTCTTCCAGCTGCAAACATAATGATACTGTACAATGTTTTTTACTTGAAGTATCTGAAGACCTGTCAACATGGGACCCACATTCCTTCATTGTAATATTGGCTAGAGGGGGTCTCCAGTTCACTATAGTCTCCATCACTCCCTATTGTCTTACACTGGGGGCTTCATTCATTAACCTTTCTTTCCTGGCACCTGGTAGGTATTTTGGGGTGCATTTAGGCATCTTTATACATAGTACCTGAATTCTTAAAGGTGCTTCATAAATGTTTATTAAACGGCAAAATGAAAGGCTGAAAGGCTAAACTGCTTAAGTGAGAACTTAAATGCACTTGTTTTCTCTAAGCTACCAGACATACATGAGTTCATAAGAAGAACAAAAGAGTCTGTTAGATATTATAGTGTGGTTTTTTTTCCCCAGTCAAGAATTAATGAGAGAGTTCCTCATTTTCAGGAGGTTTATCTAAAGCTTTTTTGCTTACCAGTTGCCAAGTCAGTTAGCAATGCTCCTCAAGCTGTAGGAAATGATACTAAACTTGGGAATTTCAGTGAGCAGGTCAATCTTAATGAGGCATTTTCTGAAATTCTGCCTACAAGCCTGCTTTTCTTCAGGGCTTTCAAAATTGGCTTCATGTAACTCTCCACTGGAAAGCCCCTTGGGGGTGAAGACTTTGTCCGGGAATATCCCTGTTTATGGCTGCCAGGATCATCATCCCTTCTGTGTAGGAGATAAAAATGGAACAGTGCTTTCAGCACTACTGAAATGCCAATCTGATCTTCTAAGTCCTCTGATAAAAATCCCTTAGTGACCCCTCTCCCCATGGACCCAAGTAGAGGATGTGTACAACTCAAGACAATACTTAGAGGCATGAGAGGCATTCTTAATTGTATTGGTCTTATATTTATTTTTCTGATTGCCTGCTCTTAAAGGAATATGTTACTTTTCTATATATAGTAAAGCAATAATGTTAAGTCCCTTTTTTAAAAAATTAAGTGAAAAAAAAAAAAAAGATCTCATGAAAGAAAAAAAAGAAACAATAGTTCTGGTAGAGGATATGGCAGAAATGGAGAGGTTGCTACAGGCATGGAAACCATTCAATTTCAAAATAAAGTCTTCCACAAATGAGACACTGTCCATGTCTTTGGTCTCAGCTCCCAATATTTTCTTTTCCATTTCCCACCATACATTCTACTATAGCAGGAAATGTTTACAAATATGCCTGGTTTCCAAACATTTCACATAGGGTTTCACAAATGCAATATCATTTGTTATTCCCTCTGCTAGGAGAATCCCTCTGCCTGCATTCTGCCTCACGGCCTTCTCTGCCATCTTGCTTATATAAATGGTCGTTTCTCATCTGTCTCTGTTGACATGTCACCTATTGCAAGAGGTCTCCCTGGACCACTCTGTATAATATATAGTTCTTGTATCCTATTTCCTATCACAGCAGTCTTCTTATTCATAGTTCTTAACAATGGTTTTTGAAAAATGTATTTGTTTTCATCATTATTATATGTCTCTCTCACTGCATTGTGGGGTTCTTGAGACAAGGTTCTAGGATGTGTCAGGTACACAAAAGTGCCCAGCACATATTGGTTGAATGAGTGAATATTCTTTCTGTCCTTGCACCTTGGTGAGTTTCTTCTCTTCTTTCAAGGTCCATCCTGACCAGGAGCTGCTCATTTAAGGAAAATTTCTGTACCCTCCTCACTAAGACAGGTTAAGCACACTCCAGTTTTGGTCCCACAAAACATCATCTACACACCACCATGATAATGCCAAACACACTAGACTTTGAGTTTTATTCCTTCCCTCACCTGCTTGTCCCTTTTCACCCAACTCCCATCCACAGCATCTTGCATCTCTATTCTAACCATGATTCCATGCACAATAAGAGAAGTCATCGATTTCTAATGACTGGTGGTGGTGGCGGCGGTGTGCCGTGGAGTTGGTTCTGACTCATAGTGACCCTGTAAGGGTTACCGAGGCTGTAAATCTTTACGGGAGCAGAAAGCCTCATCTTTCTCCTGCAAAACAGCTGGTAGTTTCGAACTGCTGATGACTATTTTTATCTAAAGCTCACTAGGGTGGGAATTAAGCAAAGACAATGTGAAGTCAGCTATTAGTATTTGTGGGATGTCCTTGTCAGGTACTAAATGGCTTCTTGTTGTAGTTAGGTGTTATTGAGTCAGTACTGACTCATAGTAACCCTCTGCACAACAGAACGAAACACTGCCCCCTCCTGCACCAACCTCACAATCATTTGCTACATTTGTACCCATTGCTGCTGAGACTGTGAAAATCTATCTCATTAGGGGGGTCTTCCTGTTTTTCTCCAACCATCCACTTTACCCAACATGATATCCTTCTCCAAGTGTCTGGTCCCTTCTGACAATATGTCCAAAGTATGAGAGATGAAGTCTGGGTATCCTGGCTTCCAGAGAGCATTCTGGCTGTACGTCTTCCAACACAGACTGGTTTGTTCTTTTGGAAGTCCATGTACTTTTAATATTCTCCTCCAACACCGTAACTCCAATGCATGAATTCTTCTATGGCTTTCCTTATTTACTATCCAACTTTCACATGCATATGAGGTTATTGAAAATATCATAGCTTGGGTCAAGCACACTTTAGTCCTCAAACTGAATTATTTGCTCTTCAACACTTTAATGAGGTCTTGAGAAGCAGATTTGCCTAACATTTATCTTGATGTTATTTATTGGTACAGTGGTGAGGATATTTGTTTTCTTTACATCTAGGTGCAACCCATACTGAAGACTGTAGTCTTTGATCTTAACCACTAAGCATTTTAAGTCCTTTTTTCTTTCAGCAAGCAAGGTTGTATCATCTGCATATCACAGGTTTTTTAAGAGTCTTCCTTCAATCCCGATGCCATATTTTTCTTCATATAACCCAGCTTCTTGGAATTGTTTGCTCATACCAATTGAATAAGTACAGTGAAAGAATACAACCCTGTTGCACACCTTTCCTAATTTTAAACAATTCGGTGTTCCCTTGTTCTACTCAAACAACTGCCTCTTGATCTATGTACAGGTTACTAATGATCACAATTAAGTGTTCTAGAATCTTCATTCTCCACAATGTTGCCCATAGCTTGTCATGATTGAAAAACTTTGCGTAGTCATTAAAGCACAGGTAAACATCTTTCTGGTATTCTCTGCTTTCTGCTAAAATCCATCTAACGTCAGCAATGATATCCTTCATTCCACATCCTAATCTGAATCTGGCTTGAACTTCTGGAAGTTCTCTGTCAATGTATAGTTGCATGTATTTTAAAAAATTATTTTAGCAAAATTTTGCTTGCATAGATATTTGTGATATTATCTGATGTTTTCTGCATTCGTTGGGTCCCCTCTCTTTGGAATCGCCACAGATATGGATCTCTACCAGTCTGTTTCGTTCTGCTGTGCATAGGTTGCTATGAGTCAGTACCGACTCGATGGTACCTAACAACAACAACAACCAGTGTTGGCCAGGTAATCATCTTCCAAATTTCTTGGCATAGATAAGTGAGTGCCTTCAGGGCTGCATCAGTTTGTTGAAAGATTTCAATTTGTATTCCATCAATTCCCGGAACCTTGTTCTTTGTCAATGCCTTCCGTCCCCTTGGACTTCTTCTTTCAGGAGCATTTGCTCTTGATTATATGCTACCTCTTGAAATGGCTGAGCATCAACCATCTCTTTCTGGTGCAGTGACTCTGTGTATTCCATCTTCTTTTGATGTTTTCTGTATCATTCAACATTTTGCCCATGGAATCCTTCAATGTTCCCTCAGCTTGAGGAATGCTGAGCGTGTTCTTCCCTTTTGGTTTTCTGACTCCGGGTCTTTGTACATTCCATTATAATGTTAGACTTTGTCTTCTCAAGATTACCTTTGAAACTTTCCATTCAGCTCCTTTGCCTCCTTGTTTCTTCCATTTTCTTTAGCATCCCTATTCTGTAAAGCTAGTTTCAGAGTCTCTTCTGATATCCATTTTGGCCGTTTCTTTCTTGTCTTCTTAATGACCTTTTGCTTTAGTCTTTAGTGTCCTATGCATCAAATCTGTTTCTTCAGATGATCTCTAAATTCAGGTGGGATATGTTCAAGGTCATATTTTGGCTCTTATGGACTTGTTTTAAATTTCTTTTGCTCGGCTTGAACTTGCATATAATGGTCTTTTCCACAGTCTGCCCCTGACCTTGTTTTGGCTGATGATAGGGAGTTTTTCCATCACTTTTTTCCACAGATGTAGTCAATTTTATTTCTGTGTGTTCTGTCTGGTGAAATCCATGTGTATAGTCATCTTTTATGTTGTTTAAAAAGGATTATTTGCAGTGAAGAAGTCATTGATCTTGCAAAATTCTATCATGTGATCTCCAGCATCATTTCCATCACCAAAGCTATATTTTCCAACCACTGAACCTCCGTTGTCTCCAATCTTTGTATTCCAGTCACCAGTGATAATCAATACATCTTGATTGCATATTTGATCAATTTCAGATGAAGAAGTTGGTAGAATTCTTGAATTTCATCATCACTGACTTTAGTGATTGGTACATAATCCATCATAATAAATTTTATACTTGAGAGATCTATTTAGTTCAAGTGGATCTCCTAGTCTTAACTCTCTGTTGTTGTTGTTGCTAAGTGCCTTTCTTAAGTCTCTGTTGTTGTGGTTGTTGTCAAGTGTCATTCTTAGGTGTCTGTTGTTAAGTACCATCGAGTCAGTTCTGACTCACAGCAACCTTGCGTAAGGTTTCAAAAGAGCAGCTGATGAATTTGAATCACAGATATTGCGGTTCACACTGACCTTGCAGTCCAGTGTATTATCCTATATCCACACCCCAGGGCTCCCTGAAGTCTGAAAAACAGTGCTTATAGCTTAAGGAGTCCTGATGTGGCGCTAATGGTTAATGTGCTGGACTGCAAAGTCAGCTTGAACGGCAAGGTCGGCAACCACTCCTCAGAAAACCTATGTAGTTCCAAGATAAGGTTTCCACGCCTTGAAAATCCTATACAGGGTCGCTGTGGGTCGGAATCGAATCGAAGTCATTTAACAACAGCAACAATATCTACAAAGGAAAAAAAAAACAAAACAAAGTAAAAATGAAGCCTGCCATCTAGTGGTGTCAACCTTGAACTGCAGATGTATACTCATCCTTTCTCCCTATTAACTACCACGGACTCCTGGTGTGGCGCTGTAGGATCAGCACTGGACTGTGAACCACAAGGTCTGTAGTTCAAACCCACCCGCTGCTCATTGGAAGCCCTATTGTTGCTGTTGATAAATTCCATCGAGTCAATTCCGACTCACAGCTATCCTGTATAGGTTTTCCAATGAGCGGCAGAGTTTCCAAGGAGCAGCTGGTGAATTTGAACCGCCTACCTTGAGTTAAAACTGACTCAACAGCACTTAACGACAATAACATTAACCACCTGGAAGGAACGCTGATAGCGCTGTAGAATAAGCATTGAACTGCTAAGTGCAAGGTTGGCAACTAAAACCCATTGGTAGCTAGTGGTTACGAGTTGGGCTGCTAAGCTTAAGGTCAGCAGTTCGAAACCACCAGCTCTTCCGTGGGAGACAGATGAGGATTTCAGCTCTCGTAAAGATTTACAGCCTGGGAAATCCTAAGCAGCGTCCCTAACAGTCGGTACCCACTCCACGGCACAGAATGACCACCTGCAGCTGTTCCGAAGGAGAAAGATGAAGCTATCTGCTCCAGTAAATGTTTGTAGCCTCAGAAACCACATATAGGGTTATTTTGGGTTGGCAATCAAGGAGCTCTGGTAGCGTAGTGGTTACGAATTGGGCTGCTAACGGCAGGGCCAGCAGTTCGAAACTACCAGCTGTTCCGCGGGAGAAAGATGAGACTCTGCTCTGGTAAAGATTTACAGCATCGGAAAGCCTGCACAGGGTTGCTATGAGTCGGAACCACGGCACACAACAACAACAACAATCAACTTGATGGCAGTGACAATGAGTGTAGGAGCCCTGGATGGGTTGTTAACCAAAGGTCGGTGGTTCAAACACACCACATACTAAAGATTTGCAGCCCAGGAGTCCTGGTGTGGTGCTGTGGGTTAATTCGCCAGATTGCAAAGCCTTTTGAACTGCAAGGTCTGCTGTTCAAGCTCACCAGCTGCTCCTCGGAAACCCTATACAGGGTCCCTATACAGGGTCTCTATAGGTCGGAACCGACTTGACAGCACTTTACAACAACAATAGCAAACCTTAGTAAGCAGTTGTACTCTGTTTTATAGAGTCATTGTGAGTTGGAATCCTCTTGATGGCAGAAAGTTTTATATACTTTTACTTTTTATGAATATCACAAGTTAAAATGCGAAATGGCGAAGACCCAGAACCAACTTCCAACCCCTCAATCAGTGCCTTCAAATCCAGGTTCCTACAAGACCCCTGGGGCTACTGCCAAGTTCTCAGACTCGCAGGGAGCATGCCTGGGATCTTCTCCTCTTGGATCCCAGATGGAGATGGTGGAGCCCGGGATCTCAAACCTCTTTCCTCATGTTCTTATTCATGTATTGACCACTCCTTCTGGGTGAATCCTGTTGTTTGAAGTTTGGGTGCTTGCAGTGTGTTGTCCACAGGATTAACTAAGCAGACCCCCACCCCCAGGTAGTCAGATTCCTTGTTGCAAAGGTCCAAAGCTGGCATCTCTGGGTCTCATCCAAGTTGCTTTTTTGGGCATCTATGTTTTTTTGGCTTGATTATTTTTCAAACTTATTAAAACACATAAAATAATATATAAACAATAATACACCATATTTTGTGTCAATATAGTTTTATATATGTCAATGCATTTAATATGCAAAATATTTTATACAAGGACCCCTGGTGACTCTGTAGGATGTCGCTTTCTGCTCCCATAAAGATTTACAGTCGCAGAAACCCTATTTAGGATCCTTATGAGTTAGAATTGGTTCAATGGCAGTGGTTTTGCGTGGACATATTTTACACATAAGATATAAACAAGATGAAAAGATTTAAAAATCTGAAGGTTACACACACATACATACACACACATCAATGGCCTTCTGACTTCTCTGAGAATATCATAGAATGTGACAGTTTTGTTGTTAAGTGCTTTCAAATCTGTTCTGACTCCTAGTGACCCTGTATAGGGTTTCTAAGGAGCAGCTGATGACTTCAAACTGCTGACCTTGAGGTTGAAACCAACCTTGCAGGTAGTGTTTACCTTACACCACCACACCAGAACAATAGTGCCCTGCATTCTTGCATTTCAACAATTGACTGAAGCTGAGAAGCTGCTGTCTCTTTAGATGCTTTGGGTTGGGCATTGGTCTGATAAATGCAAGTCAGTAGTTCAAGCCCACCAGCTGTTCCATGGAGAAAGATGAGACTGTCTGCTCTGTAAAGACTCACACATTTATAGTCTCAGAAACCCTATATAGGGCTACTATGAGTGGGAATCAACTGGATGGTACTAGGTCGTTTTTGGCATTTTTTGTTTTGTTTTTGAATCTGTCAGACACACATCAGCAGTCCAGTCCAATCCACTCATTCATTATGTTTTTATTTCTGAGATAACCAGACATTTTGAGGATTTTGATTCTCCATTTCTGTTCTTATTAAAGGACATCTCCAAATCTCTCTAGTATATCTTCCAATATGACCTGTCTTTCCAAAATAAGTAATTATAACGGCACCATTATAAAGGGTCTTAACCAATTTGAGAATAAGAGTCATTGATTTCTCTGGGTTTCTATATTTCTCCACACTCAGTCCTTCTCCTCACATCTCCATGCTTAATAATTGTCCTTTCCTTCCTTTCTTATTGAGTAAAGATTGTGACAGTTTCTCCCTATTAATTATCCAACAGATACTTACTGGACACTTTCTGAGTACCAGGATCTGTTAACTGAGAACAGGATACACAGACTCTCAATGGAACTAGGAGTTCAACTATTATAAAAAGGTTCATATAAAAGAGACACGGACCTCATACGGGGATAGCAGGGTACTGTGGTTAGAGATAATGTCCCTGAGGAAAGTAACATTTAAACTTATACCTCAAGGAAAAAAACAGGAGCTGTCTAGAAGTTAGTTGAAGAAGAAAAAAGAACATGTCAAGTAGAGGGGGAAAACTGTGCTCATGGTGGGATTTGGAAGAATTGTAAGGGCTGGAGAGAGAAAAGCAGTCATGTGTCTAAGCTCCTTTGCTGAGTTCAGGCTATTCTGTGGACAGTGGGAAGCATCCACTGCTTATGAACAAGGGAATGAATGTTCAGATTTACATTTTTACTTCACTACAATAAGTGATCTATTTTAAAGAGATTTGCCTGAGAGCTAAGTTTGCTGGTGCCCTTTAGACATCTCCTAGTTCAATTCATACGAGGCAATTTTTGTGGGTGAATGATGCCAGAAGTGGCAACTTCAACATCCTCAGGCACAGCCTTGACAGCTGCAACCAAGTCCCTGTGGCTGCTCTTGTGTTTTGCCTTTTAAATTGCTTTTGTTCTCTCTCCACTTTCCCTGTAGTGCTCTCTGTTTTCGCCTTAGTTCCCTGGTTGCTTTCTCTGTAATTCAGGCATCTTCCTGGAGCAGCTGTGGGTTTGTGGTTGCCTGGAGAACCACAGCAACAAGGTCATGAACTCCCCGCCCACCCCAGTTAGCTTCAAAGCCTAGTTGGAAGTAGTCAATGTGAAGCAAAGAGTCAACAAACATTTCCCTGGAGTCTTGGCACCGGAAGGTCTTTCTCTTTTTCCTTTTGCTCAATTCCCAGTTGGTTAGCAGCCTGAACTTCTGCCTACCCTTCCAACTCTCCATGGCAGTTCCCAACCAGCCTGTTGGGGGAGGCTAGGAATAGACACCAAAGAGTGAGAAGACGCTACACGTAAGCACTTGATCCAGTCCGCACTACATCAAGAAACCCTCAGCCACTCTCTGACACTTGGCCATTTAATATCCTCTCAAAATGAACTTGTTGAGGTGCCAGACACACATGGCTTCTGCTTCAAACTGCTCCAGTCACTAGCTGTGTGACCTCAGGAAATGTGCCCCACTTCTTTGCACCCTAGTTATTATTATTATTTTTTTTATTTTCATGTTAATATTTGTCTTTGATCTTTTTTTTTTCCTTAAATGTTTTATTGTGAATTATGTGATAGTTTACATGGGAGAACATTAGTTTTACATTCATTCTATCATATATTGTCTCATTGCCATGGTTATAAT
>NW_006408575.1:1083492-1094511 GCF_000296735.1 Chrysochloris asiatica | reverse complement strand
CATATATCTTCTCAGATTGTGGCTCTTTTTCTTGTGGGTAAATACCAAGTAGAGGAATTGCTTTCCAGAGAGGTTGGACCATTTTTTGCACCGTAGTTATTATTACTGTGGATTCCTGGTGTGACGTTGTAGGAGAAGCACTCTACCACAAGGTCAGTTTGAACTACAAGGTTGGTGGTTCCAACTCACCAGTTGCTCCTCAGAAACTCTATACTGGGTTGCTGTGAGCTGGGAGTGATTCCACGGGACGGCACTTAACAACAGCAAGTATATATGTGGAGTCCTAGTGTGGCACTGTAGGATAAGCACTTGACTATTAATCTGCCAACCACAGATTGGTGGTTCAAACCCACCAGATGCTCCTCAGAAACCCTATACAACAGTACTTAACAACAGTAACAACAGTAGCAAGTATGTATATAACAAATCACTTGCCTTTCTGTATTTCTCACATGCACAATTCAGTGAAATTGAGTGTGTTTATCATGTTAATCAGCCATTATCCATCCCCAAATTTCCCTATCACTTCACAGGGTTATTTTAGAAGGAGAAAAATGACTTCATAGATTCATTCAATCATTTATGAAACATTTATTGATTACTCAGCCATATGTCAGCCACTGGCAGATAAAAGCCCTTGTTAAACTGTAACGTGCTACACAAATATGATGTTCTCAGATCCAGAAACCCCACCACTGACTGAGTCAGATTGGGAGTGTTTGCTCTGCTTCCCTCACTTGTCTTGCCTCTAGGTAACGGTGACTGCCAAATACTCAGGTATTACCCGCCCTAAACACTCAATGCAAGGAGCTCTGGTAGTGTAGTGGTTATGAATCGGGCTGCTAACATCAAGGTCAGCATTTTGAAACGACCAGTTGTTCTGCGGGAGAAAAATGAAGCTTTCTGCTCCCATAAAGATTTGCAGCCTCAGAAACCCAGCGCAGGGTCACTATGAGTCAGAACCAACTCCACAGTACTTAACAACAACAACAACAAACATTCAATGAAAAACCTTAGAAAGAGGCTTCTTGTTGTTGTTAAGAGCTGTTGAGTTGGTTCAAACTCATAGCAACCCTGTACAAGGTTTCCAAGGAGCGGCTGATGAGTTTGAACCACTGATCTTGTGGTTCAAACCAACAACCTTGTGATCCACTAATACCAACAAAATGTATGTGTTTGGAAGCCTCATTAAATCCTACCATTTGAATTGAAAGGATAAGATTCTACACATAGAGCTGGGGGAAAGATCCCTTCTACCTGTGATTTCATAACAGGGGAAGATAATATCCATAAGTCAAAAACAGGGTAGGATCATCCAAAGAGAAATGCTGGAGAGGGCCATATCTAATAGGATGTTCTATTTTAATTTTTATTTTGCTCCAGCATTGACAACTTGGTCCTCAAGCAATGGACAAAGAGGAGCTAGTTCTGTCTTCTACAGAGATCTGGCAATAATTGGGGTCAGCACACTCATCTCTCCCCAAACCTCCAGGGCTTCTGAAACATCAGAAGTGGCTTGGCCACCATGAAGGCATGGCGTCCTGTCTCCTCCTTCTCTTTGGGCTGTGTAAGTAGTTATCTAGGAACAACAGAGAGGAGAGAAGAGTCTTATAAGGACCAACTTTAAGGGAAGTGAGATATTCTTGGGAAGATGATAGGTGTCATTGTTCCAAGGGGAAACACATAGAACCTTCAAAAGCAGAATAATTCAGGGTAAATTAGGAGGACACACTAACCCAAGGGCAATAGAATCAAAGTCATTACCACTTCTAGGTCCAAAGGTATGGAGGAAGGGAGCTGAAACAGAATCCAAAAGAAGAGAGTCATCCTGAGGCCAATTAGAAATCTTTTTTTCAGTGATTGCACAAATGACAATGGTGGGTCCTAATATAGACACAGAAGCTCTGGTGGTGTACTGATTAGGCACTTGACTGCTAACCAAAAGACTAGTGGTTCAAACTCACCAGCCACTTTGCAACAGAAAGATGTGACAGCCCGCTTCCATAAAGATTTCAGCCTTGGAAACTCTGTGGGGCAGTTCAACTCTATCCTATAGGACTGTTGTGAGTCATAGTTGACTTGATGGCACACAACCATACAAACGTAGCCGAGTTAAAAAGAAAGGTGCACATTTCAGAGTCATTTCAAAGACCGACTTGACAAGGCAGGCAGAATGGATTATGAGAACGAGGGAGAGGGATAGTAAGACAATGTGTGGGATCCATAAATTAAAAGTAAGTCACTAATTTCGATGGGATGATCCAGGGTCAGTTAGGGGCCTTCCAGGTTCTGATGACTATAGAACATCTAAGAAGAGATGTCTGAATTCAGTGGGTCATGATCTGCCTGAGTCTCCGAACAGAAACCTCAGCTGGAATACAGAATTATATGACATAAAACAATTACAATTACATGTATTAAAGATGATCATATAACACGTACATGGTTCTGTGAAATCAGACACTTACTGGTGAAAGAAGCCAATGCTTATTATTTTGAAAAGTCATCTTTGCCACCATTGTGACATTATAGTCACTGCTGAAAAAGATGGTATCTCTCCATTTTACTTATCCTACTTCCCAAAGTTACTTACTGTCCACAGAGTAACCATGTTGCAAAAGCAGAAGTTGAGATCCAGAGAGGTGAAGTGTAGCAGTTAAGATTATTACCACTGCATTTAAGAAAAAAAAAAAGGAATTTTTGGACTCAAATCCAGGAGTGATTTTTGGCTTCAGGTGCAGCTGGATTCAGAGGCTCTGACAATGTCATTGAATTTTGATTTATTCTACTTTTCTCCATACATTCATTGCTTTACTTTCAGGCTGGCCCATCTTTGTGATAGAAAGTTGGCTATAGCAGTTTGAACCCTCACATACTCATGCTTTCAAATCTAGTGAACAGATTACACTTCTCTTTATGAAGCATTATTAAAGTCTCAAATTTTCTCACTGATTCTAATTGGAACTTCTTCTCAGTCCTGATCTATCACCCTGGCCAGAGGGGATGACATGTGTCAGTTGAATTGGAACAGCAAAAGCCTACTCATAAATCTGGGGAAAAGATTAGTCCCTCATAAACATGATTCCATACCAGAAAAACAGCATATCCTTGTAAATGAAAAACAGTATACTGTCAAACTCCAAAAGAGGCTTTGTAAATTGGTCTTTTAAAATGTAGGTATGGTTTTCCTTAGGACATGGTTTTGTGTCTTTGTAGGTTCTCAGTGTCACTTACAAAGTCAATGGAACTGGAGATACCACACACACACCAATAGTGAAAATAATGCATAACCATTAATTCCTGTCTCTACTCTTTTTCTTTTCTTATCTTTTTTTTTTAAACAAATAAGATCTTTTATTTGTCATCATTAAAGACGACATGAGAAGAGAAGCTGAGGAAAGAGACAAAAACAAGATCAATCACAGAAAAACAATTATAAGAAGGTGTCTATATGATGTCTCACTTGTTGGCATCAAAACCAGAGCTTAGATCCCAGGTGTCTTTCCACTCGATGGTCCCTACCTTACTTTGAACCACACATCTCATTGCCTTCTGACTGCCTTGTTTCTCCCAGAGACTTAAATGATCAGAGGCCAGGAATGAGCTAACAAGAATATTATCACTAGTGAGGTATGTTCAGCACAGCATACCTCACTAAAGATCAAAAGGACAACCTTTACCTTAGGACAAACTTTAGAAGGATTGGTGGGGAGGGGGGAGGAATGGAAATGGGAAACCCAGGGAAGAAGACGAATAGGTAATGTTGCATTGACAGGGGCTGCAATCATTGAAGTGGAATGAAGTAAAGTGTATAATTTGTGGAATTTAAAACTGATGATCTACTTTGTAAGCCTTTGCTCAATTCACAGTAAAAAGTTAAAAAAAAAAAAAAGTTGTTGTTTTGTGGGTGCCCTCGAGTCAACTATGACTCACAATGACCCCATGTGACAGAATAGGATTGCCCCATAAAGTTTTCTAGGACTTCTGGTGTGGCATTGTGATCACCACAAGGTCAGGCATTCAAACCTATTAGCTGCTTCTTGGAAACCCTATACAGGGTCAATATGAGTCGGAACCGACTCGAGGGAACTTAATAATAACAACATCTTTATGGAAACAGTTCTCCAGGTCTTTCTCCTGTGGACCTGCTGGGTGTGTTCAAACCATCAACCTTTAGAAAGCAGCTGAGCTCTTAACCATTTGTGCCCCAAAGCTCTCTAAAAGAGGTCAGAGCTCATTCAGGATCCTCCTCGGGCTCACAGGAAATAGATGGGCAAACATGACTAGGAAGTGTAGTGGGGAAAAATACCACCTGAGATGAGGCCCCATGACTGGCAGGCAAGCAGGAACAGCCAGCTAGCTGGAAACTTGCTGATGACCCCTGCCCCACAGCACACTTCATGGGCCTGTCATAAGTCAAGTGCATGCAGCCTGGGGATTTGAAGACTTTGGAAGTGTGGTTAGTACTAGTGCACAGTGGTTCCAAAAAGTGACTCCATTTCATTATTTACAGTCAAATTTTTCCATGTGACATTGCCACTATTTTTTAAATTTGTTTCTGCCTTCTATGTCACACAAAGTTTCTCTGGTTTCAGTTATTTTTAGTACA
Source organism: Chrysochloris asiatica (assembly GCF_000296735.1). Classification (NCBI taxonomy): domain Eukaryota; kingdom Metazoa; phylum Chordata; class Mammalia; order Afrosoricida; family Chrysochloridae; genus Chrysochloris; species Chrysochloris asiatica. The sequence goes on along the minus strand of NW_006408575.1, from coordinate 1,089,902 downwards.
GTATAACCCCTTTGAGAATTCCTGGGTTTTGCAAATGGGAACGTGCTTGGTTGCTGACCAAAAGGTTAGAGGTTAGAGTCCACCCAGAGGTACCTCACAAGAAAGGCCTGACAATTTACTTTCAGAAAATCACTGTCAGGAGCATCGCCTGACTCTGACACACACAGGATCAACATGAGTTGGAGCTGATGCTACTGCAAACTGGATTTTTTGTTTTGTCTTTTTTTTTTTTTTTTAATGTGTTTTAAGGGCCTTTGGGGACCCTCTAAGGAGCCCTGGTGGAACAATGGGCTAAGCACTGGGCTGCTAACAGAAAGGTTAGGGGTTCAAACCTATCAGCCACTCCATGGGAGAAACATGAGGCTGTCTGTTCCTGTAAAAATTTAGTCTTGGAAATCCTGTGGAACAGTTATACTATGCCCTGTAGGGTTGCTATGAGTTGGAATCCAGTTGATGGCAGTAGTTTGGTTTGGGTTGGAAATCATCTAATCTAATTCTCTTGTTTGATAGAAGAGATAATAAATGAGACTCAGTGTTTGAAAAAGAGTTGATTGAGGTAATGCACTTACTACCGAAGTTGATCATCAGATCCAGGTCTCCAGGGATCTAATCCAGGGATTCCATTGCATCTTATTGTTCTGTCTACCTCAATAAATTTCCTGGCTAGATTTTGCTTTGTTAAAGAGTCAAATGCTTTCCCATTACTTTCAAGTGAAGATTGTTTGTACCTTTGAGAGAGATTGAATTTCAAAAGAGGCTTTGTAAATTGGTCTTTGAAAATGTAGGTATGGTTTTCCTTAGAACATGGTTTTGTGTCTTTAGAGGTTCTCAGTGTCATGTACAAAGTTGTTGGAACTGGAGACACCACACAGCAATAGTGAAAATTAATGCATAACCATTAATTCCTGTCTTTACTGTTTTTCTTTTCATATCTTTTTTTAAACAAATAAGATCTTTCATTTGTCATCATTAAAAATCTGAATTTTAAACAGATTCTTGAACTGATGGCTCACAGCCATCAGCTCGTTCAACTTTAGCACCTGTCTCATCTCCTGTAGCTTTTCCAGAACTGCTGCCTTCACCATGAACTCCATGAGTTTTCCCAACTCAAACTTGGACTTCTTCAGCATGTTTACTTTCCTAACAAGCACATCATGGAGAAGTTAAATAGGTTGGCAAGTCTTCTCTATGTCCTTTCCAGTGCTGTCTGGAATCAGATTATTAGCCTCTTCTGTCAAGTCATTTGTCTGCCTCTCTTGGGTCATGATTTCCATCATTTTCTTCCAGATTTTGATGGACTGAATCTGGTTGTTGCATTTTTTAATAAAACCAACACAGAACAGGCGAAGTAAATAACCATCTGTAGTCTTGACGTCAACATGAGCTTCAATCACGGTCTGCCATTTTGTCACAGGTAAGATCCATGCCATGGAAGTTGGTTAGGCAGTTTTTGCTCTGCACACCCTCAGTAATTAGCCTGATTTTTCTAAATGCAACTTCATCATTCTGCAGATCAGCAAGGTTCACTTCAAAAATGCAACTCTTGAGCCCATCAGATGCAATTTTGTTTCCTTGAGTCCTTGTGACTAGTGTTTTCCCAATGCTTCTTATGTTGAACATAGTGGGTGCCTTCATCATACCAATCTTTCTTAGAAAATGGATCAACCACTTTCTTCTTGGCTCCTTTTTCACCACCTTTTATAAAGCACTTATTCTTGCTGATTGCCATGGTACTGCTCAGAGAGCAAAAAGGGGAAGTCCTGCCTCTACTATTAAAGATTGGACACTAAACTTGACGTTGGTACTTCTTTATAGTAAGGCCTCGGGGGCCTCTGAAGGATGATTATTCTTTATACATTTATTTAAAGCCCACCTGGAACCCACTTAACTTTCTTTGTTCTTTTGCTTGAATTGTTGATGATCGTGCCACTTTGACACCCAGGGCTTGCCAGCCCTGAGTGTTTAATCTGTTCAGTATCACATGGTTTCATGCTTAGAAGGATCATGGGCTCTGCTTAATGCTCTGCAGTTACTGTCTTGAAACTTTTAACAATTTTATCTTTGCACGTGTGTTTTGTAAGTAAAGTCAGATGGGACCATGAAGCACACATGTGAGAAGAGGTGGTAACATACTCTGTGTATTTACCACAGTTACTTGCTGCCCTATGAGCATATTCTGTTCCCAATGTCCACAAGTACAGAATTCAATAATCATTGCAAAGAAACATTGGTGTAAAGTCCATGTTCTCCTATATAAACTATCACTCAGCTCATAATAATAATAATAATGATAATAGTAATAAAAGATCATATATGAAGAAAGCAAAAGTTATTGAAAAGACAAGAAAGAAAAAGAGGCTAAAATTAATGTCAGAAGAGACTTTTAAACTTGATCTTGAACAAATAGAGAAGCTAAAGTGACTGAAAGAAATGATGACGTGAAATAATTGAACAAAAAATCTCAAAGGGAAGCTTGAGAAAACAAAGTAAAGTATTAAAATGAAATGTGCAAAGACCTGGAGTTAGGAACTCAAAAGTAAAGAACTCATTCAGCATTTCTGTAGCTGAAAGAACTAAAGAAAAAATTCAAGTCCCAATTTGAATTACCGAAGGATTCTATGGACAAAATATTGAACAACATATCAAAAGAAGATGAAAGGAATACACAGTCACTGTACCAAAAAGAATTGGTCAATATTCAAGCATTTCAGAAGGTATCCTATAATCGAACTTGATGGTATTGAAGGAAAAAGTCCAAGCTGCACTGAAGGAATTGGTGAAAAACAAGACTCCAAGAATTGATGGAATACCAATAGAGATATTTTAACAAAAGTATGCAACTTTGGAAGTACTCACTCGTCTATGCCAAGAAATTTACAAGACAGCTACCTGGCCAACCAATTGGAAGAGATGTATATTTGTGTCCATTCCAAAGAAAAGTGACCCAACAAAATGCAGAAATTATCAAACAGTATCATTAATATCACTTTCAAGTAAAAGTTTTCTTAAAATAATTCAAAAATGGGCACAACAGCACATTGACAAGGAGCTACCAGAAATTCAAACTGGATTCAGAAGAAGACAGGGAACAAGATATCATTACTGACATCAGATACATCTTGGTGAAAAGCAGAGAATACCAGAATGATGCTTACTTGTGTTTTATTGACTATACAAAATCACTCAACTATGTGGATCCTAACAAACTATGAATAACATTGTGAAGAATGGAAATTACAGAACACTTATGTGCTCTTGTAGAACCCATATGCAGACCAAGAGGGAGACATTCTAATAGAACAAAGGGTTACTAAATGGTTAAAAGTCAGGAAAGATGTGTGTCAGAGTTGCATCCTTTCAGTATACTTATCCAATCTGTTTATTGACCCAATAATACATGAAGCCAGTCTATATGAAGAAGAATAGGGACTTGCTGAAAGCCAATAGGACTTGAAGAACTTATTGATGAAGATTAAAGACTGCAATTTTCAGTACAGATTACAATTCAGTACAAAGAAAACAAAATTCTCGCAACTGGACCAATAAACAACATCAGGATAAATGTAGAAAATACTGAAGTTGTCAAGGATTTCATTTTACTTGGATCCATAATCAATGCTCATGGAAGCATCAGCTCAAGAAATCAAATGATGTATTGTATTGGGCAAATATGTTGCAAAAGACTTCTTTAAAAACGAAAGTGCACCTAACCCTAGCTACATGATTTCGATGAATGGAATATGGGAAAATAATTGATACATTTGGAATATGGAGTTGGTGAAGAATATTGGACTGCCAGAAGAACAAATATTGTGTGTTGGAGGAAGTACAGACAGAATGCTCTTTAGAAATGAGCAGATTTTTGTCTCATGTAGTTTGGACATGTGATAACGTCCCTGAGAGAAAGAATTATACTTGGTAAAATAGAGGGTCAGCAAAAAAGAGGAATATCCTCAAAAAGATTGATTAACAAAGTGACTTCAAAAATGTGTTTAACAGCATAAAGCAAGCCTTCAGGATGCATTTTGTGGCTTCTCTGTAACCTGTGTTTTCCAACAGTTCTAGCAAATGCACACTTTGAAAATGCTCTTTTGACATCCCACTAAACCTCCATATATTAGCATGAATACATTTTCAAATAAAACTAGAATGCACTAAAAAAAAAAAAAAAAAAAAAAGGTTTAAGCATAGCAAAATTGTGGGGGTGGCACAAGACCCAATATTTTACATGGATTTACTATGAGTCAGAACCAATTTGATGATATCTACTAACAACAATGGAGTCCTGGTATGGTGCTGTGGGTTAATGCACTGGACTGCAAAGTCATTTGAACTGCAAGTTCAGCAGTTTAAGCTCACCAGCAGCTCCTTGGAAACCCTATACATGGTATCTGTGAGTCAAAATCGACTCGACGGTATTTAACAACAATAACAACAATTAAGTGTCAAGTACTGTATTTGTTGTATAGGGTTTCCAAGGAGCAGCTGGTGTGCTTGAACCACTGACCTTGCAGTTCAAACAACTTTGTAGTCTGACTCATTAACCCACAGTGCCCCACCAGGACTCCAGCACTGGATTAAATGCTGCAAATGCAATAAGGAAGAAGTAGCCAGGTTACTGCCCTCATGGAAATTACGTTAAAGTGGAAGAGCAAGAAACGAAGCAATCAGACAAATTAAACAATTACAGAATGTGATTCAGTATGACTAAGGTAAGAACAATTATGAGGACAGAGAAGGACCAGGTAGTTTTTTGTTTGGTCATGCATAATGCAGTTGTGAGTCAGAACCAACTCTACAGCACCTAACAACAATAACAAAAATAAAATAAGAACAAACAAATCTGTGTAGGAAGAAGTATAGCAAGAATGTTCCTTGTTGTTGTTAAGTGCCATAGAGTCAGTTCTGACTCATAGCACCCGGTATACGGTTTCTAAGGAGTAGCTGGTGAGCTTAGACCACTGACCTTGAGGCTCAAATGACCCTGCAGTACAGTGCACCATGCTAGGACTCCAGAATGCCCCTTAGAAGTGAGGATTGTGAGACTTCATCTCTTGTACTTTGGACATATTGTCAGGAGCGATCAGTTCTGGAGAAGGATATCATGCTTGGTAAAGTGGAGGTTCCGCAAAAGAGGAAAACTCACAACGAGATGGACTGACACAGTGGCAGCAACAATGGGCTCAAACATAACAATTGCGAGGATGGCACAGGACCAGGCAGTGTTTTGTTCTGTTGTGCATAGTGTTGCTGTGAGTCAGAAGTAACTTGATAGCGCCTAACAACAACAATGAGGAAATGAGCACAGTGCTGTGATAGAAAATAAAGCAGGTGAGGTTTTTGGTAGGTTTATAAAGAAGGGTCTCTCTGAGAAGATGGCAGTGACCTTGTTTTAAATATTAAGAAGGATTCATGAAAGTGTTCAGGAAAATTCAGTAGGAGAAACAAGTACAAAACCCCAGAGGTGGGGAAAAGCTCAACACATCCTAAAGCAGTTGCCATCAAGTCGATTTCAACGCATGGTGTAGGGTTTAATAACTGATATTTTGAAACTAGATCACCAGCCCTTTCTTCCAAGATGCCTCTGGGAAGACTCGAACCTCCAACCTTTTGGTTAGCAACTAAAATCGTTAACCACTTGCACCATCCTCCAATGTTGTAGAAATGCACAGATTAGTGTGGCTGGAGCAGAAGGCATGATGTACTGTGTGGAGAAAGGTACCTTAGGTACCTTGAGTGGAATCATGCAGGATGCTTTTGGCATTAGTGAGAGGTTTACAATGTATTCTGCCTGCAGTGGCAATTTACAACAGGTTGCTGTATAACAGTATCTTTGTTGCAGTGTGGAGAAGGCATTGGCAGAGAACAGGAGCTGGAGATGGAGACATTGAAACCTCCATTCACACACCTCTTAAATTTAGGTTCCGTAGGCAGACTGGAAATCTTTGCCTTACGTTTCCCATACACAAGGAGGAGGATGCCCTCTGCTGTTTCAAGTCCTTCTTAACCCTCTTTTGATGTCAGCTCTTTTATTAAGTGAGGGAAGAAATCTCTTGGTTGTCGAAGGTTCTGAAAATGTATGGTCACATTTTTGAAATAGACATGCTATCTGACATGAAGAAAAGGGGCCCAAGGCAGTTCCTGACAAACAGGGTTACTGTTCTTAGAAAAGCCTGGTCTGACTGGATGGATAGGTCTTTACTGTTTAATAGAGAAGACCAGAGAGTGGGACCCTACCCAGAGAAGCAGTGATGCCTGAAATGGAGCCAGAGATGATGATGTGGAGCTATGGAGCAGCTGGAGACTCTAGACCCAGAGAAGGAGAGTGACTGTGTGCTGAAGACCTGGGGGGCACTGGGGAAGGATTGCATGGAGGGGATTGTAACCATGGCAATGAATGTAAAACTAAT